>NC_139825.1:45904521-46492021 GCF_963691815.1 Echiichthys vipera
ACGTGGGAAAAAGAAACAGATTCTCGTGACATTGTCTGGAGTTCGTACGTGAAAATGAACCATGTCTAAAATTCCTCCTTGCTGTTTGCATGTCATTAATTACTGTATCGCCTGCATTTTTTACGGGGTTGATTTAGTCTGTTCATCACTGTTGAAGAAATGGAGGAGAAATGCGTCATAAATTAATAATGAGGGGTTTAGCACCGCCTCAAATTTCTACCAACTGTAAAAGTTGATTCACTCACACATTTTCGGAGCATTTCCGAGCTGACCACACTGAGAGTTTAATAGCGTCGTGAGGCAGTGTGTGTGTTGGATGTTATCATCAACTGTGCATGATGTGTGCAATTTTCTCTGCTCTTCCCTACTAAGTGCATTTTGCCCAGCATGTTGTAACCATAACCCTCTAGGAGTAGATAAAGCACAAAGAGACACATTGGAAATATATTCATACATGCTGTACATGCACACACTCCAATATTTTATGTATTGTAACGAAAATTACGTGTCAGAAATACAAATGTCTGTCTGTGTTTTCATCTCATTTGCACCTACTTTCCTCCGTCTGCCATTTACATTTTAAGGCATTTGGATAATGCTCTTGCTTCAAGTGGCTTACAAGCATCGCATAGGTACATTGTGGCAGAGCATACGGCAGCTGATTGCGACCTAACTATGTCACTTAATAGCAGAAGTACTGTCTCTTTCGCTACAAACCCACTTATCTCTCATCTTCACCATAATGTTATCTGTCTCCCTTTGCCGGCCCTCTGCTAAACCTTGTCAACAGAGTTAAATGAGCATCGTGTCAAATCCATGGTGTATACGTGCTGGTGAAAAGAAGCTAAACTTCAAGGGATTTTTTGATGTTTTTTTCCTGCCCTACTCTTGCCAAGCTGTTCTTTCCTCATGCATGCTTCTCTTTCTTGTTAGTTTCACCTTGTTGACAGTGTTGCAGGCTCACTATAAACAACACTTGACTGTGTTGCTCCTTTAAAAAAGAAGATAATGAAACAGAGGAAGTTAGTTTCCATGGTATAACTCACAAACGTAAGTAAATGACGCTCCACTAGATTGGAGGAATCTTGCTTAGTTTGGCAAGAAAGTCTTAAAACATATAGGAAGACCCTCCGTAATACCAGAGCAGCCTATTACTCATCTTTAATAGAGGAGAATAAGAACAATCCTAGATTTCTTTTCAGCACTGTAGCCAGGCTGACAGAGAGCCACAGCTCTATTCAGCCATGTATTCCTATAACCCTCAGTAGTAACGACTTCATGACCTTCTTTAATTACAAAATTATAACTATTAGAGACAAAATCAACTCGCTTGGCAGCAATTTTTCCTCAATCCCAGGAACCTTAGAAACAACTGTACGACCTGATATATTCTTGGATTGCTTTTCTACAGTTGACCTTAACAAATTAACCTCTTTTATTTCGGCATCAAAGCCTTCCACTTGTCTCCTAGACTCTATTCCAACTAGGTTACTTAAATAAGTGTTACCTTTAGTTAGCACTCCTGTATTAGATATTTATAATATGTCTTTATCAGCAGGTTATGTACCACAAAGGTCTCTGTACTTGTTTGACTAGATCTTAGAGTGGCCTTCGACACAATTGACCATCACATCCTGCTACAGAGGCTGGAGCTTGTAATTGGCATTAAAGGAACCGCATTAAGCTGGTTTAAGTCTTATTTATCAGATCGATCTTAGTTTGTACATGTTAATGATGAATCCTCCATGCACACTAAAGTCAGTCACGGAGTCCCACAGGGTCCTGTCCTTGGACCGATTCTATTCACCTTATATATGCTTCCCTTAGAGGAAGCACTCCATGGATTTTCATTGTTATGCTGATGATACACAATTATTTTTGTCTGCAGCTCGAGTACTAACTACAACAAATATAAGAGAACATATTTCTCCTGTTTTAGCTACTTTGCACCGGCTACCTGTAAAATCTAGAATATAACTTAAAATCCTTCTCCTTACCTACAAAGCTCTTATTGGTCAGGCTCAGTCATATCTTAAAGAGCTCATAGTACCGTATTACCCGACTAGATCGCTGCGCTCTGAGAATGCAGGGCTACTTGTCGTTCCTAGAGTCTCCAAAAGCAGAATGGGAGGCAGCGCCTTCAGCTACCAAGCTCCTCTCTTGTGGAACCAACTCCCAAGAGTAAACTTAAAACTTTCCTCTTTGATAAAGCTTACAGCTAGGGCTTACGAGCCCTCAGCAATGTTATTTTGAAGCTGATTTTGTTCTGCTTAATGATGCTGCTATAGGCCGAGTCTGCCGGGGGATAATATTATGAGCAAGTGATTTTCCTTGAAAATGTAATTCAAGGTGGAAGAGTTCGTTGAGGACAATTTAGCGTTGCTTGCAGATACCTATGACATTTCTGTCAATAAACAAGCAAACAAACACTCAATTAAGACATTGTTATGGACTTCTTTGGTTGACAAATAGGTGTTGCCTAGTTGTCCTGACAGTCCTAAATCTCCTATACAACCAGTTCAGAACATGGAGGCAGTCATTAAGTTGAAGGAGATGGAGCTTGAGTCACAGAGATTGTCTTTAAAAGAGAAAGAGCTCCTACATGTTCTTGAAATGAGACGACTTGAGGAAGAAACCAAAGGGGCTGAAATCCAGCTGCAGGAGAGCTTTTTGAGAGCATGAGTTTGATGTGAGCAAAAATATTCATTTGGTTCCACCATTCAGTGAAAAGGATTTTGACAAATATTTCACATTGTTTGAGCGTTTGGCTACATAGCTGAAATGGCCTAAGGGCCTGTGGACATTGCTGTTGCAATGTGTCCTTGTTGTAAAGGCACGTGAGGTATATTCTTCATTGTCTTTAGACAATAGTCTTGACTATGAAATTGTAAAATCTGCGGCATTTCAGAAAGAATGACAACCAAACGTATGTTGAATTTGCTTGTGAAAAGGAGGCTCTGTTTGAATGCTGGTATGCTTCCAAGTGCCTCCAATTTTCCCCAGATATAATATAGGGATACGGCCACATTTTCCCATAAAGGGAGTGTCTCTGATCCTGGGAAACGATTTGGCTGCGGGCAAAGTTTTGGTCACTCCTGAAGTGACCAATGTTGCAGTGTCCAGATGAACTTCTGCGAAGCATCCGAAAGTTTTTGCATCATGTGCTGTCACTCGCTCTATAGCTACAAACCAAGCTAAATTTGATGATGAAATTGGCTGTTTTTGTATGGAGCATGATGGTGGATCCTGTGTTGTGCAGGGTGTGGCTGCGTTCCAAGTTGGTAGAAGGTCTGAGAATAAACCAGTGTCGTTGTCAAGTGATCAGTTGGTTGCTGAGCAGTCAGGTGATACCGAATTTGTTTGACAGTGCAGTGTCAGAGGTGGAAGTCAAAGGGGTATTTTCTGAGGGGTAACTTGCTGATGCGTTAATGGTCTCTTTTGAATGCATCTGATAAGGATGACTGGAGCATTGTTAAGCAAATCTTAGTCCCACATAGGTATCGGAATTAAATCCTTTCTTTGGCTCATGAAAATCCTCTTGCTGGCCATTTAGGTGTTAATAAAACATATGACCATATACTACAATATTTATTTTTTTTGGCCTGGGTTGAAGAGGGATGTAGTGCAGCATTGCAAGTGTTGTCAAGTAGCAGGGAAACCAAATTAAACTATTGTCCCTGCACCCTTATATCTGATACCTGTAGTTGGTGAGCCTTTTGAGCGCATTATGATAGACTGTGTGGGTCCAGTGCCTCGAACAAAAGCTGGCAAAAAGTTATTGTTAAGTTGTAAAGTTACCCGCTTTCCAGAGGTGATTCCATTACGGAAGATAACTGCTCCCACAATAGTGAAGGCTCTTACTAAGTTTTTTTTTCCTTGTTTGGTCGACCTAAGGTGATACAAAGTGACCAGGGTTCGAACTTTATGTCTAAAATATTTGCTCAAGTGTTGAAACAATAGGACATTAAACATTTTCATTCAAGACATCTTCCAATTAAACAAACATCCTCCCAAACATTTTTGACCATTTTTAACGGGGATACAAATGTTTAAACAATGAAACGGGAAATTAAAATTTTAACTTTAAATGCAGGGAATGAGTTCGAATGTAAAACCCCCACATTTCTTTGATGCAACAATGCTTATGGGAATTGCAGACTCAACTGGGAGAAACAAACATAACATAACAAACATATCTTAGAATTTTGCAGATTTCATATATGTACGGCAATTACACCTTGAACTCTTGTGTCAGACTGCACTGAAAATAATGGCTCAGACTGATCCTCCTCCAATAAGTGAGCACTTTGTTTCAGCAGTGTTTTACACGGATAAAGTCTAGGGCTTTGAGAGAAAAGGGGTTAAGAGAGGATAAATATAAAAAATGTTTTTTAAAAAACATGAGATCATTAGACCTAAAGTGTTGGTGACACACATCTTCACCCACTCTCTCCTCCCTGCCCTACCCACCCCCAACCAGATCCATACAGGCTGCAATTAACCACAACAGAGAAGCCATTACTGTCCTAATTACTGCTTGTTCCTTCCATAGCAACTCTATATGTGTGGGTGAGAGATGGTTTTGTGTGTGCGTTTGTTGTTGGATGAGGATAAAATGTGTGCAAAGGGTGACAGAGTTTATTTGCGTAATTGTGTGTGAGTGTGTGTGTGTGTGTGTGTGTGCATGTCATGCTGTATTAACTGTGCATATTGTGACTTGTTTTTTTACTTTTCATTGTTCCTTTCATTTTTCTGTGTTCCATTTGCTCAGCCACTGGTAGTGTGTGTGTGTGTTGTGTATAACTACAGTCGTTGCCAGCGTTGTCCCAGACAATAGCTAATTACACATCTTCACCGCCTTAAGCATGATAATGACCGCAATCAGATGCCTTGGCATTCAGCAACTCAGAGCCTATCACACACATTGTGTGTGTGTGTGTGTGTGTGTGTGTGAGAGAAACTTTGTTTGGGACTGTTTTTATTTGATGCCATCTAAGAGTCTACAGACTGACCTTGATTGCTATAAAGGTCGACTATGCAAGCAGTGTATTACACCTATATTAACGTTTGTTTTTTGTGGCTACCTCTAATGGCCATAGTAATTAAAACAGAGGAGGAAGTCAGTTCTCCAAGTGGCCACTAGGGGTAGGTTTCATAATGGAGCAATGTCTCATTGTCCCCCATGTTAAATACCCCGTTTTCATACCGTAATTAAACCTATTTAAGGCCTGGTACAAAACACTTTCTAGTCTGTATGTTTAGGTCATATCTCTATGACAACACTGATGGGGCTGAATATCTTTGGACCAGGCAAGTTTTGCTTTTATTGGAGGTTAAGGTTTATGAATAATTAGGGCTGGGGCCTCTTTAATGACAGCTAGCCACTGGCCCTCACTTCTCCTCTGAGGTATAAATCAGCCAGATGGGCTACCTCCCCCCATTGTTACATCAATGCCCTTTTTTGGTAAGAGGAAATGGGGCGGAGTCAAAGTCTGACAAGATGGGGACTGCTGTAGGCGAGTATGATTGGATCAAGTTGAGAGAATGGACCCCGATGGGTATGCTACGTCCATTTTATTATTTTGCCCCAAACCATCACCTTTTTATTGTCCTTACCAAGTAGTTTTGTTATCCAAACTTAAACAGTTCTGTTTCATAACGTTAACTGCATGTTTAAAACCTGTTGTTTGTAAGGTTGTGTTGCTTTTTACAGCAGCAGGACTTGTATGGGGGATGAGTGGAAATAAACAGTGTGTGTGTGTGTGTGTGTGTGTGTGTGTGTGTGTTCACAGTAATGAAGGAACATGTCGCCCAGTGCAACAGTGTGGCTCACTGTTGTGTTTTTAATAGTTTTGGACACACTGGGGGTCCATGGCAAGATGATAAGATATGCATGGGCTCATTCCTGAATCCAAAGCATATTTCAGTTTTGGCAAGTCTGTAAACACACGCTCGTTCGAAGCATTTGAATACAGTTAAGGCCTGATGTTATCGTTCTTTTGAGGGCAGTCTCATGTGATCGGTCTAACATCCATTTGATCCTTAAGAAATGATGGCAAATATATAGAAGCTGCGACTAGAAAAATGAGAATTAAAAGTTAGTCATGTCATGCGGAACTTGGATAAAGTAATAATTAATAATATATAAGGAGCTCTTTTCCAAAACGCTTTAAATCCATTTTAATAGTTTTCAGGAAAATGACATTTAGACCCACACATTTGGTTAATATTCAATGTATCTTGTCAAAATATTTTATTGGCTCAGTCTGAACATGTTGAACGGACGGACAAAAGAAAAAACTCTCCCGCTTCAGAGCGCCGCCATGTTGGATCGCATAGAACGCTCACTGAATTCTGATTGGTCAAGAGGACGTGTCGCATTTAGGCTAAAAATAGGTTTGGCGCTGGTCGCGGTTTGGAAAGGAACTGCATCTTGAGACCATTTTAAACAAGGAAATATAGAGATTAGGCAGAAACACTGATGAAGCAGTGAAAAGGTTCTGTAAACAGCAAAGTGGCTCAAACTCATTTATTTAAATTTGGCTTTTATCTCGTTTTGGAAAAGAGCTCTTCATTTATACCTTCTCTGAGAAAATTATGTTTGGAATTAGAATCAGAGGATGTTGGACGCCAGTTGTTCAGCCAATCTTTCTGTATTGTAGCATTGAATGAACAGGGGGGGGTTTGCCTTTATCTGAGCTCCTCAGCAGCACACTGCGTCGTTTGTATTGTGACGCTTACCTGGAGGTTTGCTGAATAGTTGCTTGATTATTATGGCGTGTTAGCGTAAATGCATCGTTCAGAAAAATGAAGTGGGCTGAGTCCATTACTCCCTTCAATTCAAATCCGTTCAATGGCATCTTGTGTTTTCTTTTATGTAAACAGACAAGCATTGCTGAGTGTTGGACTTTTTCTATTCAGCAGCATCCCGTTCACTTTGATTACACACAGCTGCCCAATATAAACACAACACAGTCCTGCAGTTTCAGCTCATTCAAGTATATTATGCATATTAACTCAAACAATAAAACATCATAAATTGCAGCATTATTATGTTAATCTGTGCTATTGTGCAGAGGGTGGTACCTTCAGGACATTCATTTGTTGCTTCATTGTTGCTTGGAGATGTCCATTAAGTGTGTTCTATTATCACAATATAAAGTTGTTTTTTTAAATATCTATTAAAACTAGTTCCAGTCCTGATTTGCTCACAGATGAAACAGACTTTGCTGTTGTGCTACTGTTGTAACAAAAATGCATCACTGTTTTGTTGCTGCAGAAGAAACCCACAGGAGAAAAGCTGAAAAGGTTCACTTATTTTACAAAGTACAGTTTTTAATCCCTTTTGTGTTGTTTCTTCACAATTTTCTAGCAGTGTTCGTTCTAAAAGCAATACAAGCTATTGTTGTGTAGTTCTTCGAAGATAGCTAAGGGCGGACTCACACTGTCCTCCCGGACCACGACCCGGACTTTAGGGTACTTGTCCCCCCTCCCTCTCCCCCCCGCGCCCCAGCCCCGTTTGTACTCACACTGCCTGGGCCTCGGCCAATGCTTCTTGCTGTCCATACGCCATCACGCCGTAACACGCATTGATCGCGTGTGTGTGGAGGGCCGCAGTTGAACGCGGAGCGGGTGCGCTCACACTACTTAAAGGTACTAGACTTTAGCTGAAAAAACGGTTTTGGCCGCGGCCAAAAGGACAGTGTGATCACGCTCTAAATGGACGTTTGGGTTCCTATAGTCCTATTGATGATGTTCGTGAATCATGAATAGTCTAACACGATCCTTATGTGGTACTAAAAAAAACAACCATTCATGGTCAAACAGCGTCGGCGCGTAGTATATAATGATGATGTAAATCATACTAAATTGAAATAGTAAAGATATATTCAAACAAAAATATTACATCGACTTGGTTTAATGATTCCCTCAGAATATCAGAGAAAACATCTGGTAACGGGGATGGATGTGTGTGTGTGTTTGTTTGTGTTTGAGTGTTCACATGTGTTTGAGGGGGAGAAAGAGAGAGAGATGGGGTGTGTGTATGTAACACTCGCATTTTACCATGAATAAAAATCTATTTATACAATTCAAAGTATTGCATACAATTCTACCTGACGCACGTGTTTACTCAAACAGGTTTCAATGACAAACAGATGTATTAAGAAAATTAATTAGAGATTGAGAATGAGCAGATGCGTGACAATTTGGGAGGGGTGTGAAACCGTCTACCATGGTGGAAGACCATGCTACTGGTTGCCAGAGCACCACGGTACAGTGTTTGAACCACGACTGGAAGCACATAGGGACAGAATCCCTGCATTTAAACTGAGATATAAAGAGACATTTGTGAAGAGATTGAGAGAAATAAGGCAAAAGAAAAGGGTCCCTACAAGGACAAATTAGCACTGTCGCCTCACAGCGAGAGGGTTCTTGGTTCGAATCCCGGCTGGGGCTCTTTCTGTGTGGAGTTTGCATGTTCTCCCCGTGTCTGCGTGGGTTTTCTCCGGGTTCTCCGGTTTCCTCACACAGTCCAAAGACGTGCAGGTGTTCGGTTCATTGATGACTCTAAATCACCCGTAGGTGTGAATGGTTGTCTGTCTCTGTTCGTCTCTATGTGTCCTGTGATAGACTGGCGTCCTGTCCAGGGTGGACCCCGCCTGACGCATGATGTCAGCTGGGATCAGCTCAAGCCCCCCCGCGACCCCGACAGGGACAAGTAGTTGAAGATGAATGAATATTATCAGGACCCCCCCCCCCCACACACACACACACACACACTTAGCTGTCCATCGTTTCCGAAGATGACGCTTGCTCCAGGGATTGGGTTGGGGAAGGGTGGGTGGGGGGGCTGGGGTGGGTCAGCGACGTTGCCGCTGGTGCCACTTCTCGTGGGCGAAGAGTCCGATCCTTGAGCCGCACACTCGCCCGCAGATGGAACACGGGAACCCAGATGCCAGGGGAACACCAGCCGCCCGCTGGTGTCGCTGGGTGCGCCTCTCAAAATGTCTGTCTTGGTTTGTTTTGTGTATCTGAAACACTGCCGTGGCACAGGTTCCCTGCCAGGCATTGGAAATAGAATAAACCAGGAAGCAACAGCGTCAAAAACAATGTGAAAAAAACAACAATAGAGAAATTTCTTTAAACCGAGGGAGGACTTTGCCATGGAAAGTAACATCACTACCAAGAGGACCTGTGTCGGTCAGAATTCTGTCCAAAAGTTGGCCACTTGTGATTTTGACAAAGGTGACCTGGGAAAAAAAGCTGTATCCCGACCAGCTGTATGTTGGCGAAGAGCCAGCTGCTATACCGGAGGTCGAGTTACTTCGTCATATTCCTATTCAACCTCCTTTCATGTATATATCATGTGTACATGGGGAATTTCAATAATCTGATTATTCCCTTAACCGGGGTAAGGTCATTTTTGGGTTACTGATGTTCATGTAAACCCACAGTTATTTTAATGAGTCTAGCACTTCCGCGATGACTACGTTGCTGTCATGACATACAGCACATCCAATTTACGTTCCCATAATCACAAGCACAAACAGATACACTAATACAGTGTTTTTCAACCACTGTGCCGCGGCACACTAGTGTGCCGTGAGAGATCGTCAGGTGTGCCGTGGGAAATTATCCAATTTCACCTAATTGGTCTAAAAAAAAATTTTTGAAAAAAAAAAAATTATTATCTGCAAATAATATACCATTGTCGAGTGTCCGTGCTGCAGTAGTCGTGACTCAGAGCGTAATCATGTAAAACTCTTCCATAACACTAGATGGCAGCAGGTAGCGAATTGCATTGTACGTTGAGACAAGAGAATTAGTGAGGCATGAAAGTGACCGCTGGCGGTAAAAGCATTGTGGGTAAGCGAGACTACGGTGAAAGTGATGGAGAAGTTTTTGAAGAGGAAAAATGCCAATTCCGAACTGGGCCCTGGACAAAATTCGGACCCAGAAGAAGGCCTTAGTATGAGTGGAGGAAAGAAAGCAAAGACGGTGAGCTCGAGGCAATACAGCAAGAGTTATGTTTCATTTGGATTTACTTCCACCGGGGATGCAACGACACCGATCCCGTTGTGCTTGGTGTGTGGTGAGAAGCTATCCAACAGTGCTATGGTACCAAGCAAGCTTAAACGCCATCTCCAAACGAAACACCCGTCGCTTCAAAACAAGAATAAGGAGTATTTTGTTCGCCTGCGTGAACACACGGAGAAACAGGCAACATTTATGAGAAAAACCACAAAGGTAAATGAGAGAGCCCTTAAAGCTAGCTACCACGTAGCTGAACTTGTAGCTAAATCCAAACGGTCACACACTGTGGCAGAGACATTAATATTACCCGCCTGCAAAGCCATTGTAAATGAGATGCTGGGACCTGAAGCGGTTAAAGAAGTAGCCAAAGTCCCTCTCTCAGATAACACAATTGCCAGACGTATTGATGACATGTCTGCCGACATCGAAAGTGTGGTTTTGGAAAAGATTCGTATCAGTGAGAAATTTGCGCTGCAACTTGACGAGTCCACGGATATTAGTGGACATGCTCAACTCTTGGCCAATGTGCGTTTTGTGGATGGAGACGTAATCAGAGAAAACTTTCTGTTTTGCAAGGCTTTGCCAGAAAGAACAACGGGAGAGGAAATTTTTCGGGTCACATCAGAGTATCTCGAAAAAGGAGGACTTAAGTGGGAAAACTGCACGGGTGTCTGCACTGACGGAGCCGCTGCCATGGTCGGGCGCACCAAAGGCTTCGTTAGCAGAGTGAAGGAAACAAACCCAGATGTGATAGTTACGCACTGTTTCTTACACCGTGAGGCCCTCGTTGCCAAGACTTTACCAGCAGAACTAGCCCCTGTGTTGGATGATGTTGTGGGCATTGTAAACTTTGTAAAGACACGACCTGTGAAAAGCCGCATATTTGCGTCTTTGTGTGAGGAAATGGGAGCGGAGCATAAAGCCTTGTTGTTTCACACGGAGGTCCGATGGCTGTCGCGCGGCAAGGTGCTGGCCCGTGTGTATGAGCTGCTGGAGGAACTCAAGGTGTTCCTGACAAATGAGGGGTCCGATTACGCAAAACTGCTTGCAAGTGATGAGTGGTGTGCAAGGCTGGCATATCTGGCGGATATTTTTCATCATCTGAATGAACTGAACACACGAATGCAAGGCCGGAATGAAAACCTGCTCACAAGTACGGATAAAATAAATGGCTTCCGTTCAAAGGTGCACCTCTGGCAACAACATGTGGAAAGTGGCAACCTTGAAATGTTTCCACTCACCAAGAAATGTCAAGATGTTCACACTGCTGCACTGTGTGAGATCATTAGTAAACATCTGAAAACTCTCCAGGAGAAGATGTCATTTTATTTCTCTTCAGCCTACACTGATAGCCTTGACTGGGTTAGGGACCCATACAGCTCAGCAGTTTTTGGAAAGGACATGACTTTGCAGGAGCAGGAGGAACTAACTGAACTGAGACAAAATCGTGGTCTGAAGCTAAGCTTTGCTGATCTACCTTTGAACAGTTTTTGGTTGACTGCTGCCAAGGAGTTCCCCATTCTGGCAAACAAAGCTATTGTGACATTGCTCCCATTTTCCACAACATATCTGTGTGAGGTGAGCTTCTCAAGCCTGACTGCCATCAAAAGTAAAAACAGAGAGCGACTGAGAGCTGTTGAGGAAGAGCTTCGTGTGTGTCTTTCTTCAATTCCTGCCAGGATATCAGCTCTTTGTTCATCCAAACAGGCCCAGGTTTCACACTGAGTGAGTAAAATACACTGAGATTGACATTTTGTACATGTAACTCTTCATATTTCTCAGTGTAGAACAGTGAAATCTTTCCCAAATATTATTGCTTCTGTCATAATAAGCACTATATTTCTGTATTCCTGGTAATTTATGATTTTGGACAGAATTAGAGTTTGCACTTTGACGTTTTCTACTACCTTTAAGACCACATTGTTGTTTCATTTGTTATGTTCAAGCTGTATTTTTAAAGTGGACATGTTAAGTGCACTTTTTATTTGAAAGAAGAAATATAAATGATGATAAAGTCCTTTATTCTTTGTGTTTATTTGATTCTTATTCAAGACACTTTGATGAGAATGACTATATTGTTAATATAGGCTACAGAGTATCATTTTTTAACATGTTTGGCTGGTGGTGTGCCTCGAGATTTTTTCAATGAAAAAAATGTACCTTGGCTCAAAAAAGGTTGAAAAACACTGCACTAATATAGTGGAAGAGCCATACTTTGGACTGTTTCATTTGTTTTGCATGTGTGTGTGTGTGTGTGAAACTTTGATCATGCACATCCACCCACACATCCACGTCCCTATTGCATACAGAACATCCCTTCTAGTGTTCATGTGTGAACGCCTGTTGGTGAGGTGTTTGCTGTTATAATAAAGGCATGTTCGTGAGAATGTAATGTGTTGTGAATATAAAACATACTACTATAATCTATGTAGGTGTGCATGTCGGCAACATGTATGTTGTGTTTCTGTTGCTACACTTGCATTTTGTTCCATAAAATATGCAAATCTTTCTGTGCAAGTTAATGTGTTTGAGCTTTAAGTCTGTATTTGTGTGATTAGATAATGTAAGGTCACCACAGCTGCAACTAGCACAGCAGTGCCTCCTGGCAAATCTATACAAGTGTATGTTTGTGAGGGAGGGAAATGGACAAAGAGAAACTTTGAATGTGTTTGTATAATTACATGATATTGCCCTGAGTGTATGTCAAAGCATGCTTATATGTATTGTGCATTCATGTTTTGCCTGTGTGAAATTATGTTTGTGTGTATTGTTGTGGACTGCCTTGATATCTGTCTCACTCTCTGTCTGTGTGTCTGGCCCATCGCCCATCTAATGGGTATCCGGTGACCTTGAGGCAAAATGTGAATGAACTTACATATGCATGTCAGTGTTTCCGCTGTGTGAGCATGCATGTTAATAGACCCTATAGTAGCTTGAGAGGGAGGTGCTGTGAAGCGATGACACAGTTATGGAGCTAGGCTAGCAGTTTCGCTACTTCGTTGGTTGTGCTAAACTAAGCTAAACGTCACAGAGCTACATTGATGATAGTGTATATACATAAACTTTTAGAAGTCTTCTCATCCAGCTCTCGATAGGAAAAGAAAGCATGTTTCCTTAAATAAGCTATGGAATTATATTAACAGACTAAAACTACCTAAAAGATTTTGATCGGCTGTTCAATACGTACCAAGGTTAAGGTGTTTTTTGAATGTTCTTGAAGGGTTGTCCGGCCTTTAGACAATTACATATGAGCTTAGTCCACGTGACGTCACTCATAGATTTCTGAAGAGCCATTATGAAGCTCAAGGGGGCCGGCTCGGCCTCCTGCCAATCCAAAACTTGTCCACGGAGTTGAGCATGAATGGAGCTGAGGTGGGCTGAATGAAGCCTATAATCTACACTTGCCACCTGTTATGGCACCCACCTGTCAGTCAAGGCCAGCATTCAACTAAGTCTTACTATAATGAAGTGAGTTGTATAAAAATGTACCTCCCGTACAGTTGTCATGAAAGGGTAAATTAGCTAAAAAGGCCAAAACTGTTTTTTCGTAGCAGGCTGTAGACATGTTTATTTCTGCTGTAGAGTTGGGCATTTTAACATGGGTGTATATTGGAAGTGACTTGCTTTTGGAGCCAGCCTCAAGTGGCCTCCTCGGGGAACTGCAGTTTTTGGCACTTTCACATTGGCCTCTTTTTTCAGCCCCTGAGGGTCGCCTCTTGGTCCTCCAACACCATACTGGGCATGGGAGTATAACAGTAATGTTAAACTGTGTATTATAGAGAGGTAGCTTCTTTTTAGCTTTGCTGTGAGAAGAGTGTGTGTGTGTGAAACGTGACAAAATGTTGCTTTGCACAAAACTTCTGCTTTTAAAGTGTCATCTTTACAATATACTGTATCAGCTGGGATCCGCCCCAGCCCCCCCCCCCGCAACCCCTACCCCGGGGTATGCGGTTGAAGATGAATAAATGAATTAATGTATCCCCAGCTTTTTTTACACCAGTATGCACCTTGGGTCATGTGACGCACATGATTGCTATGTAACACAGAGTGAGCATTGATTTTGCAGATCTGAACACAAACGGACATTTGGGTTGAGGCGTTTGTAATTTTGACCTGGCGTGTACCTGGATGATCGAAATCTACAGAAACATTTTGTTGTGCAGTTTGTCGAGGAGAACCTGAAACTGAGGCTGGATTATGAGAAGTTATGAGAAGGCATCAAGACAGTTTGTACAGCAATGACACATCTCCTAGCCTCAGTTGTTGACAGTACAGGCTTATCCTCAGCAGCCAGCAACGAGGACAAAGAGTTTGTGTGCATGCTGTAAAAGTAATATTCATTTGTATCTGTTTATATAAGTTTGGTGAAAGCTTGAGGGAATCCTGCAAGATACTAATAGAGTGTCTGTTAGTATTCCCTTCATGTATGCAAACACACACACACACACAAACACACACACACACACACATAGGCAGAGATACACACATATATACACAGCCTGTTTGTTTCTATATGAAGTCAGATGTTTTTAATCTAAGCAGGTGCATTTTTCACCTACAACCTCGTAAACAAGCATAGGCACATGTAGTCTGCACTTCTATATGTATTTTACTGTGTGTTTATCAGAAGATTAATTATTTGTTTTGTAACAAATGAATCAGGTATTTTTATGGTGTGCCTGCTGAACTACTGCTGCAAGACTCATGTTCCAAAAGACAAGGAATATTATGGATGTGTACTTCTTGGTAACTTCGTTCCTACCCTCACTTATGGTCATGAAAGCTGGGTCATGACCGAAAGAACGAGGTCGCGAGTACAAGCGTCTGAAATGTGTTTCCTTAAGAGGGTGGCTGGAGTCTCCCTTAGAGAGAGGGGGAGAAGTTCAGCATCCGTGAGGAACTCGGAGTAGAGCCGCTGCTCCTTTGCGTTGAAAGGAGCCAGTTGAGGTGGTTCAGGATCATCTAGTAAGGATGAACCCTGGGCGCCTTCCTAGGGAGGTGTTCCAGGCACGTCCAGCTGGGAGGAGGCCTCGGGGAAGACCCAGGACCAGGTGGAGAGATTATATCTCCACACTGGCCTGGGAACGCCTCGGGATCCCCCAGTTAGAGCTGAGCTGGTTAATGTGGCCAGGGAAAGGGAAGTTTGGGGTCCCCTGCTAAAGCTGCTGCCCCCGTGTTTTTCATTCAATGCAGTTGAGACACCAGGGATAACTTTGGGCTGGTTAAGGAATCAATGTTTTTCTTTTTTTTTTTGCTTGTCACTATTTCCATCTGTCACTTTTCCATTCTCTCAGTGAGTGAGCACTAAGTTTAAAAGTACACCATTAGGACTTATGTATCATTGGCTTATTAAAGTAATATTTAATAAGATCCCAATTATGTAATGGGAAAATACAATTTTTACTCATATTATGCAAAGTTAATGTATAAGATAACCATTTATGCATATTTATGTGCTGAGGTACTTTCCACCTGCTTATGGTTCGTTATGTGAAACCACCGACCTGGCCTCAACTAGCTCTGTTAAACAGGAGAGCTAACTCCTCAGGCCTGGACTCGGCTGTCCACTTACACCTCAAGGAAAAAGCCCAGTCCTTTGATGACAGCAATGTCCAAATCTTGGACAGAGAGGACAGATGGTTTGAAAGAGGAGTAAAAGAAGCATCTATGTAAAAGTGGAGAAACCATCGCTAAACAGAGGAGGGGGTCTGAGACTCCACTTATCTCCAATTTACAATGTAGCCCTTTCATCCCTTCATTCAACAATCTAACCTCAAAGGACAACTGTTCACACATGGCCCGGGTGACCCCAACGACTGTCGTTCAGACTCAATAGAGCACTAACGAAGTCGAAACCAACTGCCCACCAACGACTGTCACCCTAACGACGGGCGTTGGCACTTGGAGCACAAAGGGTGTCAGTGACATCATCGGCCTGTGAGAGGTTAAATATCTGGATCTCCACACCAGTTAGTTGGACCAGTCCCAGCCTGGTCCTGGTCCTGGTCAGATGCGTACATGAACTGATGAAGCCTCTTGGATGAGAGGTGAAACGTCTTCCTAGACAAACAACCAGTCCAGTTGTTTTTGACTGAAATTGCTTTGAGGATAACGATGACCTGGACGAATGAGAACATTCACAGGCCTAGCTCTGTTAAACTTTTCAACTGTTCCATTTCCTGTTTTTACAAGTATTATTTGCTGTGTCTAGACAAACCATATGAGAGGTCTGATCGATTAATGAGTTGCCTTATAAACAGTTCATGTTTTCATCTGTTCAGGGTCAGTCAGTCAGTTTGCACACTGATCTGACCCATACGCGAGTGTGACTCTGTATTTGCTCTCAAAACCTTTTCATAAAATAGCCATTAAATACAGATCATTCCCTACAGTTATCAGTTAAATTTCCACCACATTTTATAGTTTGAATATTGTCTGAGTAGATAGTAGTAGTAGCATGACTATCCTGATAACATACTATGACTTTGAAGTCTAAAAGCAACTAGATATTTCAAAACAGCCAAAAATAAACTACATCCTAAGGAAACTTTTTGTCCCCACTTACAAGAAAGCTAGTCAAAGTAAAATGTCCGTTGTTCAGTTGCAGATTTTTTAGTAGCTTTATGGAACTGTTCAACAATGAGTTTTGGTTTATCACATGTATGCACGCTGTAGGACAACCTCTTACCAACTGTGTTAAACTATTTTACTGATCAACAAGTAGTAATATGCCAAGATATGCTGCTGACAAAGGCAGAGAACTAGAAGACTACAGTGTGGTAAACATTGATGTAGCTTAAAAATGCTGGTTTTAAAATAAAAATTGGCTTTGAGGAAGGAAATGCTTTTATCGCCTTTGTAAGCAACGTGGTCTCATGGGAGGGCGTATAAATAGCATGCCACTTTTCTATGTCTACGCATATTAAGCTTTTCGCGTGTCATTTAACGCCCGTAGTTCCCCAGGGTTAGGGTTAGGGTTAGGGTTAGGGTTAGGGGTTAGGGCATTTCACGCCCGTTATTTCAGCCATCCTTCACATGAAATATTGATTTAAAAACAACCCTCTGACAGAAAGCTCCACCACTTCGTATTTCTCCGCAAGGTGGCAGAGAAATACGAACACGTGGGTTTTCCCTCAATGACATTTGTGCGTGAAATGACAACGCCATCTCTGCACTATACAAGTCAATTGAGACTACATGGCGTGAAATGACACGCAAAAATCAGGACATGCGTTGTAATTATACGCGAGATGGCTTAAGAGAAATAGCGTGTCATTCACACGCCTTTTGGTGAGACCAGGCTGTTGTAAGACCTCAAAGATACAACCAGTGAGATTTGCTGAGTGACACACTGAATGTAAACATTACTTTTATTTGTTTAAAAGGAACCTCTTACTACCGAATAGTAAAAAGAAGAAGAAAAAAAAACATTGCTCATAAACAGGCAGTTTGAAAAAACATATTTCAGGAATTTTCTAAAAAATGCAATTATTTCGGGAAAAGAGCTTCAGCTATGAATTTACTGTCTAAATTCGAAAGAAGTAAGGGTATGAGTCCTTACCCCAAGTGAAGGAGTTCAAGTCCCTCTGGATCATGTTCATGAGTGAGGGGACGATGGAGCGTGAGTTTGGCCGGAGAATCGGAGCAGCTGGGGCGGTGTTGCAGTCGCTCTACCGCACCGCTGTGACGAAAAGAGAGCTGAGGAAGGCAAAGCTCTCGATCTAGTGGTTAATCTTGGTTCCTACCCTCACCTGTGGTCACGAAAGCTGGGTCATGACCGAAAGAACGAGGTCGCGGGTACAAGCGCCTGAAATGTGTTTCCTCAGGAGGGGGGCTGGAGTCTCCCTTAGAGAGAGGGGGAGAAGTTCAGCATCCGTGAGGAACTCGGAGTTGAGCCTCTGCTCCTTTGCGTTGAAAGGAGCCAGTTGAGGTGGTTCAGGATCATCTAGTAAGGATGAACCCTGGGCGCCTTCCTAGGGAGGTGTTCCAGGCACGTCCAGCTGGGAGGAGGCCTCGGGGAAGACCCAGGACCAGGTGGAGAGATTGTATCTCCACACTGGCTTGGGAACGCCTCTGGATCCCCCAGTTAGAGCTGGTTAATGTGGCCCGGGAAAGGGAAGTTTGGGGTCCCCTGCTAAAGCTGCTGCCCCCGCGACCTGACCCCGGATAAGCGGATGAAGATGAGATGAGATGAGATTTTTTAAAAATGCAATTATGTCTGGAAAAAAATCTTCAGCTATGAATTTACTGTCTAAAATTGGAAATAAGTTCAAAACATACATTCATCTACTCTGTAACAACAATAGCATCATTACTGTTACTGAGAGATGAATCTAAACTTTTAAAAATGAGTACCACCTTCATGACAACATCCTTCCTTTAATCTGTCAACCCACTCACATGCGCTTAAGACATTACTGCCTCTGTTTGAAAAGAACCTCATGCTGTTAGCATTATGCCAGTGCTTCTACCGCAGGGGGAAAATCTGGCCTGATGCCTCGTCTATAACTCAACCTGTTCAGTAAGCTGACAGTGCCAGCAGTCATTAGCCTAATCACATTCAAATTATTCACCAGGAAACGTTAATTTATCGGGCAGAGTTGGAGAAAGGAGAGGAAAGGCAGCAGAGAAAAAACAGACCTTAAAGAGGAAATTAAGCTGTTCTGTAGACCCATTCAAAAAGACAATTAGTGCTACAGATCATGTTGTGACAAACATATTTGCCGTGTGCTGATAGCTAAGCCGGCATGAGGTTTGTTTGTTTTGAGCCTGAGAGCTGAAGTTTCATACTGCTTGGGGGCGGGGGGGCAGAGGCAAAGATGGCCAAGTTGCCTTAAGCATGTTTACGTCCCTGTGTGTGCGCAATTAACTGTTTATATAACGGTGCTTGAAGGTCTTTATACACCTTTATTTAATTTTTTATGTTTGTGTGACTGTGCACACGCAGGTGTACATTTGGTGCCTAAATTATTTTGGGTATACATCAGTCTGTGCTGCCAGAGGCCGTGTGTGTTTGTGTGTGTTTGTGTGTGTGTGTGTGTGTGTGTGTGTGCGTGTGTGTGTGTGTGTGTGTGTGTGTGTGTGCGTGTGTGTGTGTGTGTGTGTTGATGAGCAGCCTCTGGGGCCCATTATGCCTGTGACAGCCCCACAGTGGGAAAGCAGCCAGCCAGATAACTTATGAGAGCAGTTTAAAGCAAAATTGAACCCACAACTTATGAATTATTAAAGTCATTACACCTCTGTGAAGATCGCATAACTCCAAAACACAACCACAATGGCCTCCTTTCCACTGTCACTGCTGGGAAGAGAACTGATTTCTGAGCATTACAAGTGGGGAAGTGTTGCATATTTCAGATGTTTTGGAGTGAAAACAGGAAACTACTTGTTTTACTGTGTTGTGTAATCACTAAGTTTGTTACGATAACTGAACTTTAAACCTACATACAATACTAGCAAAAGTTAAAAAAAAAAAACAATACTCAATGCCTCTTTCGATAATAAAGCAAAATGACCACATTTCCCAGCAATTTGCACTTTGTCTTTATATGTTGTTTTTATCATATATACATTTAGTTTCTCTTCAGCTATTGGCAAAATACACGCAGACATACAGTTGCCATCAAACTCCATGAACATCAGGTTCTGTTAAAACTGTTTTTCTGCCAGCCTGCTAACTAACCAAACCGACTGAGCCCATTTTTATAGCTGCAATCATCAGTGTGTCATGACAATGGATCAAATGAGTGTAACAAGAACAGGTGTAGAAACTAATCCAGTAGGAACAATCAGCTAACTCTGCAGTGTCGCTCAGAATCACTGCGACGTTGCACTAGCAACAAATTTCTTCCGGGTAGAGAACTTTATTACTGCTTGATTTATATTGCAGAGATATGTAAAATCGGCAAACTTGTTCAGCCCTGACTAACTTTTAAAGATATATATACCCGGCCTAACCTATGTTTCTGTTTATGTGCTGTGTAGTTAACCTGGTGTGCTCAGCTACAGTCGTGCAGGGTGCTGTCATATTCTTTAATCTGTGGCCCAACAGGTAAATTACTTCTCCAACCTAGCGTGTGTGACAGTGTTGTTATTAGTAAGATATGAAAGCATCAAAAAATGCTTGCCAAGGCTAGCCTATATCATGAAAGATTTTTTTATTTATTGAGCTTAAACTGTTTTTTATAGCTGCAATCATCAGTGTGTCATGACAATGGATCAAATGAGTGTAATAAGAACAGGTGTAGAAACTAATCCAGTGGGAACTATCAGCTAACTCTGCAGTGTCGCTCAGAATCACTGCGACGTTGCACTAGCAACAAATTTCTTCCGGGTAGAGAACTTGCTACTGCTTGATTTATATTGCAGAGATATGTAAAATCGGCAAATTTGTTCAGCCCTGACTAACTTTTAAAGATATATATACCCGACCTAACCTATGTTTCTGTTTATGTGCTGTGTAGTTAACCTGGTATCTTTAACGAACCAAATGTGCTCAGCTACAGTCGTGCTGGGTGCTGTCATATTCTTTAGTCTGTGGCCCAACAGGTAAATTAGTTCTCCGAACTAACGTTTGTGACAATGTTGTTATTAGTAAGATATGAAAGCGTCAAAAATGCTTGCCAAGGCTAGCCTATATCATGAAAGATTTTTTTATTTATTGAGCTTAAACTGTTTTTTATAGCTGCAATCATGACTGTGTCATGACAATAGATCAAATGGGTGTAACAAGAACAGGTGTAGAAACTAATCCAGTGGGAATAATCAGCTAACCCTGCAGTGTCGCTCAGAATCACTGCGACGTTGCACTAGCAACAAATTTCTTCCGGGTAGAGAACTTGCTACTGCTTGATTTATATTGCAGAGATATGTAAAATCGGCAATCTTGTTGTCATTTTTCAGCCCTGACTAACCTTTAAAGATATATATACCTGGCCTAACCTATGTTTCTGTTTATGTGCTGTGTAGTTAACCTGGTGTGCTCAGCTACAGTCGTGCTGGGTGCTGTCATATTCTTTAATCTGTGGCCCAACAGGTAAATTAGTTCTACAACCTAACGTTTGTGACAATGTTGTTATTAGTAAGATATGAAAGCGTCAAAAATGCTTGCCAAGGCTAGCCTATATCATGAAAGATTTTTTTATTTATTGAGCTTAAACTGTTTTTTATAGCTGCAATCATGACTGTGTCATGACAATGGATCAAATGAGTGTAACAAGAACAGGTGTAGAAACTAATCCAGTGGGAACTATCAGCTAACTCTGCAGTGTCGCTCAGAATCACTGCGACGTTGCACTAGCAACAAATTTCTTCCGGGTAGAGAACTTGCTACTGCTTGATTTATATTGCAGAGATATGTAAAATTGGCAAATGTGTTGTCATTTCAGCCCTGACTAACTTTTAAAGATATATATACCCGGCCTAACCTATGTTTCTGTTTATGTGCTGTGTAGTTAACCTGGTATCTTTAACGAACCAAATGTGCTCAGCTACAGTCGTGCAGGGTGCTGTCATATTCTTTAATCTGTGGCCCAACAGGTAAATTACTTCTCCAATCTAACGTTTGTGACAATGTTGTTATTAGTAAGATATGAAAGCGTCAAAAATGCTTGCCAAGGCTAGCCTATATCATGAAAGATTTTTTTATTTATTGAGCTTAAACTGTTTTTTATAGCTGCAATCATGACTGTGTCATGACAATGGATCAAATGAGTGTAACAAGAACAGGTGTAGAAACTGATCCAGTGGGAACTATCAGCTAACTCTGCAGTGTCGCTCAGAATCACTGCGACGTTGCACTAGCAACAAATTTCTTCCGGGTAGACAACTTGCTACTGCTTGATTTATATTGCAGAGATATGTAAAATTGGCAAATGTGTTGTCATTTCAGCCCTGACTAACTTTTAAAGATATATATACCCGACCTAACCTATGTTTCTGTTTATGTGCTGTGTAGTTAACCTGGTGTGCTCAGCTACACTAATGCTGCGTGCTGTCATATTCTTTAGTCTGTGGCCCATCAGGTAAATTACTTCTCCAACCTAACGTTTGTGACAATGTTGTTATTAGTAAGATATGAAAGCGTCAAAAATGCTTGCCAAGGCTAGCCTATATCATGAAAGATTTTTATATTTATTGAGCTTAAACTGTTTTTTATAGCTGCAATCATGACTGTGTCATGACAATGGATCAAATGAGTGTAATAAGAACAGGTGCAGAAACTGATCCAGTGGGAACTATCAGCTAACTCTGCAGTGTCGCTCAGAATCACTGCGACGTTGCACTAGCAACAAATTTCTTCCGGGTAGAGAACTTGCTACTGCTTGATTTATATTGCAGAGATATGTAAAATTGGCAAATGTGTTGTCATTTCAGCCCTGACTAACTTTTAAAGATATATATACCCGGCCTAACCTATGTTTTTGTTTATGTGCTGTGTAGTTAACCTGGTGTGCTCAGCTACAGAAGTGCAGGGTGCTGTCATATTCTTTAATCTGTGGCCCAACAGGTAAATTAGTTCTCCAATCTAACGTTTGTGACAATGTTGTTATTAGTAAGATATGAAAGTGTCAAAAATGCTCAACACTAACAGCATCCAATAGCCAAAAAGTTCATGGGAAAAAAAAGATGATGGCGTATATGATGACATACAAATTCATGAATAAAGACCTTGTGGATCTGTTCCTTTTAAAGAGGTAATTTTTATATTAATTTATTTTTAAGAAGCCATTCTGGGGGTAACTCATATTATCGCTCATTTTAAGTGATCACTGGGAATAATGCATCTCAAATCTTATGGATTATGACTTTAAGTGTTTTAAATATAAAACCACAAGTTTAACTTGGTGACAGTATCATGAAGTATGTCCTATATACAGGGACTTGAGTCATAAGCTAAACACAACAAACTAACTATTGCAGTTTGTTTGTCACAGTGACGTTTAGACTTCAAGGCAGAAACTCTATGTAATTTAAAGAAGAATTAAAAGCATGCAGATAAAGGATTTGCAAGACACTGCATTTTAAAATCCTTTCTAACTGCTTAGCGCTGTTGATGGTATTAAGCTTGTTTGAAATGCTGCTTCAGGTGCTGAAAAGCATTTAAAATACACATTTATTCTCCAAGTTTAGTAGAGACATTTATTTTTAAGCTGTGGTGTAATTGTCCCAGATTATAATGCAGTGTACTGACACATCTGGAGTAGGGTATGAAAGTAGTTGAGAATTAGCTTATGAATTGTTAAACTTATCCCACCCCCCTGATGAAGCAGAGGTTGTAAAGTAGGACACATCCTCTACCCTCCGAGCCACAACAACAGCCTCAGCCCACCGTTACAGCTGCCGTCAAACTGATTTATACTAACTGAGTGTGGGTTTGCAAAATACTTAATATCCTGCATGATATCCTAAATGAGACCATCAAATATGTAATTTATATTGGGGGATGTGTAACTTAAAGTGCTCATGACTTCTTAATAACTAAAAAATGAACTCCTTGAAGAAAAATGTACAAGGATTAAAATGATTTTTCCCAGAATCTAATTCAGACCAGTTCTCCAGAAAGTAACAGCAGCAGTTAAGACCATAGACTTTATAAAACATCAGCGTAATCTCTGTGACCCGTCTCTGAGTCGTTGGGAAGCTCAATGTGACAGCGGTTCCTCCAAGCTAATGAAAATGGGCAAAAAGGTGGTGCATGGATGGAGTTGAGACGGGCTGAATGAAGCCTACAGTCTATGTCACCTGTGACGGCCATCCCTTTATTAGAAGAAGAAGAGAAGAAGAAGAAGAATTCCTTTATTCGTCCCGCAATGGGGAAATTCAATTTTCACTCTATTTTTTTTATTTTTTACACACACACACACAGGCCTGATATACACACACATGCACAAACAGGACCTATATACATGCAACTACTGGAGAGATGTTAGAGTGAGGGGGCTGCCAGTGACCTGAGCAGTTGGGGGTTCAGTGCCTTGCTCAACAGCACCTCAGCAGTGCCCAGGAGATGGACTAGCACCTCTACAGCCACCAGTCCACGCTCCATTCATGGTCCACACAGGGACTGAGCTACTGCCGCCCCGCAGAACTTTAAGTGTGAGACCAAAACCATTTTTTTCCCCCAGGCTGTAAATATCTTTATTCCTGCTGTAAAGTTGGGCATTACAGCATTGGGGTCTGTTGGGATTGACTCTTTAGTTCTTTGCGTTGGCTTTATTTTTGCTGCTTGGTTTAGGGCTACAGAAGTAGATATGTTTTGTCCACATCAAAAAGAAAATACTAACATTTGATTGGAACCATCCCAATTGGACATCAAATTGAATTTTTTTATGTAAATATGTACTTTCTTCTCGATTGTTTGCCTTTGGGCTGTCCTTCTCCAAAACAAGCACATTGGCCTAGTCCATATAATATGGACAGTCCTGGGAGTCACAAAATTCAGATCTGCAGCTCACTCTCTTCAGGTGTATGAAAATACCAGAAGCTTTTACATTATTTGCCTGTCGATGGTGCAGACTGTTACTTTTGTGCCATAGGTGACACTGTTGGACTGGAGCTACAGGTTCACAGCAGCAGGACTGAAACTGCAGCCCTGTTATTGGACTACATTTGCTCAGCCTGGTTTCAGGTGATTTACATCCATGACCGTACTGTAGCTGTGTTCAAAATCATTCCCTCATTCACTCACTCACTATCCCCTAAATAGTCTTTATTAAATAGTGCACTATATAGGGAATGACCCAACGAGATTGTTGGAGCAGATCCCAGCTGACAGCGGGCGTGAGGCAGGGTACACCTTGGACAGGATGTCAGTCTATCGCAGGAAGAGCAAGATAGCAAGATTTGAGAAAGAGCGATCAATCTGTCGATCCTTTCTGTGTTCAGGCCAGGTGCGGTTTCCCGTGTTGATGGTGTACTGATGTTGATGTTAATTATAATTTTAAACCCTGAATAAATTGTTGGAATTTCAATGGTGTTAAAGTGTGGTTTTGTTAACTACGGTTGTGTCCTGATTGCGAGCTGTAATAGCCCACAGCTGTTTTCTTTCACAAGTGAGTAACAGTTGTAAGCTTGTGAGAAACGGTTGTTCGTAACTGTAGTTAGCTCTCTAATACCTGGCTTCTTTTAGCACCTCCTCTGCTTCTTCTCCTTCGGTAAAACATGTCCGGTACAATGTAGTGTAAATTGGATGTACACTCAAATTAGCTGGGCATTGTGGGTATTTTATAGTGGACTATACTGTGAATGAAATTAACAACGGAGAATTCCAACACCACTACAAAAGGGCGTACAGTGTACCGCTGCAAATATTATAATTTTGCGTGAAAATGTATTATAATTTGCGTTATTTAGCAAAAAAATATATATATATTTTGTCCCTGGAGTAGGCCTATTTGGGGGGATAATCTAACAGGGGTGTTTGTGTGTGTGTGTGTGTGTGTGTGTGTGTGAAGGGGAGAGAGAGAGAGCGAGAGACGAGATGTGTGTGTGTGTGTGTGTGTGTGTGTGAAGGGGAGAGAGAAAGTGTTCATACACGACAGACACAGTCCTAAGGGGTAATCAATTCAATTAAATTTTATTCATTTCCAATTCAATTTTATTTATAGTGTCAAACCATAACAAAAGTTATCTCAGGACACTTTACAGAGTAGGTAAAGACCACACTCTATGACTTATTTATGATTTACAGAGACCCAACAATTCCCCCGTAGAGTACGGTGGCAACGAAAACCTTCCCTATAACAGACAGGAATGTCAGACAGACCCAGCTCTGTGGAGGACGGCCATCTGTCTGCACCGGTTGGGGAGGAAGAAATGCAGAGAATCCAATGAGTTTGGAGCATAAAGTGGCAATCCTCTGCAGGCGGTTTCTGTTCTGGAGGCTGGTTGAGTGCAACCAGCAGGTTATGGAGAAGGTGATGATGCTTTCAATGAAGGAGTAGTAAAATGTCCAGAGGATGGTCTTGCTTACTTCAAAGTAGTTGAGCTTCCTCCGGAAGTACTGCCGCTGGTGACATTTTCTGAGAATTTTCTGAGAGGAAAATTACAGTAGACTGTCAAAGATTGTACCCAGGTACTTGTATTCCTCCTCAAGATCAACAGGCTCTCGATGTAATATGGTGGTTACTGCTGCAGCAAGTGCCCTCTGTTTCTCAGAAAAAGACACCAACATCACCTTGGTCTTGTTGATGTCCAGCTCTAGACAAGAGCTGTCGCACCAATCCATATACTCCTGGAGAGCTGATCCATGTTGCTGTGAGGGGCCTGACAGCAGAGACACGAGGACTGTGTCACCAGCATATTTGTTCAGGTACGAGTCGGGCTGTGTAAATCTGCCGTCATCGGTGTAGAGCACGAAGAGTAGAGGGGAGAGGATACAGCCCTGAGGAGAGCCATTGGAGGTGTAGTGTAAGTCTGAGAGTGTTTTATTGACCAGCGCTCTCTGTGATCTGTGGGTTAGGAAGTCCAGTAACCACAGGATGAGCTGGTCTTCTAGGTGAAAGCTGGAGTTTGCAGGTGGAAGAGGAATCGGCAAACAGGTGTCTGGCTGAGGAATTCATAGTTTTAAGTGTCTGTGTAGAGTGTCCAGAATTAATATTTTGGCATCATCGACGCCTCTACTCTTGCGATATGCGAATTGGAGAGGATCCAGCAGGGAATTTGTCTCCTCGGTGATATGTTGTTTCACTATTCTCTCCATAGCTTTCATCACAAGGGAGGTGAGGGCCACAGGTTGAAAGTCCTTGAGTACTTTGGTAGTGCTCTTCTTTGGGATGGGGATGACTGTTGAATGTTTCCATCTGGGGAACTGTGCAGCTGTCAAAAATCTTTGGAAGAGGATCTGGAACACTTCTCCTAGCTGTTCAGCACAGTACCTTCGAACACGGCCGCTGATGTTGTCCGGGCCGGGTGAGCTGGTCTCTTTGGTCCTCCTCAGAACCCTCACCACGTCCTCTGCGTTGAAGGTGAGTGCACAGCTGCTAGGTTGAAGTGTAGTCCTAATCTCTTCAAGCTGGGTGGTGTTATGCCCTCAGATCTGGTGTAGAAAGAATTGAAGTCGTTTGGAAGAGATGCATGGCTGCTACCATCCAACTGGATGGTAATTTGCTAGGTGGTGGTGATGTTTACAGCAGCCCTGCCATGCTGAGCAGAGGTTCCCCTGTGTGGATTTTTCATCCACTTTGTTTTTGGCTGCTTTAATGGGCCGCTTAACTTCCTTGTTGACCTCTTTCATCTCAGATTGGGAACCAGTGATGATTTATTTGAGCTCCTTGGTAACCCATGGTTTATTGTTGGAGGAGATTGTGACAGCTTTGGAGGGAATGATGTTTTCTTCACATAATGATAGTGTCCACTTGCTCATTCAGGTTGCCAGAGGGGGTCAACAGGTTACTCCAATCTGTGGACTCAAAACACCCTTGGAGAGCTAGAATGCTGTCATCAGTCCACTGTTTGATGTTCTTAGTGACTTTCTTAACCCTCCTTATAAAAAGTATGTATGCCAGGATGAGCTGAACAGTATTGTGGTCGACAGAGCCCAGTGGAGGGAGTGGGACAGACCTGTATGCACCAGGGAGTTACCCATAGCATTTGTCTAGCATCTTCCCCAGGCGGGTGCTGCATGTGACATACTGATGAATACCTTTGAGGACTTTCCCGGGTGAGCAGTGGTTGAAATCACCCAGGATAGTTTTGCTGAGTCTGGTGATATGTGTTCCAGTTTGTTTAGTGGTGTTGTGATGTGTTCAGTGGCGGCAGCATTAGCTTTGGGATGGATGTACACCAGAATGAATGCTCTCACCAGAATGAGAGCTGAAGGAATTCCTCCTTCCGAAGTAGAAGGGGCGAAGGGAGATAGATGTCAGTGGTTCACAACTTCTCTCTCACCAAGGCCGTCAAGCACCAGTGTGAGTTCACGTAGAAATAGACGCCGACGCCATGTTGCTTTCCAGTGAGCTTGCTATCTCTGCCCAGTCTTAATGGTGGAGCGAAGCCACCAATGTGCAGCATGTTGTCACTGTCATTGTTGCTCAACCAGATTTCAGTAAAAGCCAGAATCGAAGCAGTCCTGTATTCATGCAGATGTTTAGCATTAGCTTGCAGCTTGTCTAGTTTGTTCTGGAGCGAGCGCACGTTGGCAAGAATCATTTGGGGGGGGGGGGGTCTATTATTCCACACATCTTTGTACCTCTTCTGGTTACCTTGTCTTTGTAGTGAATGTAGTTGCCAGGGTGAGATAAATTATTACGAAGTAATTTCTCGGGTGGTGAGATGGGGGTTAAATCTGAGCTGTAGCAGGACTTCTCTGGTGTAGGTGATACGCTGGACGTCAGGGGTATTATGCCCGAAGCTATGGGTTAAATCCTGAAGGAGCAGAAAGAGGAGCAGCAGTAGTAAACGAAGTCTTTGTGTATCTATGTGGCAAAGGATATTCCAAACAAAGACAAAAGTAAACAGCAGAACAGTGGTAGCAATAGCATTAGCTGTTGCATTAGCGTTAATTACCATTAGTTGGTAACGTTATGTTAAACATTCAAGAAAAAACAAACATAGAGGCATTTATTAGGACAACTAATGTTACGCATTCTCTTCCTGTTTCTTCATAACTCCCCCCCCCCCCCTTAAACCAGAACAGCGGCGCTCGGTGAAGTACCATTAACAACGGGCTGCTTTCGGCTCAGACACAGAATCATCAATAGTGTGCTGTTGTGGTATAACAGTTCTAGTTTGCAGTGGACACATTAAACCTTTTTGTCTTCTTTTCTAAATGTGAAATGATCCTCTGACTCCGGATGTAGTGATGTGCATCTGCAAAAATGGTCCGTGAGAAACAATGATCCCTGTGCTGAACAGGCCACATAACGCGCAAGATAGGAATTAAACAAATCATAGAGGCAGAGATTTTGCCTCAATTAATTTTTGAGTTACTCGACAAATAGTTTCAGCCCAAATATAGTGCACTACTTCTATTAAAGGGAACGAATTCTCTTGTGTCCTAAATGGTCCTTATCATTGTGTAAACATGCCGACCTGCCCCAGCTGTAGGAGAGCAAAGTGATAACAGCAGCAGTTTGGATAAGTGGTCATGTCAATACCTAATTTTTTATAAGTGACATTACTGTGTTCCAACTTTTAATAGATATTAAATACAATCAATTGCCAATATCTATAATAATATATACATTATATCAATCATATTTTGATTGATTGTATTTGTCGTCTGCATCCCAGGCCATGCTTTTTTCTTTTTGACCATCCTCTGTGCCTCTCCAAAATGCAATGAATTTATTACTTATCAAACATTGAAATCCTCACACGTCTCTGCCAAGTATATGCCAGAGACCATTAAACAGGACATCTGTCCCCCTTTGTGACTCATCACAATGATGGCCTCAGTTTCACTGTCCAAGGGAGACTAACCTCAACACTTTACAAATGGCCTTGCAGTGTAATTTCCAATGCATCAAACTATTGTAAGGCAGTAGATACAGTGACTGTAATGACCTGTAACTACAGGTACCTAGAAAAACCTCACATGTAATCCTTTTATATGGATGTATTTACAACATTGTTGCAATTGCACTTGTGATCGTGTTAGAAGATTATATACAGAGCAAAGTCTTTTTCAGGTTTTTGCATTTTTGTAGAATTTTTGCAGGTTTACACTTCTCAGCATTGAGAGAGCATTGTGCAGCTTTCTAGGCAGGGAGGCCCACTGGGGCTGCTTCGGTTCAATGAGAAAGAAATCTTGGATTTAGGATCCTTATTTTAAGAAACCCAATTTTAAACAAATTGCAGGCTCATCCCTCCGTTGTTAGATACACTGTCAGCTTTCCTGAGGGTGCATCCACACGATCGAAAACAACCTTTTTTTGCTCCGTCGCTTTTAAAAGGTTTTCCGTCCACACAGCCTCGGCTCAATAAATATCTGCGTCCACACAAAACCAGTGTAAGAGACTTATAACGCTGCAATACACATGCCAGGCCTGGATGTGGCGCTGTAACTGCCACAGAAATACACCAACAATGGAGAAGAAGAGACGGAGAGACGCTGTATAGGGTGTATGATACAAACACTGGCGTGAGTTTCTTGCCAAATCTGGCGACATCCATCCTAGAGAGAAATCTAGTGACTGTTTCTGGTTTTATTGGAGACTTTTGTGGTGTTTTGGAGACTCTGATGCACAAATCTCTCTGTAATTACTGTCCTCAACGAGCAGTGGGTGCTGCTGTGAGCCCTTCCCCATACCAAAGCACTCACAGGCGGACAGTTTCTCACTAGATTTAGCAACTTTTTCAGACCTTCTTATTAACTTTATTTATACAAAGCTACTAGTGACCTATTTAGTGACTTATTCAGACCATCAAGGAAAAGGGAGCAAAATATGGTCAGCCAAATTCATTCCCATGCACTTCACTCAGAGTGCAGTTCAGTATAAAGTCTATGGGTCCATCTCTCCTCACGCAGCGGCACTGTTGTTGTTATGTGACACCGCAGTAGGGGGCGTTTTTATATCTTCCCACTTTGGGACCTGGTAACAAAAGATACTGTTTTCAGGCTCCGATAATGTCGGCTGTGTGTGGAGGGTCGGCCAAAACGATACAAAATTTGTGCAGTTACAGGAATATGCGTCTCCGTGTGGACGGGCCGTCAGACTCTGGTAGCCTCACATTTGCTCATGCTAGAAACTTTGCTAACATGCAAGACAAGTGTGGTTATTAGAGGAAGAAATTGCCAGAGAGGCAATGAAGATACAGAGAGTACATGACAAAATAATGCTTGTGGGATGTACTATAATGAAGAGACTAATCCACAATAAGCCAGCATACCATTATGATTGACCTAATTCCGTCTATACTAGTTACAAATTACAGAAGGAAGTGTTTTTTTGAAGATAGTTTATCTGGAAAATGCTTCAAGTGTTTGTCTTATTCTTTGTACAGCAAAACACTGAGCTGAGGAGCCCAGACCGAAGTCAAATAAGCTGACAACTATCCTTTATGTTCATGGCCAATGAGTGGGGAATGTGGTGAATGGTTTCTTGTTTTCCAAAGATGGCTAGTGTGTAGAGAAGGATGATATGAGATTTGACTCATGGGTCGAGAAGGGAAAGAAACACATTTAGGGATGAGTGACTGTTGGCAGACACACACGTATGTAAAGCATTGTTGGCCTGAAGGATTTCTGTATCTGTGTTTGTTTCGATGTTTTCGTCTGAGAAGAAAGTGACGTGATGCAGGTTTTTGGGTGGAGAAGTTGATGCAATAGTTTAGTACTCTCTCTTCTCACTTACAGCTGTCCAAGTGAGAGAAATTTCCAGAAAATGTGTCACCGTGGAGCAGAATCATGTTGATATAATGATGTACAGTACCTATAGAAAGTTATTATACCCTTTTGAAATAGTCACATTCTTCTTTTGCAGCCTAAAATGATAATACATAACAAAAGTAATTCAGTTTGATTTACACATTTTGCCTTACAACATTCAAGTGAATTTTTTTCTTCAAATTTCTGAAAATAAATCAAAAATGGAAAACTAGAAAAGCAGTGTTGGAAAAGTGATGAGTCCCTTCACCAATAACTATCATAAACATTCTCAGGTATAACCAATCACCTTCCGAATTTACACATCATGTTAATTGGCCTCCGCCTGACATCAGCTGTGGTGTTTTTGATTTTACTTCAGAATAAAAACATCTGTTCCTTGAGGATTCATCTCCTAGTAGTGCAACACAAATAATTCACCGTGGTTGGAAAGATGCTTCCAGGATAAAGTTGTGAATAGGCACAAGTTAGGAGAAGGATATGAAAATATTCAAAATACTTTAACCTTCCCTCTAAGTACTGTTCAGAGTATTGTCCAGAAGTGGAAGTTATATGGCACCACCCCGACCTTTCCTAGATCAGGCCGCCCCTCCAAACTGGATGACCGAGCCAGGAAAAGATTGATCAGAGAAGCTACCAAAAGGCCTATGGTGACCTTGAAAGAGTTACAAGTCTTAATGGCAGAGGTTGGTCAATCTGTGCATGTGACAACAATTTCACAAGTTCTGTATGTATGCATGGCAGGGTGGGAAGAAAGAAGCGTTTTCTGAAACAATGTCACACTGAGTCTCATAAAAAAAACATTTTTAAGATTCTGATGCCATGTGGAAAAAGGTTATATGGTTCAAAATTACATTTTTTGGGCTGAACTCCAAGCGCTATGTTTGGCAGAAACCAAACACAGCACACCACCCAAAACACACCACCCTTCAGTGAAGCATGGTGGTGGCAGCATTATGTTGTGGGCTTGTTTCTCTTCAGCAGGGAATGCCAAGTCCACCCAAATTCTTGAGGAAAACCTGCAGCCCTCTGTTAGACACTTGAAAAAAGGCAGGTGGTTCACCTTCCAGCTTGACAACGACTCAAAACAAACCTCCATGAAAACAACACAGTGGCTAAAGGAAAGGAAGGTGAATGTCCTAGAGAGGCAGAGTCAGAGCCAGGACCTAAATCCTACAGCACATGGATGAAGAGTGCAGTCCTTCGCTGCGCACCACAGAATTTGATTAAACTCGAACAGTTCTGCAAAGAAAAATGGGGAAATATTTCCCACTCTAGGTGAACAAAGCTCGTAGAGACATATGCAAACGGCGTGATGGCTGTAATTAAAGCAAAAGGTGCCTCCACAAAGTATTAAATATGTGGACTCATCACTTTTCCAACCCTGCTATTCTAGTTTTTCATTTTCTATTATTTTTCAGACACTTGAATGTCTTAAGGCAAAATGTGTAAATCATGCTGGAACAATATTTTTTTATGTATTATCATTTCAGGCTGTAAAACAAAAAAAGTGACTATTTAAAAGGGTATCATGACTTTCTACTGTGTTTAATAAAATGATCATATTATACATCATAATAGAGAAGTGAATGTTACATTCTAAACCTCTAATCCTTATTAAATGAGCAAAATCAAAATAATAAAAGTATACTGATACCCTTAAAGACGTCTTGTTTGTCTCTGTTCTCTCTAGATGACGGGCCATATGGGAAAACAAAGGATATCTCTGGACCAGAACAGACCATGGCCTCGAGAAGACACAGTATACCAGGTACATCTATCTATCTATCCATCTATCTTAGAAAACTACTTTAAACTCTATCATCCATAGTCAGTCACCACACCGAAGCATCAGCATTTCTTATCATTAGTCTCAGACAGTTGCCTAAAGCAGAATTATGCAATGACTGCAATTAGCTTAATCAGTTTGACGCATTAATAAAAACAGCTTCCTTCTGTCCAAACTGGATATTTTCACTCTTGATCTCTATCAGATTCTGATGCATTTTGTGTTTGAATGGTAGGGTGACCTCATGACTGCGGAGAGGGTGCGATAACAGCAAGGTCTCAGCTTATCTGATTACAGTAAATGTGCTTGCTCTGAAAGTGTCCCTGGGTGTGAAACTGAGGAACTAGAATGAGCCTTCTAATGTATACCCTTTACATTCATCATCTTACGTGTGAACAGTCTTTCTTGCATGTAACCCCATACTGTTGTCATGAACGGTACAGGAATAACACAATGGTGGACTCAAATGCAGACACGGACAAAAGAAAGTACAAATTAAACGTTTAATAAATACAAACGGAAAAAAACACTACAGAATAACAAACACGAGACTAACTGAACAAACACGGAAATACAGGAATGGGTAGACGACGGGAGATCGGGAGACGGACGGGAAAACGGGAACACGGGAAACTAAGGAGAGAAAACAGAACACAAAACACGATTAGTAAGCTTACAACGGGGAGCGTGAAAATCACAACGAGAAAAGGGGATGCCAGTCCGGGGGGAATAGTTTTACCAAGGTTGGGTCGACAACGGTCCGGCGCTGCATGCCTGCCAGCTTCAGGCTTTTAAGGTGGTGGTGTAATCAGCTAAACAGGCAGCAGCTTTGGGGAACTCCTACCGGACCTACAGACAGACAGGCAGGGGGAAGCACATGCAGGGAAACGCAGACAGAGGGAGACAAACACACACAAGACAAGGGAGAGGAGGGCACTGACAGAGCCAGATCTTGACAACTGTACCAGTAAGCGCAAAAAAACAAATCAACTAAAACATTGGATTTCTCTACAGCCCCCCCCCCCCCCCACACACACACACACACACACACAAGCACACAAGCAAAACAATGTTTAAAGCGAGCTAAAAGTAAAACCTCAAAAACCTGTAAAGCTACTCAACAACAATTATACACATGAAAAATTGTGATATTACTCTGTTGCATGAAATAATTGTGCTCAAGTTGTTTAGATTAAAGCATAGTGTCCCATGGTAGAATTAGGCTTTGTTTCGAATCGTTCTTTGTTTTTCTTTCTCTTTTCTCTTTTATGAGTTTATTTCATGCATCAAATCACCCATATTAGTTCTTCTCCTGTATCAGGTTTTTACTTTTCCAGGCCTTCTTGTTACTCCGCCAATTCCTCTATTGGCTGGCCAATCCTCTCTATCTGTCTCTGTCTATTTCCTCTTCTCTAATGCTCCCCTTTTGTCGTCTCTTAATCAGTCTTCACTCATTCGTAATTCCTATCAATGCTCCCTCCCAGTGTCACCTTGTTTTGTCTTTTGTTTTTGTCTGTATCTTTGTTGTTATTATTTGAGCACAATGTCATAAGGATGTATCTCAATGTGTGTGTATGGGAGACAGATGATATGTGTATTCCCTGAGCATCAAAATGAAATGGTAGATAAAACTTTATGAATCCCAACATATTGTTCTGCATCTGGGGAGGCAAACCTCATCTGTGTTCACAAGGATTCATCAGCATCAAACTACATTTGTAAAAGCTTTGGTGCTTGCATGGAAATGTGAACAGTACAAGGGCTAATGAATGAATGAATGAGTGCCATCCTGCAGATTGTGTGTTTGTTTGTGTGTGTGTGTGTGTGTTTGTGTGTGTTTGTGTGTAGGTGTGTGTAGGTGTGTGCATGTGTGCATGTGTAAATGACAAACAAAAGCAGACAAACGTAAAGATAGCCGTCTGTCAGCGCAGCTCAAAGAGGGTATTTTGCTTATTACATCAGTACATTTTTCATTTTATCCGCCAATGTTTTCCTGATTGCTTCAAAGTAAAACACATAATGTTTCAAGATGTTTTCAAACTCACAGCTGTTTTCTCTTAAATCCTACTACTATCATTACACTTCATGCTCAGCACCAATTGGCAGACAGACAGAAACTAGCTGGTGAGAATAGTGAAGCATTTAGCAACTAAATAGATATATTTCCCTCAAGAGTTGGTAAAGGCCACAGCAGAGGCCAAAGACAGAGCAAGTAGTCGGGAGCCAAAGTCTGAAAAATGGGTTGAACCTGACATGGTATGCCATACTTTTTGTTTTTTTCCTGATAACTTTGACCCTAAAAACCAATAATTGGAGGGTCTGCTCCGCTGGAAATATCGCAAAAACAAAAATTTTGGCCATTTTAGTGTATGCATCCTTTATTTTCTATCAGAAAAATGTGAAAGCTGATTTTTTTCCCCTTAAATTATCAGTGGGTTTGGTAGGCTGTCACACAGATCACATGTGCTGACAAAATCTACCAGAAAAATAACTCTTAAAACATCTTTCTAAATGATTTTGAATCAATTTAATGCAAAAAAAAATAGTCAGTTTTTTCCCCACTTTTTTCCAATATTTTCATCTTTACTTCAATTCAATTCAATTCAATTCAAAAAAACTTTATTTGTCCCCGGGGGTGCAATTCAGGGCACACAGAGCAGCAAGTAACGACAGTGCAATTATACAAAAACATTTTAACCTAACACAAGAATAAAGTGTAAGAGAAGAGTAAGTGTCAGGATGTTAGTGTGTTAGTACAGGTAGAATAAGTGTCAGGATGTTAGTGTGTTAGTACAGGTAGAATAAGTGTCAGGATGTTAGTGTGTTAGTACAGGTAGAATAAGTGTCAGGATGTTAGTGTGTTAGTACAGGTAGAACAAATGTCAGGATGTTAGTGTGTTAGTACAGGTAGAATAAGTGTCAGGATGTTAGTGTGTTAGTACAGGTTAGAATAAGTGTCAGGATGTTAGTGTGTTAGTACAGGTAGAATAAGTGTCAGGATGTTAGTGTGTTAGTACAGGTAGAATAAGTGTCAGGATGTTAGTGTGTTAGTACAGGTAGAGTAGGTGTCAGGATGTTAGTGTGTTAGTACAGGTAGAATAAGTGTCAGGATGTTAGTGTGTTAGTACAGGTAGAATAAGTGTCAGGATGTTAGTGTGTTAGTACAGGTAGAATAAGTGTCAGGATGTTAATACAGGTTAGAATAAGTGTCAGGATGTTAGTGTGTTAGTACAGGTTAGAATAAGTGTGTTAGTGTGTTAGTACAGGTTAGAATAAGTGTCAGGATGTTAGTGTGTTAGTACAGGTAGAATAAGTGTGTTAGTGTGTTAGTACAGGTTAGAATAAGTGTCAGGATGTTAGTGTGTTAGTACAGGTAGAATAAGTGTCAGGATGTTAGTGTGTTAGTACAGGTTAGAATAAGTGTCAGGATGTTAGTGTGTTAGTACAGGTTAGAATAAGTGTGTTAGTGTGTTAGTACAGGTTAGAATAAGTGTCAGGATGTTAGTGTGTTAGTACAGGTAGAATAAGTGTCAGGATGTTAGTGTGTTAGTACAGGTAGAATAAGTGTCAGGATGTTAGTGTGTTAGTACAGGTAGAATAAGTGTCAGGATGTTAGTGTGTTAGTACAGGTAGAATAAGTGTCAGGATGTTAGTGTGTTAGTACAGGTAGAATAAGTGTCAGGATGTTAGTGTGTTAGTACAGGTAGAATAAGTGTCAGGATGTTAGTGTGTTAGTACAGGTAGAGTAAGTGTCAGGATGTTAGTGTGTTAGTACAGGTTAGAATAAGTGTCAGGATGTTAGTGTGTTAGTACAGGTAGAATAAGTGTCAGGATGTTAGTGTGTTAGTACAGGTAGAACAAGTGTCAGGATGTTAGTGTGTTAGTACAGGTAGAATAAGTGTCAGGATGTTAGTGTGTTAGTACAGGTTAGAATAAGTGTCAGGATGTTAGTGTGTTAGTACAGGTAGAATAAGTGTCAGGATGTTAGTGTGTTAGTACAGGTAGAATAAGTGTCAGGATGTTAGTGTGTTAGTACAGGTTAGAATAAGTGTCAGGATGTTAGTGTGTTAGTACAGGTAGAGTAAGTGTCAGGATGTTAGTGTGTTAGTACAGGTAGAATAAGTGTCAGGATGTTAGTGTGTTAGTACAGGTAGAATAAGTGTCAGGATGTTAGTGTGTTAGTACAGGTTAGAATAAGTGTGTTAGTGTGTTAGTACAGGTTAGAATAAGTGTCAGGATGTTAGTGTGTTAGTACAGGTAGAATAAGTGTGTTAGTGTGTTAGTACAGGTAGAATAAGTGTCAGGATGTTAGTGTGTTAGTACAGGTAGAACAAGTGTCAGGATGTTAGTGTGTTAGTACAGGTGGAATAAGTGTCAGGATGTTAGTGTGTTAGTACAGGTAGAATAAGTGTCAGGATGTTAGTGTGTTAGTACAGGTTAGAATAAGTGTCAGGATGTTAGTGTGTTAGTACAGGTAGAATAAGTGTCAGGATGTTAGTGTGTTAGTACAGGTAGAATAAGTGTCAGGATGTTAGTGTGTTAGTACAGGTAGAATAAGTGTCAGGATGTTAGTGTGTTAGTACAGGTAGAATAAGTGTCAGGATGTTAGTGTGTTAGTACAGGTTAGAATAAGTGTCAGGATGTTAGTGTGTTAGTACAGGTAGAATAAGTGTCAGGATGTTAGTGTGTTAGTACAGGTAGAATAAGTGTCAGGATGTTAGTGTGTTAGTACAGGTTAGAATAAGTGTCAGGATGTTAGTGTGTTAGTACAGGTAGAATAAGTGTCAGGATGTTAGTGTGTTAGTACAGGTAGAATAAGTGTCAGGATGTTAGTGTGTTAGTACAGGTAGAATAAGTGTCAGGATGTTAGTGTGTTAGTACAGGTAGAATAAGTGTGTTAGTGTGTTAGTACAGGTAGAATAAGTGTCAGGATGTTAGTGTGTTAGTACAGGTAGAATAAGTGTCAGGATGTTAGTGTGTTAGTACAGGTAGAATAAGTGTCAGGATGTTAGTGTGTTAGTACAGGTAGAATAAGTGTGTTAGTGTGTTAGTACAGGTGGAATAAGTGTCAGGATGTTAGTGTGTTAGTACAGGTAGAATAAGTGTCAGGATGTTAGTGTGTTAGTACAGGTTAGAATAAGTGTCAGGATGTTAGTGTGTTAGTACAGATAGAATAAGTGTGTTAGTGTGTTAGTACAGGTAGAATAAGTGTCAGGATGTTAGTGTGTTAGTACAGGTTAGAATAAGTGTCAGGATGTTAGTGTGTTAGTACAGGTAGAGTATGTGTGTTAGTGTGTTAGTACAGGTAGAATAAGTGTCAGGATGTTAGTGTGTTAGTACAGGTAGAATAAGTGTCAGGATGTTAGTGTGTTAGTACAGGTAGAATAAGTGTCAGGATGTTAGTGTGTTAGTACAGGTAGAGTAAGTGTGTTAGTGTGTTAGTACAGGTAGAATAAGTGTCAGGATGTTAGTGTGTTAGTACAGGTAGAATAAGTGTCAGGATGTTAGTGTGTTAGTACAGGTTAGAATAAGTGTCAGGATGTTAGTGTGTTAGTACAGGTTAGAATAAGTGTCAGGATGTTAGTGTGTTAGTACAGGTAGAATAAGTGTCAGGATGTTAGTGTGTTAGTACAGGTAGAATAAGTGTCAGGATGTTAGTGTGTTAGTACAGGTAGAATAAGTGTGTTAGTGTGTTAGTACAGGTGGAATAAGTGTCAGGATGTTAGTGTGTTAGTACAGGTAGAATAAGTGTCAGGATGTTAGTGTGTTAGTACAGGTAGAATAAGTGTCAGGATGTTAGTGTGTTAGTACAGGTTAGATACAGAGAACATCGTCGGCGTGAGATGTAGAAAGACATGTGTGTATCAGATGTAAGCAGACATGTGAGCGGGTGTATTTGATGTAAACAATGTAAACATGCAGTAGACTGTTGAAACAGGTATAAACAGAACTGTAGTGCAGAAAAGATATAAGTGGACAGTGATCGGATTCAGATGAGGTCAGACATGATACATATGTGTAATGAGCAGACGTAAACAGAACTATAGTGCAGTAATAGAGTATAAATATAATATATAACTATAAGCTAAATAATAAAGTGATAGTGGTGGTGCATGGCAGGAAAACAGCAGTCTGAGTATATGCTAGCTCTGTGTAACAGATGAATACTGAAAAATAAAGTGACCATAGTGCTGTCATGGATACAATATAAGACCTGATAGACACAATAAAGTGGAGTAGTGCATTAATACCATAAATTAACATAACTAACAGAATCAAGTGGACCAGTAAGAACATAGTAGCAGAATAAGTCCGGTGTGAACATAATAACAGAATAAATAAGTAAGTGGAGTAGTGCAACAGACCGGAGTAACATTATAAACAGAACTTCACTGGCAATCAACTATTCCAACAAGTTCTTACTTCAGTCAATATGCCATTCTTTTCACCAAACAGTATACTCATTCAGTAGAAAAAATATATATAAAAATCAATGGATCTGTGATGATTGCACTACTAGCTGGTGACAAACAGGCTGAGAACCTCAATTAAAATTTAAGGCTACTTACCTTGGGGGCAAAACTCCCTTTTTTGAAAAACTGGCATGGAAGAGCTCAGAGACAGAATTGTGGCAGGACACAGATCAGGCGATCAGATGATGTCAGGCCCTCCCCTACAACCCTACATCTCTGGTATGCAGAGGACCCAGTCTGTCTCCTGGGTGCAGCTCCGGCAACCCTCAAACACATCTTGGTGAGCTGTAGGGGCTTTGTAGCACGGTCCACCTCAAGGCTCCTGAACGAAGTAGGGATCAGAGGTCAGGCCCAACAGATGGCAATCAAAGAACTTGCCACTGCAGCAGAGAGAAGCACTCACTGGCGGTGGTTGAACCATAGGGACACAGAATGGGCTGCCAAATGACCACAAGGTTCCACTGTGCAACACACACCCACCAATCAAGCAGCAGCTCCAGCCACTTCAGCATCACCGCTCACACTATAAATTGTATCCCTGTGTAACGATCGGTGCGCTATGATTTTGTGACTCAGCCGCCTGGTGCTTTGTTGTCCATTGTATTGTTCATTGTGTGGGTTATTACTCCAGAGATCGGGACAAAGGGTAGGTTAACACACTAAACTTGCTGTGACCGTAGCTGCCTCGTGTTAGTAACGCTCGGGATAGGGGTGCTGCCCACATGGATTTAGTTAAGTGGATGATCTTTTGTTTGCTTTTTGTTTCAGCTCTAGTTTTATAGAGTCCTTTTTCAGTTATATTTGTTTTATTGCTTTAGCAGCACCTGTAGGCCCTCTCCTTCTGTTGTGGTCCTGTATGTTTTCCTTTTCTAATTTTTAACTTTATTGTTGATAAATAATTTACATTACCAACAACAGCTGGTTTTATGTTGCTTCCCTTTCCCCTCAGGAGCTGGGTTGTAACATAGTAGTAAATTCAATAAAGTAAACCAAAGAAAAAAAAGTCTAAATAAATAAGTAAGGTTGATGCAATGATATATAAGCTATACAAAGTCATATATAATTAACTCGTATTAGGTGTTCATTTCCAAAGACTACTGTCGAGGTTTAAAAACCTGACAGCAGACAGAATGAAGGACTTTGAGTAGCGGTTTTGCTGCGTGGTGCTACAAAGCGTTGGCCTGAAGGCATTAATCTGAATTCCAGAGAGCAGATACGGTCGTTTTGGTCAACTTTTTTTTTTTTTTAGCTTTTTGGACCATCCGCTACTCCCAAAGGGATTTCAAGTCCTTCTGCCGAACTCACACACACGATTATCTTGGAGCACACCTTCACAATTTTGTTCAGACTATTCCTGTCCTTCTCACAGAGGCCATCGAACCAACAAACGAATGAGGTGTTTAAAAGACTCTCAAGAAATAACCGATAAAACATGGTTAAAACTTTGTTACAAACTTTGAAGGATTTTAACTTTCTCAGTAAATGGACTCAACGTTGACCACATTTAACAGTAGAATCTGTGTTTGTATCAAACTTTTCAATGCGAGTCGAACACAGTTCCCAAATATTTTTAGGTGTCTACAATCTGGACCTCCTCACCACGGATGATGCGTGTCTTAAGTGTGTTATTGTTTTTCCTAAAATAAGTGAAAACCTCCTTTGTTTTAACACATTGAGGTCAAGGAACTTCTCATCGCACAAAGGCTGCTATTTATGACTCAGGCCTATTAATCAACCCTAAACCTAAACTAAATTATAATTAATTTGAAAGTCTTGTTCTTAGTCTTTCACATTCAACCTGGAAAACTGTGCAGCCAATTATACTTGTTATATTGTACCGTGCTCCTGGTCCGTACTCTGAATTTCTATCTGAATTCTCAGAGTTTCTGTCAAATTTAGTCCCTAAATCTGATAAAGTAATTATTTTAGGAGATTTTAATATTCAGGTAGACGTTGATAATAATAGCCTTAGTATTGTGTTTATCTCTCTATTAGATTTGATTGGTTTTAGTCAGAGTGTTCATAAACCTACCCACTGTTTTAATCAAACCCTCAACCTTGTTTTCGCTTATGGTGTGGAAATTAAAGTCTTTCCACAGAATCCTATTTTATCAGACCATTATTTAATAAGTTTTGAATTCATATTACAGGACTACTCACCTCTGGGTAAAAGTTTCTACACTAGATGTTTATCTGATAGTGCTGTAACTAAATTTAAGGAAGCGATTACATCTGCATTTACTATAATGCCTTTTCCTAATATTAAAGATTCCTTTACTAACGTTAGTTTCCCTGAAATTGATCACATTGTTGACAGTTTTGCAGGCTCACTACGAACAACACTCGTTATGCTGATGATACACGATTATATTTGTCGATCAAACCAGAAGAAACTGATCAGGGACCAAATCCAAAATGTGATGGCGGCTATAGGAACATTTTTAGAATTGGCAAGCCACATTAAATTTAATTATTGGAATGTGATTATTGAAAGCCTACCCAACCCAATGACGATTGGAGGAAAGAAATACGATTTTTTCCCATTTTTCTGACATGAAAATGTTTTGTGCGATATTTCCAGCAGTGCAGACCGTCCAATTTTTAGTTCTCAGGGTAAAAGATATCGGAAAAAAACACAAATTAAAAGTATGGCAGACCATGTCAGGTTCAACCCATTTTATTGAGACTTTGAAATTTTGGCTACCATAGAGAGCAAAAGTTGGACTTTTATTCATCAGTTGGCCAAAAACATGACTCCAAATGATAGCTAATTTGGCTGTGTAACTGCTGAGTGTGTAAATAAGAAACTTCTTGCTCATAATATTAGCTTACTGTAAAAGGTTGGTATGTCAATCTGTGCTCACAACATGTCCACTGCCCACAAATGGGCAAAACAATATATATGCTGGGCTTTTTTTGTCTAGTACGGATGAACCCTGGGCGCCTCCCTAGGGAGGTGTTCCAGGCACGTCCAGCTGGGAGGAGGCCTCGGGGAAGACCCAGGACTAGGTGGAGAGATTATATCTCCACACTGGCCTGGGAACGCCTCAGGATCCCCCAGTTAGAGCTGGTTAATGTGGCCCGGGAAAGGGAATTTGGGGTCCCCTGCTAAAGCTGCTGCCCCGCGTCCCGACCCCGGATAAGAAGTTGAAGATGAGATAAGATGCTGTTTTTGTATTTAGTGTAAATTACGGCAATTAATATTACACATTTAAGTTCTCTGGACGTCAGGTGATGTAGTTTAACAAGCCTCAAATGAGAGGTGGACAATATGGGAAAAATATCATATCATGATTTTTTACAGTAAAATCACGATATCAGTTTTAATGGATTTTTTTTTATCATTTTGAAAGTTACTGAACAGTGCAACAAAGCATTTCCCATTTTAAAAATAAAGCCATAAAAACACAGTGTTTTTGCCAAAGACCCTTCCTTAACAGATTTAAATCAGTTTGTGAAATTTTGCCAAGTACAATGGACATTTATCAAAAAGCTGCCAATTCAATTAAATTTTATTTACAGTTACAAATCATAATTAAAGTTATCTCTTGAAAACTTTACAGAGTAGGTAAAGACCACACACTAAGACACACAGATAGGGTGAGAAGTTCAGCTATCCGTGAGGAACTCGGAGTAGAGCCGCTGCTCCTTTGCGTCGCAAGGAGCCAGTTGAGGTGGTTCAGGATCATCTAGTAAGGATGCCCCCTGGGTGCCTCCCTAGGGAGGTGTTCCAGGCACGTCCAGCTGGGAGGAGGCCTCGGGGAAGACCCAGGACCAGGTGGAGAGATTATACCTCTACACTGGCCTGGGAACGCCTCAGGATCCCCCAGTTAGAGCTGGTTAATGTGGCCCGGGAAAGGGAAGTTTGGGGTCCCCTGCTAAAGCTGCTGGCCCCGCAACCCGACCCCAGATAAGCGGTTGAAGATGAGAATTAATATTACACATTTAAGTTCTCTGGACGTCAGGTGATGTAGTTTAACAAGCCTCAAATGAGGGGTGGACAATATGGGAAAAATATCATATCATGATTTTTTACAGTAAAATCACGATATCAGTTTTAATGGATTTTTTTTTATCATTTTGAAAGTTACTGAACAATGCAACAAAGCATTTCCCATTTTAAAAATAAAGCCATAAAATCACAGTGTTTTTGCCGAAGACCCTTCCTTAACAGATTTTAATCAGTTTGTGAAGTTTTGTACAATGGACATTTATCAAAAAGCTGCCAATTCAATTAAATTTTATTTACAGTGCCAAATCATAGTTAAAGTTATCTCTTGAAAACTTTACAGAGTAGGTAAAGACCACACACTAAGACACACAGAGCACACAGTGTCAACGAAAACCTTCCATTTAACAGACATGAATGTTGGACAGACCCAGCTCTTTGAAAGACGGACATCGGTCTTGACCGGTTGGGGAGGAAGAAAGGGAGAGAGAAAGAGAGAAAACACAGAAAGGTGTACATAGAGAGACAAAGACAGACAGAGAGACACTTCCAGAGAAGTGAGCAACTACAAATGTAACAGTAACTATAATAATACCTATCTTAATGTGAATATGACTTATATGTCATGGCAGCTAATACAGCAGAATAGTAGAAACAAGTAGAGCCAAGGGGACAGAATATGACAATGATAATAATTATGGTAGTAAATATGATCAATGATGAGTAGCTGTAATAACAGCTGTGATACAGTGAGATATATTACGGATGGTGTTTTTAATGGCTACACATTTTATAATTTATAAGACTAATGATAGTATATGCTTGTCACAGCGTCCTCTGCTCTGCTCACTCACACACAGAACTGCTCTCTGTCTCTCCCTCAGTCAGTCATGTTCGCGGGTCTTTTCCATAAAAGTTTAGGCCCTATTCAATAGGTGGATCCGGCCTGTGAGAGAAAATTTACTGGCCCTTCAAGTAGAAGCCTATGTGAAAAAGTAGTTCATGACCGCTGTCCTCTCCCGTATCCATCTCAGCGCATCTGTCTCAGCGCATGCAATACCAGCGCGCTGGGGCTGGGAGATTTTCCCCTTGCACTCCCTGTAGTCACTACGCTCTTCTATTTGGGTCTCTGCATCCTCTTGGGGACAGCTCGCCAAGGTCCGCACTGCTGTTGTCCTTGCAATGGTTTCAGACTGGTTAACTCTGTGGTAAAATCACCACAACAATGTCTCTTTCTACTCTGAAAAAAAGAAAACTTGACACAGAAATCCTTCACGCACTGAGTGTCTGACACTTTCTTGCTGTAAAAAAATAAATAGAGGTAATAGTGGTATAAATAATATTACAAATTAAGCCACACACACACACACAAACACACACACACACACACACTTCCAAGAAAACCAAAAAAAGCACCATAAGTGAGTGTGAAAACTCTTGTTCATTACATCTTACTTCATGATTGCAACCACACGTGTTGTATTCATTGTTGCAAAACTTGTTCTCTAAATAGTTTGTTTGCTGTCGTGATGGAAACCTTTGATCTGAAGCTCAATGCTGATTTTGTCCTGTACGTGTGTTAAAGTGTCCTCTAGGAGACTAAACATCAAACTAAAGGAAGTGACTCACCACAGGTGTGGAGGCTGGACTCTCTTCTGATTGGCTCATAGCGGACGGCAGGAAACTACTGACATTGTTATTATTATTATTATTATTAATTTAATATGAACGTGTGTGTGTGTGTGTGTTTCATACCTGCTCAGTTTGTTGAGTCGTTGTCCTGTAAATAGTTTTCCAATCTTCAATAAATAAAACTATTTCTGATCAACCCATATCAATTGCATGCTTAGAATACATACTAGTTAAGCCCCGCCCATTTCAAGACAACCAGATCAACTACCGGGTTAAACCCCGCCCACCATGAGTCCGGATACGCATACGGATAATTTATAAGGTAAACGGATACAGCTACAGATAATGCTGTATTCCCTCAACCCTAAAAACCAATCTCTTCAGTACCATATCTGCAATTTAAATATACACAGGTTTTTTTCTCACTTGGTCTTGTCTTGATAAATTATCGGTTTTAATTTACATAATTTACTCTGAAGAGTTATGTGACTGTTTGCTGTAACTGATGATGTGCTTTAACCTTTCCACGCCTTTCCAGGAACTTTTCAAGTGGAATGACTGCATGAAACACTGAGGCTTTGTTAATTCTCATTAACTGATACTTATCTTATCTGATCCTCACATTTACATTTCAGTCATTTCAGCTGACTCATATATTGAGCTGACAGGGATCATTGTCTCCGTCAAGGACACACAGCAGCAAACATCTTTTGATTCATCCTTCTTGTGACCCTTTAATCCGGGAATCATAATGGACAGAGGGCAGCCACTAACCACTTTCCAACTCTCTGCTGTATCTGTGTGTTTGAGTGTGTGTGCGTACATGTCTGTGTGCACATCTGCGTACGTCCTTCCCTTTCCCTGTTTTCTCTGTGCGTGTATTTGTCTTTATGTGTATGTGTGTTTTTGGTTAGAAGCTCTGCGGGGGGTGACTATGGTGGAGCTGGTGAAGAAAGAAGGAAGCACACTGGGCCTCACCATCTCAGGAGGAACCGACAAGGATGGGAAACCACGGGTATCAAACCTACGGCCTGGAGGATTGGCGGCCAGGTAGGTGCAACACCAGCAAAGAAGAGGAGGATTACATAGTTCAGGCTTTCTTGATATAATTCTCCGAGTGAAAAAGTCTTATATACCGTAATTTCCGGACTATAAGCCGCTACTTTTTTCCCTCGTTCTGGTCCCTGAGGCTTATACAACGGTGCGGCTTTTCTACGGCTTACGGTAACCAGGGGCGCGCACTACCGAGGATGCGCGAGACCGAGGCAGACATCTGGCGCCAGGTAACGAGAGCAAAACAAAGAGTAGGAGAGCGTCAGCGACAGTTTGCGCGAAGGAAGTGTTCATGCAAACACCATCAACATGGAAAACAAACGGAGAAGTGCATATGATGCTGCTTTTAAGTTAAAGGCAATCGATCTGGCTGTCAAAGAAGGAAATAGAGCTGCTGCACGTACCCTTGACATCAATGAATCAATGGTTATTTTGATAACGTAAACGGCCGCGGGACTGCACTTTTACTGCCGTGATACAGGCGAGCACTTTGTATTACTTTGCACCGCTGTATTATTTGTACTCTGCACGAATGCTGTTCGCCATGTCAAAGATGTGAAAGTTTGATTGAATGATTGAAAGATTTATTGTTAATAAATGGGACGCTTTGCGTTCCCAAACAGTCATCTCTGTCCTGACAATCCCCTCCGTGGTAGCAGGAATCCCTATATACTACGGTAATTACACATCAAAACGCCTGCGGTTTATAGTCGGGTGCGGCTTTTATATGGAGCAATCTGTATTTTACCCTAAATTTAGCTGGTTCGGCTTATAGTCAGGTGCGCTTTATAGTCCGGAAATTACGGTATAGCCTATAACTGGCAAATTTGCAAAACAACGTACTTGTGATGGTTTCACTGCAACCGGGCTGAAACCCAGTATCATTCATGCCTTTACATCCTTTCATCGCTCTTCTGTGCAGGAGTGACCAGCTAAATGTCGGCGACTACATTAAGTCAGTGAACGGCATCAATCTGACCAAACTGCGGCACGAGGAGATCATCAGCTTACTGAAGAACGTAGGAGAGAGAGTTCTGCTGGAGGTGGAGTATGAACTTCCCCCCACAGGTAAATATTGATTCAGCAAAATGCATTTACATTTACATTCATTTGGCTTTTATGGTTATAAAGTAATCGCCTCGGTAAGGTGAAAAACACAACCCTACCGACTGAGAAGGAGGTTGTTATTGGATGATTCTGAAAAAACCTGCATTGCAATGCATTTAATGATGATGTTTTTGAATACACTATCAATGTTATATTGTATATATATATATATATATTGTGGTTCTGCCAAATAAACTCAAGTAAGTTATGTTGAGGGCCACTACACTTGGTTATAAAATTTAAGGGTTAGGCAAGAAAGATGGTGGTTACAGCACTTAATGTTGCTGCTTGATGTAAATATGTGGAAAAAGCTGTCTCCTTATTCATTTTAATGAGATTACTGTCGGTACAGCAGTGGTTATACATAAACTTCTGTGCAGTGATTCCTCATCTCTAAAGCCTTTTAACTCATTGAACTATTACTCAAACCGTCTCATTGTATCCCTGGTACCGGCAGCAACACGCTGCACACTGTGCCATTTTCCGTCTGAATGCCTACATAAGTTTTCATTTTCATTAGTACGTCATTAGCTTATTGTCTGACTGAAACATTAACATCTCTTCCATTTATATGTATTTTTACTTTTATTATACTGCATTTCAAGATAATAAAATTGCATTAGTAGCCATAGTAAATGCAGCATACAGGTAAAGCAGTACAAACAGCAGTAAAAACATGGAGTGGCATTATCTTATCAGTACTGTATATGTTATTTTATTATTTTTATTATAATTATTTTCCTTATTGAATATTCATGCTCCATTAGCATGATGTAAAAATGATTGTAAGTGAACAAAACTTCATTTAAACCTGATTATGGAGCAGAAATACAGCTACATTTTACATTTGTTCACTAAATTAAATAAATAACCTCTCTCTCTCTCTCTCTCTCTCTCTTTTGTTCGTTCTGTCTCTTTATCTCCCTCTTCTTAAAGCTCCAGACAGCAGCTCAGGGGTTATATCAAAGACAATCGACATCTGTTTGCACAAAGAGGGGAACAGCTTTGGTTTCGTCGTGAGAGGTAATCACCAGTAAAATAAATAACTGTATGAATAGTTATGATTGACATTGAACTACGCTCGAATGGTGGCACTCAATGAAAAGACTGCCATTCTCATACTGAATGAAAAGACTGAGAGAAAGTAAAGGTTTTTAACCGTAGTTATAGTCCAGTGTTCAGCTTTAACCTTTACTGTTCTTGCAGGTGGTATTCACGAAGACTGGCACAAGTCACGCCCCCTAGTGGTCACTTACGTCAGGCCAGGAGGTCCTTCAGACAGGTAGCACTGACTGCACACTCATGCAACCGTAAATCCATGTATACTGTACATTCTGTTTGTTCATAAGGGAACAAACTCATTTAAAGTCACATGCATACTCAGAAAGAATCACGCACACACAGTTATACTGAGAGATATCCAAGCAAACACACTAACATATATAAAATCAGACAAACACACATGTCCAGGAAAAATATAAGCTAGGCAACCAGTCTCCATTGAGTTTAAACGTACTGTACAGCGACACAGTGTGGCCGGTTCCAATTAGGAGTATGGGAAATTTGTCTGCGCCTTAATGCAAATGAACCCTAAAGATATAGGTTTCATTTCCTGTGACTGTCACTGGTATGTTAACAGTTATGTGTTACTCATTGCTGCAGCAGCGTGAATCACCTCATATCGCTTTAATGTTGTCATCATGTGTCCATCTCAGTCTTCATGTTTAAGTAATAATATGTGACATTACCATATAAATGTCAGCTTTGCAGCTGTTTAACTGATTTAACACAGCAGGGATTGAACCTTCTGTAGATCCAGTGCATGAATCTGAATCCTCTGGGAAAAGAAAAAAAAATGCCTTTAACATGTTCTCATGAACAAGCCGTACATGTGTATTCACAGTGAATTTAAGAGGCAGAGACAAGAGTGTCATCTACGGAAAGACAGACCTCATGTTTGAAGGAAAAAGGAAAAAACCATACAATTCAATTCAATTCAATTTTATTTATAGTGTCAAATCATAACAAAAGTTCGCCTGTGAATGTTCTCATTCGTAACAAAAGTTATCTCCGGACACTTTGCAGAATAGGTAAAGACCACACTCTATGACTTATTTATGATTTACATAGACCCAACAATTCCCCCGTAGAGTACGGTGGCAAGGGAAACCTTCACTAGGTGGCAAGGGAAACTTTACCTTTAACTGTCTGTCTTGAACGGTTGGGGAGGAAGAAAAGAAGAGAGAAAGAGAGAAAAGACAGACAGATGGACAGAGAGACAAAAACAGAAACAAAGACAGAGACAGACACACTTCCAGGTGGTTTTGAATCTATTTTAAGTCATTTTGCATCTTTTTGTGGTGGTTGTGCATCTATTTTTTGTCATTTTGCACCTTTTTGTGCTGGTTTTGCATCTATTTTTAGTCATTTTGCATCTTTTTGTGGTGGTTTTGCATCTATTTTAAGTCATTTTGCAGCCTTTAGTGCTGGTTTTGCATCTATTTTTAGTCATTTTGCATCTGTTTGTGGTGGTTTTGCATCTATTTTTAGTCATTTTGCACCTTTTTGTGCTGGTTTTGCATCTATTTTTAGTCATTTTGCATCTTTTTGTGCTGGTTTTGCATCTATTTTTAGTCATTTTGCATCTTTTTGTGGTGGTTTTGCATCTATTTCTAGTCATTTTGCAATCTTTTTTTGTTGGTTTTGCATCTATTTTTAGTCATTTTGCATCTTTTTGTGGTGGTTTTGCATCTATTTCTAGTCATTTTGCAATCTTTTTTTGTTGGTTTTGCATCTATTTTTAGTCATTTTGCATCTTTTTGTGGTTGTTTTGCATCTATTTTTAGTCATTTTGCATCTTTTTGTGCTGGTTTTGCATCTATTTTTTGTCATTTTGCATCTTTTTGTGCTGGTTTTGCATCTATTTTGAGTCATTTTGCAGCCTTTTGTGGTGGTTTTGCATCTATATTGAGTCATTTTGCAGCTTTTTGTGGTGGTTTTGCATCTATTTCTAGTCATATTGCAATCTTTTTTTGTTGGTTTTGCATCTATTTTTAGTCATTTTGCATCTTTTTGTGGAGGTTTTGCATCTATTTTGAGTCATGTCGCATCTTTTTGTGGTGGTTTTGCATCTATTTTGAGTCATTTTGCATCTTTTTGTGGAGGTTTTGCATCTATTTTGAGTCATGTTGCATCTTTTTGTGGTGGTTTTGCATCTATTTTGAGTCATTTTGCATCTTTTTGTGTTGGTTTTGCAAGCAACCACAAAAGTAACAGTAACTATAATAATATCTCTAGTATGTGAAAATGACTTATATGTTATGGCAGTTAATATAGCAGAATAGTAGGAAACAAGTACAGCTAAGGTGATAGAATATGACAATGATAATAATTATGGCAAAACATGATCAATGATGAGTAGCGGTAATAACAGATGCCAATCTTGTGTTGGTTTTGCAAGCAACTTTTGTGGTTGCTTGCAAAACCAACACAAAAAGATGCAAAATGACTCAAAATAGATGCAAATACAGTGAGACATACCACTGAAGGTGTATTTATGGCAACAAATGTTCTAGTTTATAAGACTAATGATAGTAAATATGAGAATTAGCTCCAATGCAGGACCACAAGTTTTGGACACACATTTTCCAAATCACGCCTGGGTTTGTTTGGTCTAATGAATTATTCTGACCTTTTAAAAATTCAGTTTTTGTCTGAACTGTGCTTTGGGCTGGACGCACAGTTTGAATCTGGTTAGATATCTTTGGTTGTTGTGTTCAATCTGGGCCCGCAGCCAAGCTCCTGTTCTCAACATCAAAGAATATCAATTCGATTTCTCCGTATTAAGTATATGCATACTAATTGTTATTTTCTTAGTTTATCCTACATTATACATGTATATTAACCCTCATTAATTGTGGAATAAATAAATCCCTATTAGTCAAAAATCTCTCAGCATAATAATTAAACCTACATTTTTGCCACTAAGCTCCTAAGGAGCAGGAATAGTGGAGCGTGTCGAGGCATTTCCCCTGTTAAAGGACTGATTGTTTCCTGCTGTGTCGTAGTGACCAGCAGACGTTGTGTGTGAAGCTTAGAGTAATAAAATAAAAATTCAATTTCAACATAATTGCCTAAAACCCTCATTACTTCAATAATGCTCCATCTACTTATTACTTACTCACTACACGTGGGAGGGAGGGTTATTCACACAACCACTCCTACACAGAATCACGCGGAGAAGGAAATACAATCTACTAGACAATTAAGATTTAAAGTTGTACTCCGTAAGATTTTCATCTATTTAATTGTCTTTTAAGTTCCTTTTTATCAAATAGTGAGTTACAACAATGGTGAGTGATCCTATGACCCACTAATGAAGCATTGCTACTTGCTTTTTTTGCCAAGTTATCCAATATCCGTGTCTGTGGCGACATTTACATCCGCGGGCTGGATGTAAATATGCCACAATGTTAGGGTGCACTCACACTGTCCTTCCGCACCGGGCCAAAACCGTTTTTTCAGCTAAAGCTTAGTGCGTTTGACCAGTATGAGTGCAACCGCTCTGCGCATAACTGAAAGAGGTGGGCTTTTGTAGAGCCCGTTTGCACATGTACGAGCACGAGCGTGCCCACCTGTACGAGCCGAGCACGAGGCCTACGGCGGTTCTGACGTCCTTTATGTGCGCCTGTTCGACATAGAAAATAGAAGGATGGACCATGCGCGGACATTTAAAACAATGGCGGAGAAAGGTTCACGTTGGTGTGATGCGGAGGTGGAGTGTTTACTGCAGATTTGGTCGATGAAAAGATTCAAAAAACATTCGACAAGACGCACAAAAACTCTGAGGTCTATGGAAAGATTTGTAAACAAAGCCACGCATCGCGATGACGTCAATCAATGCGTGTGACGTGTTACGACGTGATGACGTATGGACAGCAAGAAGCATTTGCGCAAGGCCCAGGTAGTGTGAGTACAAACGGGGCTGGAGGGGGGGACAATATATATAGTATGTGTATGGATTTAAGAGGGTAACATATAAGGGAAGAACTGGAAGTAGAGAGGTGAAGGTGTTTCAATAAAATTCCCAAAAGAGCAACAAAGACAGTGACCATGAACGTGGGGGAGGCTCTGGAAAAACAAGCTCGTCTGCAGTTACATCTTACTGCCACAGAGGTCGCCGGAAACAACACATCACAAATCTTATAGAGCACAACTTTATTACAAAGAAAGTTAAAGAAATTATTCATAAATGTTATTAACTATTAAAAAAAATCATTTTATGTAGTGAGGATCCCACATGATGAATCAAAATCTGCACCAATACATTGTTCAAAAGTTACCTAACCCCAACGTTAGCCAACATAACTCTTCTTAAAATCCTAACTTTGGATGTGTGACACAAATTTTATCCGACCTCAGCACATTATTGCTGCCAACAGTGACAATAACACTAGATTTGCAAACTGTTTGTGTTGCATTTAATCTCTATTCTAACCTCGATTTAGAAGAAAAATTCCTTTGTTAGTCCCGCGAATGGGGAAATTCAATTTTCACTATTATTTTTCATGTTACACACACACAGGCCCGAAATACACACACATGCACTTACAGGACCTATATACATGCAACCAATGGAGAGATGTCAGAGCGAGGGGGCTGCCAGTGACCGGCGCCCCGAGCAGTTGGGGGTTCAGTGCCTTGCTCAACAGCACCTCGGCAGTGCCCAGGAGATGAACTGGCACCTCTCCAGCCACCAGTCCACACTCCATTCATGGTCCACACAGGGATTCAAACCAGCAACCCTCCAATTCCCAGCCAAGTCACCTATGGACTGAGCTACTACCGCCCCCTTAACTTGTACAATGCAGTTTCATTACAAAATGTTTTTGGGACATGCTGTTACAGTACAAAGGGTCACAGCAATGACTGTTTAGCACCAAACTGGAGATAATTTTTTCTTCTAAAACCACAAAGAATTAACATCACCCACAATCATACAATGCATATACATGAGCTACAAATTCCAGGGAAAGTGAGAATGAAAGCAAAGACGCAGACACAAGGGCTCAACCAAACTGTACACCGATGGGATATTTTGTTTTTCCCTTTTTAAATGTGTCCCCCATCTGTATAGTCATTGCACAATTATATCTTAGTGAGTCTAATTTTGAACAGCATACTTTACTCAACTGTTTCAACACTACTACTCCAACCAACGCAGTAGGAAGAGATTGAAAAAAAGTGTGACCCCCTTCTCTGATCACTCATCAGCTTCAATAGGTTGATTCAAGACTTTAGAAATGAGAGATGCTATTTTTATTCTAGTGGCAACTATCTGTGAAAGAGCTGCATTGAGTAATAGTTTATACAACTGCATTACAGTACACTAAGCAGTTATGTATTTACCCCCACAGAATTTTGCAGAATGAGTTGTCGGAGATCTTTGACACATCTTTAGGGTATCATAAAGAACTGTTTCATTGTGAGCCAACATATATTTGTCACTCTTGATTGCAGATCAACCAAAACTATTGGTTTTTCATTAGCCATGGCCTTTTTCTTGTTCACCCTCCGCAGGTTCACACTCAGTGACACACTTTTAAATCATATCTTTACTATTGAGTTATTTTGCCCCAAAGCTAATCGAACATAATGCTAAAGAAATATTGGTCAGTCCGGGGGAAAGGAATGAGATATCCATGCTGCTTTATATCCAATTTATATACCAGTTGCAGAAAACCTAATCCACAGCACCATACAGTCCCAGGAGTAGCTACATTTTTAGCAATACTGGGATTTAAAGCGCCAACTCTGAAAGTGTTGGAGTCCCTTTATGAGGAAACTGCATTAAAAGCATCCTTTCGGGCGGCAGTAGCTCTTGGCTGGGAACCCGGAGGGTCACTGATTCGAAATCCCTGTGTGGACCATGAATGGAGCGTGGACTGGTGGCTGGAGAGGTGCCAGTTCGTCTCCTGGGCACTGCCGAGGTGCTGTTGAGCAAGGCATCAAACCCCCAGCTGCTCGGGGCGCCGGTCACTGGCAGCCCCCTCGCTCTAACATCTCTCCACTAGTTGCATGTATATAGGTCCTGTCTGTGCATGTGTGTGTATTTCGGGCCTGTGTGTGTGTGTAACATGAAAAATAGAGTGAAAATTGAATTTCGCCATTGTCAATTGACAAATAAAGGAATTATTCTTCTTCTTCTTGTGAACAGAAAATAATGACTGCTTCTTAAAACAGGCTAAATAAGATGTTGATATTGTGTTTAATCTATTTAAGGACCTTAAAAACTGGTCAAATGTGGATGATGACGGACAAATTGCCCCAAATTGAGTGTAACAAAAGATTCAACAAAAACAGGTCTACTTAAAGTGAAATTCTGCCGTTAAGTTATCTCTGGGTCTTTTTCGGCAAATACACTTATCAGATAAGCCACAAGACAATAAAACGGAGAAATCCCGGGGAGTCGCTAACAGTCGCTAAAAGTCGCTAACAGCCGAATGCAGCTAACACTGGTTACAGCACAGCATGAAATTGGCACCTGCACACACGGCAAATGTGTGTAACTTTTGTGATTGGCGGGTGAAACTGTCAATCTACCTGCCACGTTGGTGTGTAGCTAATAAGACAACACAACACTGAGCAAGTGTTGTGTGTTGTTGACCAATCAGGTAGCTTATTGTTGCTAAGCAAGCCCCGTCATTTTCTTGGACTTTCAAAATAAAAAACGAGAAGAAGAAGAAGAAAAACTAAAAATTTGGCGGCATTTTGCTGGCGTGAAGAGGCCGATGGCTGCAACAGAACAAAATGAGTTGATTAAATATTAAATTAAAAAAGACGTTTTAATACAAAATGGAAAGTGGAAAGGGATTGCAAGGTTCTTGTGTACGATGCCGCAACAGATCGGGATCGGGATTGCCGTATGTTTGGCAAGTGGAGGATGCAGAGGGGAGTTTCTGCTCCTCCTCCTATTTTGAGGACTCAGAGCGCTCAGTTTGTGCTCTGTGGAGGGTTTTCAATCATTGTCTGACCTCGACATTACAATGTAATGTAGTTTGGTTTCTGTTTATTATTATGATTGTTATTGTTGTTGTTTATCTCATCTCATCTCATCTTCAGCCTCTTATCCGGGGTCAGGTCACGGGGGAAGCAGCTTTAGCAGGGGACCCCAAACTTCCCTTTCCCGGGCCACATTAACCAGCTCTAACTGGGGGATCCTGAGGCGTTCCCAGGCCAGTGTGGAGATATAATCTCTCCACCTGGTCCTGGGTCTTCCCCGAGGCCTCCTCCCAGCTGGACGTGCCTGGAACACCTCCCTACTAGATGCCCGAACCACCTCAACTGGCTCCTTTCCTTGTTGTTGTTTATCTAAATGTTATTCCATCAAAACAGTCAAAATATGTCTTATCTTGAAAAGCAACATTAACTTATAAGACATTTAAATATACTGTTCATTGTTAATCTAAAATAAAAATAAAAATGTTGAACCTGGGTATCTGATGACACTACAGTGACAAAGAAACAGTGACTAATGGATTGCAGTTGGGTGTTACCTAAATAAGTGAGACCATCAATGAGATGATTGGCTGTTTTTATTTCTGTTAGTTTCTATTTTAGTGAGTGTGATGCTGCCACACCAGCTCATTATGTTGGTCCAGTCATTAATGAGATTAAGTTGGTTTATAACTCAACCGCACTTTCATTTGTATTCTGTTCAAGAAGTTCAAGAACCATTCTTATGCTTTTTCTAAATCGTTCACCTTTATTTTACGCACAAAAAAAATGTAGCTGGTAAAAAAACCACTGTCGACAAAAAAAGTTAACTTCAGGCCCTGGCTGTTACACCAACGTGGTCTCATGGGAGGGCGTATAAATAGCACGCCACTTTTCATGGCTTGCATGACTTTTCGCGTGCATGTCTACGCATATTAAGCTTTTCGCGTGTCATTTAACGCCCGTAGTTCCCCAGGGTTAGGGTTAGGGTTAGGGCCCGTTATTTCAGCCATCCTTCACATGAAATATTGATTTAAAAACAACCCTCTGACAGAAAGCTCCATCACTTCGTATTTCTCCGGAAAGTAGCGGAGAAATACGAACACGTGGGTTTTCCCTCAATGACATTTGTGCGTGAAATGACAACGCCATATCTGCACTATACAAGTCAATTGAGACTACATGGCGTGAAATGACACGCAACAAACATGAAATGCGTTGTAATTATACGCGAGATGGCTTAAGAGAAATAGCGTGTCATTCACACGCCTTTTGGTGAGACCAGGCTGAAAACACGCTTATGTATTTACCGTAAAAGACCCTGGGATGATTTTACGCCAGAATTTCACTTTATGAGTACGTCCTGCAGATTTGTTATTAGGGCAATTTTGCTCAGGCAGAGCTTTTTGTTTTGGATTTTCCGTAATTTGTAATAATATTTGAATGACTTTTATTTGACGCCTTAAATCTTGTGAAACCTCCTTTCTAAAATACTTCTATAATACTCGATCCTACAGCCTCATTCCAGCCTTAATGAAGCCCTTTGGTTTAAGCTTAGCTTGCACCATGTTGTTAAAAAGCTTCAGGACTATCTGCGTCACACTTTACAACTTCTCGCTTGTTTGATGACTGCTCTTTAATTCTCACACTCTGCATAAAGCATCTATCGGCTCTTTATTGCAGCCGTTTGCGTGAAAAATCCAAATATGGCATATCCATTTTCGGAGGAAGAAGTAATAGCCTGAAATGTGCCTTTGAGTGCGTGTATAATCATTCATTCATCTTCAACCTCTTGTCCCTGTCGGGGTCGCGGGGGGGCTGGAGCCAATCCCAGCTGACATCGGGCGTGAGGCGGGGTACACCCTGGACAGGACACCAGTCTATCGCAGGGCACATAGAGATGAACAGAGACAGACAACCATTCACACCTACGGGCAATTTTAGAGTCATCAATGAACCGAACACCTGCATGTCTTTGGATTGTGGGAGGAAACCGGAGAACCCGGAGAAAACCCACGCAGACACGGGGAGAACATGCAAACTCCACACAGAGAGGCCCAGGCCGGGATGCGAACCTGGAACCTTCTCGCTGTAACCACTACACCACCGTATAGCCATAATATTGAGCAATAAGTCTGTGCAAGTGTTTTTGTCAACCAGAGACTTTTAGACAATTACCAGATTTCAAACGAAACCAGGTTACAAAGGATGGCAAAGTCTTGTTATTTTGAAAACTGTGATGCAGAGCAGTATAATCTGTCATCTTGACGCTTTTTCCACTGTGTTTGTCCTCCATTTGAACTTTAGGAGAAACTATAGTGAAAGTCTCAGACAGATGAGAGCACAGAAAAGAGGAGGATGAGATCAGACGGATGAAGACTAGGGGAAGTATAGGAGTAGGAAGAAATGTGCAGCACGTAGGAAGTAAGGTGAGACAGGAAGGAAGGTAGAAATAAGGAGCGATGTTAAAAGGGAATGTTGTGAAGTAAGGACTGAAGCAATATTGGAAAGAAAAGAGAAGCTTTGTCAGGTCAGGTTTATCTGGTAAATGGAAGAAGCAAGGATACAAATAAGATGTAAGAGAAAGTCACAGAGGTGCAAATGATGATGATCTCATCTTCATCTTCAACCACTTATCACGGGGTCGGGGTCGCGGGGGGCTGGAGCCGATCCCAGCTGACATTGGGCGTGAGGCGGGGTACACCCTGGACAGGACGCCAGTCTATCACAGGACACATAGAGACGAATAGAGACAGACAACCATTCACACCTACGGGCGATTTAGAGTCACAAATGATGATGATGAAAAATGTTTTTATTTTTTTATTTTTATGTCTTTGTCATTTATTCATCATGGTTTTTCTCTTAATTCTTTCAGACAGTGTAGTCTACGCTGTGTCATGGCCGTTACCAAGTCATACATATCGAGCATATTTAAACTTTAGATATTAAAGGCAGGGAGAGAACAAATTGATCAGATTCAGACTTTAAAAAGAAGGTAAAAGGGTGAAATGTAAAAGAAAGCAGGAGGAACAGGAGAGATGGATTTTGACTGCTTCTTTTGAGTTATTTTAACACTTGATGTCATATTTCTGCGTGTGTGTGTGTGTCTGTGTGTGCGTGTGCGTGTGCGTGTGCGTGTGCGTTCAGAGAGGGCACACTACGTCCCGGTGATCGTCTCCTCAGTGTGGACGGTGTGCCACTGCACAACACCAACCACAGTGATGCCCTCAGCATGTTGGCTCAGTGTGGCCAGGAAGCTCTGTTCCAGATAGAGTATGACGTCACTATTATGGGTGAGGAACCACACACACACACACACACACACACACACACACACACACACACACAATACATGAATTAAAGCCTTGGGCAAAAGTTTCTTTAGTAAAATGCCACAGAAATTTAAGATTGGATGTTATTTGTTGATGTGTTGGCAGTTTTCTGCTGCCTCAGGCTGTGAGCTGCCTCTTTTTTTCAGTGTAAAATTGCTCAATTTAATTCACCCAGAATGCAATGCAAAGAATCCCCTGGTCATCACATCTGATAGTTGTTGCTTTCAACAGCATTTTTGCCTTGAGCCTGTCTGCTAGGCTACTAATGTTGATGGTAGAGGAATTGAAAGGTGTTGCTACAGAATGTCACTGTTGTTCTTTCAAATCCCATCAGATCGAACTGTTATTGAAATAAAGAAAATGCTTTTCTCAAATCAGACACAGTAACAAACGCCTCCGGTCCACTATTAGTGGAAATTGCCAAGTCGCCAGGAGCATCGCTGGGTATTACGCTGACATCGGCCAATCATCGGAACAAGCAGGTCATCGTCATCGACCGGGTTAAACCTGGCAGTGTGGTGGACAGGTATGCACAATATACAGTATATGTTTTCATACATGCACGCTGGCAGTTTGACCATCAAAATCTGTTGTCAACTGTTCTCCTGCTGACAAACTTCAGATAATGCATTCTTTGGATTGCTGTTTTTGTCCTGGGCCTCACCTCTCAAGCTACATGCAGGCTAAACCTTGGATTGGTGCAGCTTGTTGAGGTGATACCATAGAGGGTTGTGAAGCTCAGTGTGGGCAGCTCCAGACGTTCCCATCTTGGCAGTGCCTGACTCCGCCTGCTAATCCAAAAATGGGCAAAATCAACCATTGTACAGTTATCCTAAATGGTTATAGAGATCAATACGATCAATGCGATTTTTTTTCGCACTAATCTGTAAACATGTTTATTTTTTTTATTTAAGTTAGGCATATTAACATAGGGTCTGTCATGAACGGTACAAGTATAACACGAAAGGTGGACCCAATGCAGGCACAGACAAAAAGTAAAGTTACAAAATAAACGTTTAATATAATAAACGGACAAACGCAAAATCAGTACAGAGAATACAAAATCAATTACTTACTAAACGAACACGGGAATACAGGAACGGGGAGACGACGGAAGATCAGGGAGACGAACGGGAACACGGGAAACTACGGAGAAAACAGAAAACAAACACGATTAATCAACTTACTACTGGGAGCGTGAAAACCATAACGAGAAAGGGGATGCCAGTCCGGGGGGAATAGTTTTACCAATACAGGCTCGACGACGGTCCGGCGCTGCATGCCTGCCAGCTTCAGGTATTTATGGTGGTAAGGTGATCAGCGTAACAGGCTGCAGCTTGGGGGGAACGTCTACCGGACCTACACAGAGACGAGGGAGAGAACATGCAGGGAAACACAGACAGGGGGAGACAAACTCACACAGAACGAAAGAGAGGAGGGTACTGACAGAACCAGATCTTGACAAGGTCTCTAGGCATTGACTTGCTGTAGGAGCCAGCCTCAAGTGGCCATTGGAGCATTTTCATACCTTTAGTTTTCATTATGTTCCCTCTCACACTTCTGACTGAAACCAATGCAGTTGGACAGCTGATATGCAACTGTTACATATTTATGCAATCTACTTATCTCTAAGACATGCATGCACACACAGACACACACACACACACATAAACTGTGTCAGGCCTCATAATTTCCACTGACAGTATGAGACAGGATATATCCCCGAGCCTCAGTCTGTCTCTAAAATATACATGAAGCACTTGAACTGTGTGTCAGTGCTAAAATTAGCTCTAAAATAACCTCAGTCAACTCAACAGGTTGACTGTGGAGGTCTACATTTTGCTATTGTTCATTCCCACATTGTGGCAAATTCATTGTTTTATATTTTAGTATAGTTTTAATATTAAAGGCAGCTAATCCGAGCTAATCAGGCTACTTTTGAAGCCTACTTATGGTATTCAAATATATTTCTGAAACAGCAAAGAACACTTTGTACTCTATTACTTTCTCTTTTTCGCAATTTTGCTTGGGGAAGATTCCTTCCTTCATCTCCCTGTCTCTGTGTTTTACCAGATGTGGAGCATTGCATGCTGGGGATCACCTGCTGTCCATAGATGGGACGTCAACAGAACACTGTACAGTGCTGGAGGCAACGCAGCTTTTAGCAAGCACAACAGAACTAGTGAAATTAGAAATACTCCCCTCCCATCAAACAAGGCTCGCTGGGAAACAGCACGACACAGGTGAGTCCACCAGCTATGTGTCTCTAAGTATGTAAAATGTCTACCAATCAATACGTGACTTTAAAAAACACACTTTACATATTTCCATTTGAACAGACTTGGACTTGGGCTTGTACTTATATAGCGCCTTTCTAGTCTTCTGACTACTCAAGGCGCTTTCACAGTGTCTGTCACATTCACCCATTCATCCACACTGATGGTGGTGGACATCTGGTAGATTAGACCATCTAATCTAATGTAACCATTCACACCACATTCACACACCCATGCGCAGCACAGGGAGCAATTCGGGGTTCAGTGTCTTGCCCAAGGACACTTCGACATGTGGACCGGGGAGGCGGGGATGGAACCGTCAATCTCTCGATTGGAGGACGACCCACTACGTCACTGAGCCACAGTCATCCACTGTAAACTGCATTTACAGTGGGTGAAGCATGGAAACAATTTTGCGACCTTATTGGTTTGCCTGTACATCAGTACATCTGTGAATGATCTCACTCGTCCAGGTCGTCGTTATCCTCCTAAGCAATTTCAGTCAAAAGCAACTGGACTTGGTTATTTGTCTAGGAAGACGTTTCACCTCTCATCCAAGCCTGGTCCTGGTCCTGGTCCTGGTCCTGGTCCAGTCCCAGTCTGGTCAGATGCGAACATGAATTGATGAAGCCTCTTGGAAGAGGTGAAACGTCTTCCTCAGTACATCTATTACTGATGTATCCTAGTGCATGAAAAGGTTCACATCAGGTCATTTAAGGCTTGCAATTAATGATCTTACAGTCATTTGTGGATGCAGTGTTTCCTCAAGGATTTTTTTTAGCATAGTTTATACAAACAACAAATGTTTTACTTACTTGCTTACCTACATATCAGTAACTCTCAAAATTTCAAATTCAAACAACAGTACAAACGGACGGTGTCTATAAGGTACAGGGAAGATGAGGGGGACGACAAACACCAGTGTTCTCACATTTTGCCATACTTGTCATATATTTATTTTTACACAAGCGGTTATCTTGTTGTTTGTTGGTGGTTGTTTGTTTTGTTTAGCCTAAAAACAAACAAAAAAACAAACAGGATACACAGGAAGTAAGAAAACCTATAGTAGTAGGTACTAAGTGGAGAAGGGGTAGGAGTTAATAAGCTAATGCTTCTTCCTGCTCCTTTTCAAACATACAAAGGGTTTTTAATGACTCGTGCTTCAAGTGTAATTTCTTTTTTTCATATGTTTGAAATAAAGCATTCATTCATTCATTCATTCAACTTTCACAGAGCTTTTTTTATGAAAGTATAGAAGGAAGAAGTGGAGCTATCTCTGCTGCCTTTGTTATGGTTGAAGGAGCAAAATAGTTTTCCATCTGATTCCTTGATGGAAAACAACGTATTGGGTTGATATCTTTATTTGCGGTGTGAAGACTTAGAAAAATGTACCGTGTTTTTCGGATTAGAAATCGCAGTTTTTTCATAGTTTGTCCGGGGGTGCGACTTCTACTCTGGAGCGACTTATGTGTGAAATTATTAACACATTACCGTAAAATATCAAATAATAGCCCGGGCTATTATTTATCTCAGTCACGTAAGAGACTAGGCGTATATCAGCAATCGTCACACACACACGTCAACCAATCAAAATCGGGCGGGGGCGGGTCATGGCAGAAGTGCATTGGGAAAATAGAAGATGCTAGCTGCTACTTCCGTACCGTTGAGTTGGCGGAGTTGTTCAGAAGTGACACCAAGGAAGAAGAGTTCAGTGGATTCAGTGATTAGCAGTGACAGAGTGTTTGGTAAACGTAGAGCATGTTCTATATGTTATAGTTCTGTGTGATTAGTGACAGAGTGTTTGGTAAACGTAGAGCATGTTCTATATGTTATAGTTCTGTGTGATTAGTGACAGAGTGTTTGGTAAACGTAGAGCATGTTCTATATGTTATAGTTCTGTGTGATTAGCAGTGACAGAGTGTTTGGTAAACGTAGAGCATGTTCTATATGTTATAGTTCTGTGTGATTAGTGACAGTGTTTGGTAAACGTAGAGCATGTTCTGTATGTTATAGTTCTGTGTGATTAGTGACAGAGTGTTTGGTAAACGTAGAGCAGGTTCTATATGTTATAGTTCTGTGTGATTAGTGACAGAGTGTTTGGTAAACGTAGAGCATGTTCTGTATGTTATAGTTCTGTGTGATTAGTGACAGAGTGTTTGGTAAACGTAGAGCATGTTCTATATGTTATAGTTCTGTGTGATTAGTGACAGAGTGTTTGGTAAACGTAGAGCATGTTCTATATGTTATAGTTCTGTGTGATTAGTGACAGAGTGTTTGGTAAACGTAGAGCATGTTTTATATGTTATAGTTCTGTGTGATTAGTGACAGAGTGTTTGGTAAACGTAGAGCATGTTCTATATGTTATAGTTCTGTGTGATTAGTGACAGAGTGTTTGGTAAACGTAGAGCATGTTCTATATGTTATAGTTCTGTGTGATTAGTGACAGAGTGTTTGGTAAACGTAGAGCATGTTCTATATGTTATAGTTCTGTGTGATTAGTGACAGAGTGTTTGGTAAACGTAGAGCATGTTCTATATGTTATAGTTCTGTGTGATTAGTGACAGAGTGTTTGGTAAACGTAGAGAATGTTCTATATGTTACAGTTCTGTGTGATTAGTGACAGAGTGTTTGGTAAACGTAGAGCATGTTCTATATGTTATAGTTCTGTGAATGACTCTTACCGTAACATGTTACGTTAACACACCGGGCACGTTCTCAGGTCGTTGTTTATGCGTCATATAACGTAAACACTCATTCAGCCTGTTGTTCTCTGTTCTAGTTTTAGTTTAAATTGCCTTTAAGATGAAATGTTGTTTCTTGGTGTTGGATTTTATCAAATAAATTTCCCCAAAAAATGCGACTTATACTCGAGTGCGACTCATATTTGTTTTTTTTCCTTCTTTATTCTGCATTTTCGGCCGGTGAGACTTTTACTCCGGAGCGACTTTAAATCCGAAAATACGGTATGCCTTGATCTGAAAAAAATAACGCAGCTTTTTCGCCTTGTAATAATTGTGTTGTGTGAAAGTATTCATAAGAAAACAGTTCGAAAAATACATTGGCCTGCGAATTAATCGCATCTAAAAATAAAAAAAAAGGCCCCCGGTGTGAAAAGGTCTTACTTGTGTCTCTCCCTGTCTCATCACGCGTGTCGCCCTGATTCTGGAGCGCTGCGCGGATGTTTCTTCTCTGTCATGTCAAATGAAAAGCCCTTGCAGAGTCCTGTAATTGCAATTTCATTTTATAAAATTCTGAAGCAGCAGGAGCAATAATTTAGCAGCGGCGGGCATTTACATAGCGGAGACCCTAGGATGTGGGCCGCAAAGAGAAGACTATAAAAGTTGTTATGTGGTTTCTTGCGTTTGCATTTGCATTTGCATGTTTATGCTGTCACCAGTGTAATCTAGTCTTGTCTAGTCCAGTCTAACACAAACTGGAGCACAAAGTCAACAGTAGCTGCTACACTGTAACTAGTTGGTTTCACACTAAACTCACCATTTGGTCCATCATTACACATACATCTCATCTACTGCAGCATTCATGTAAAGTGGGAGAGGAAACCACTTCTTATTAGTAACAGAAAGTAAGAGATGTGCAGCAGATGTGTGCTCTCACATGTGAAATAGCTAACACACGGTACTGTCCATCTATCATCATCATCTTTTCATATCACAGGGCATGAATTTTTAAAAGAAATGCAGTAATAATCCTTCAGTCTCTCATAAACTCATTATTTATCCTGCAATTTTATAGCACTTGGACTGGTGTCAACCAGATGGTGGTTGTTTACTTATGTGGCCAAATTCAAATTGATGTTGTTGTCTTTCTCTTACACGTTGTGTTGTCCTCCAGATCAGCTGCTAACACTGTTTGATTATGCTGTGTCAGATGTGTGGTGACACAGCTCTGTAGTGAATTCATTCAAGTGTGTGTACTAGGTCTCGAAGTTGATACGTATAATAATCTCTTGATTAGATTCAAGCTTTTGGCTGTCAGTCTGATTTTCACAGCCAGCCCTAGACTACTATAAAGGAACAGTGTATATGTGTGTGTTAAAGGTCTGGTTTGTTTACAGTGTATGAACACCAGTTCATGTCTCCAGATGAGGAAAAGTTACAAAATGTCATGAAGAAAAAGAAAAGATATCCTGTATTTTGGTCAACGCAGAACCCGAAATGGGTCAAATTTACCCTTAACATAATACAAGGGATATGGAGGGTAATTTATCCTCCTTTTAGGGCCACATCATACAATCTCATCTCATCTCATCTCACCTCGTCTTCAACCACTTATCTGGGGTCGGGTCGCGGGGGCAGCAGCTCTAGCAGGGGACCCCAAACTTACCTTTCCGGGCCATCCAAGGCGTTCCCAGGCCAGTGTGGAGGTATAATCTCTCCACCTAGTCCTGGGTCTTCCCCGAAGCCTCCCCCCAGCTGGACGTGCCTGGAACACCTCCCTAGGGAGGCACCTAGGGGGCATCCTCACTAGATGATCCTGAACCACCTCAACTCCTTTCAACGCAAAGGAGCAGCGGCTCTACTCCAAGTTCCTCACGGATGGCTGAACTTTTCACCCTCTCTCTAAGGGAGACTCCAGCCCCCCTCCTGAGAAAACCCATTTCGGCCGCTTGCACATCATGAATGTGTTTGTTTATTTATATGTATATTCTACCCTTCGTTCCTTTTTAAGAAAATGATCTGTGAGCTTGGCCCACCAATTATGCGTCTTGACCAGCAGAGCTAGGCTGCTTAAACTGCCTTGGCCCAGCTGGAGCTGCTGCGCCAAGCTACTGTAAAGTATGACCACCTGTGAGTGTGAGTGACGGGCAGAGAAGCTCTGCAGCTGCCGCTGCTTGTTGGGGAAAGAAATTGCAGTGACACAACAGAGTCGCCAAACACAACGCTAGTCGTTTTCAACAAAGACAAAGTTGCTGGGGATCAGTAAAGTCTCCGGATCAGTTCAGAACAACGGAATGAAAAACTTGGAAAATGCTCCGCTGGCTGTTTATTCTTCAAGATCGCTGATTCGCTCATTCAGCTGTCAGTCAAAACAGGATTCCGCCTCAGACAGCTCATCCAATCATCATGCAGAAGCCGAGCGTCCGGGCCAGCCCACTGTCCCATAGACCCCCAGAGAGGCTGAGCGTCCCATGGGCGGGACAAAGGATTGAGGATGTCTTTGTGGAATGGTAGATGGGGCGGATCTTTGACCTTTTTGAGCATCCTTTGAATAAGTGCAACTTGTCTGATAAGTGGGAAGGTTATGTTGAATAAGAGGAAGTCAGAGTGTTAATGTGGAAAACAGCAGCTGCACAAACTTCAAAAACAACTGAACTTATTTGCACTTGGTAAATGGACTTGTACTTATAAAGCGCCTTTCTAGTCTTCTGACTACTCAAGGTGCTTTCACAGTGTTTGTCACATTCACCCGTTCACACTGATGGCGGTGGTTCTCTACATACCATCTAATTTAACCATTCACACCACATTTACACACCCATGCGCAGCACGGGGAGCAATTCAGGGTTCAGTGTCTTGCCCAAGGACACTTCGACATGTGGACGGGGGGGTGGGGATCAAACCGCCAATCTCTCGAATGGAGGACGATCCACTCTGTCACTGAGCCACAGTCGCCACACGCCACATATCCACTTACAGTGTGGATATATGCATTTCACCCAGGTGTCTTCAGTTCTTTAGGTTCTTGATTCAGTATAATGCCACTTTTTTCTGACCACAGCCATCTTCTTACAGAAACACAGATTGATGAACGTAATTAGTTAAATGAAGTGTTTCTGTAGTTGTATCCAAGTAACATCTTTTCATCTGCAGGGGAATAAGAAAGCTGGGATTAAAAAAAGAAGAGAAATTATAGACTGAAATAGAGTGAAACCTCTGCTGAGACAGGGTTTAATGTCAGCGCGAAAATGAGTTGAAAGGAGAAGTGACGGATGAATGAGAAGTGAGTGACAGAGTGTAATGGCCTGATGGTATTTCATTAAAGTCATTACACTTCCTTTCCTTCTCCTCTACTCCCATTTTATTTAATCACCTTCTTATTTCTCCTGTATTCTTCTTTTCTTTTCATGTCTTCCTTTCTCTTGTCTCGATTTATCTACCCTTTACATGTTTTCCCCCCAATTTCTTCTTTTTTTTACTCCTACCCTTCTGTTTCATTCATTTCTAATCAGAAAACAATAAGGTTAATTTACTCGATTCGCACTCTAACCGCCCACACACACGCACACACACACACACGCACACACACACACACACACACACGCACACACACACACACACACACACACTCAAAAGGTCGCCATCTTATCTCACATCTCCTTAATTTGTCTCTACGAAGCAAAATTCATTCTTTCCCTCTTCCAATCATGATTGTGACTGCTGTGTGTGTGTGTGTGTGAGTGTGTGTGTTAGTGTGTGTGTGTGTGTGTGTGTGTGTGTGTGTGTGTGTGTTTCTCCAGTGTTTGTTACTGCAGCATAGATAAGTGTTGGTGAGTCTGGACATAAGTGTGTGTACTTGTGTGTATCTCTTAAGGTGCATAAGTGAGCATCAGTGTTGATGTGCAGTGTCCTGCTTGTGTGCATCTATCTGCGTGACTGCAGTCATTTCCTGTCAGCAGATCTGGTGTGTTTCACCGCACGTAATGACTTTAATTTTAATCAGGGAGGATTAGACAACAAAATGTTTCTACATTTCTCAGATCTCACCCTGTGGCCGTCCCAATTCTTTTGCTCCTTAGACCGGTTGCCAACAGAGCGGTTTAGATAAGATGACTCGCATGTCGAGGAGAAAAAAGCTCCGCTGCATGGATGTAGCAGCACAGGGCAGCTTAGGATCAACTTCAGAGTCTTGATAAGTACGTGCAGTGAGGAATTACACATAAAGCTGTGTAGGTTGTTAGACTTTAGCCTTGATTGTACGCTGATGCTCTCAGTGGGAGTTTCCTTGAGAAAGGTTCCTCCCGACATCTGAGGAAAAGTGACTTTATAACAGATGGCGGGTGAGTCCACCAGCATTTCTGTTTTTCTTAAACAGGCTTTCAGTTTGTAGCCACTGTGTTGTTGGTCTAATTAACTGACAATATAATGTGATTATTCCATATGCGCATGACTTTCAGACTGCTATAATTACAAACACCATTTTATTATACTGGCAGGTGCTTGATCCTCATTCACTCATTCATTCATCTTCAACCGCTTATCCTGGGGTCGGGGTCGCGGGGGGGCTGGAGCCGATCCCAGCTGACATCGGGCGTGAGGAGGGGTCCACCCTGGACAGGACGCCAGTCTATCACAGGACACATAGAGACGAACAGAGACAGACAACCATTCACAACTACGGGTGATTTAGAGTCATCAATGAACCGAACACGTGCACGTCTTTGGACTGTGGGAGGAAACCGGAGAACCCGGAGAAAACCCACGCAGACACGGGGAGAACATGCAAACTCCACAGAGAAGGGCCCCAACCGGGATTCGAACCTGGAACCTTCTCGCTGTGAGGCGACAGTGCTAACCACAATTATTTCCTAACTCCATGGACACTTTGACTGCAGGTCTAGGCCTGTCCCAGAAGTTATTTAGAGAAGCGATAATGTTGCCGTTTTGAGAACATTTTGAACTGATACAAAGATAATGGCATATCAATGCAAGTACACCCCATCAACGATTAATAAACATTTATTTATAAAGAATATTTAACACTAGAACTCAAAGACATTTCAAATATCCAAAATAAATAAACATAACAATAAAAACAATAAATGAAATGGACTCTCATTTTTTTAAATTTTCATTGGCTCATTTAGTTGCTACTGTTTTAACCCTGCTTTTATCCTAAGGGTCAATTTGACCCCATTTGATGTTTAACATCTCTAAATACTGACATCTTTTTTTTTTGTTGCTTTATATTCATGACTTTTCCTAATTTTATGGGGACAACTCATAAAAAACCTAAAATTGTCATGATTATATATATTTTTTTATTGTTCTTATCGTACATGTACTTGTCGCATCGGTGTTCCTTTGGGTCAGTTTGATAATCTGGATGATTTAATCATTATTATTATTTTCTATTTTACATTTCAAATATTATATGAGGTCAAATTCATGCTGCTGTCCTTGATAACGGACGTTACTTTCATTCCAGATGTTACAAATAACACAAAATAGCACTTAAAATAACAGACTTACTTTAAAACACACACACAGAAATCCCTCCATGCAGTTTAACATCAGTGATATTTTTCATTTAGTTAAATAAATACATAAAGTACCCGACTTCACTTGAGTCACACATTGATTATGATCATTTTCCAGATGTTTAACGGTCAAATTGACCTCTAGAATAAATGGTGTTAGTAAAATTTGAGGGCAACAGGAGGGTTAAGTTTGGTCAACTTGAACTAAATCTAGCAAATGAATCAAAGCAGCGGTTGTTTCTGTTAAAGGTGTCTGGTGGCTTTGAAGATAGCCTAGATAACGGCTTCAGTTTCATGTCAGAAATGCTGTCTGACAACAAGGTAAAGTTGTGGAAAGAATTCTAGATATAGCTACATACTATATCTTGATTTAAAAAAAAAAATGTACTTCTGTGTTGGTACTCGTATCCGCTTCTCCAAACTGGGGGGCGCGCCAACCACCATCAACTGTAGGTAACACACTGACCTCCTACACAACCCCACAAAACATCTTAGGGCCCCTAGGGCGCACTCACACTGTCCTTCCGCACCGTGCCAAAACAGGTTTAAGAGCGTGCTCACACTGTCCTCCCGGACCGAGACCCGGACTTTAGGGTACTTGTCCCCCCTCCCTCTCCCCCCCGCGCCCCAGCCCCGTTTGTACTCACACTGCCAGGGCCTCGGCCAATGCTTCTTGCTGTCCATACGCCATCACGCCGTAACACGTCACAGGCATTGATCACGTGTGTGTGGCTTTGTTTACAAATCTTTCCATAGACCTCTGAGTTTTTGTGCGTCTTGTCGACTGTTTTTGAATATTTGCATCCGACCAAATCTGCAGTAAACACTCCACCTCCGCACTACACCAACGTGAACCTTTCACCGCCATTGTTGTTGTTGTTAAATGTCCGCGCATGGTCCGTCCTTCTATTTACATGTCCGAACAGGCGGACATAACGCTACTGCCGTAGGGCTCGTGCTCGTACACGTGCGCACGCTCGTGCTCGTACATGTGCAAACGGCTCCGCTAAAGCCCACCTCTTTCAAGCGGGCCGTGGACGGTCCGCTGGCCACAGTTGAGCGCGGAGCGGGTGCACTCACATGGCTTAAAGGTACTAGACTTTAGCTGAAAAACCGGTTTTGGCCGCGGCCAAAAGGACAGTGTGATCACGCTCTTAAACACACAGACAGAAATCCCTCCATGCAATTTAAGGTCAGTAATATTTTTGATTTTGTTAAATAAAAACATAAAGTACCCGACTTAACTTGAGTCACAAATTGATTAGGATCATTTTCGAGATGTTTCAACTGCTACGCTCAAATTGACCCCTAGAATAAATGGTGTTAGTCAAATTTGAGGGCAACAGGAGGGTTAAACATCAAATGTGACTCACTCAAGTGAAGTGGTTCACTGCGGTCATTCGTTTGAAGCCGAAGTGCTCCCACATGGCAACTGTGGTGTTCAGCTTTGAAACCAATTCCATATTTGTTTTTATACCTCCAACTATCAAATACAGTGTCCTCTGGGTAACGCCGGGGTCCGCCTCCCCACATAGAGGCTGTGCGGCTGACAAGTGACTGACACGACATGAGACGAGGGTTAACTGATCATTACGTGGAGGAAGCGAGAGGGGTCAGTGGAAACAGTTGCACTGGACAGAAAACTCTTGTCATCTAGTCTCTTGGATAAAGGGACTCCAGGAAAATGGAAAAATGGAAATTATTGAGGCTGGCAAAGTTATAAAGCTCATTAAAAGTTATCATTCGTTCCATTAATTTATTGCTTATTGCAACAGGCCTTTTCAAGTCAAGGCATCCGCGAGAGCTTGTTGTATGCTACAGGTTTCGTCATTTTTCCTAGAGATTTTGGGGGAATAAATAAATGGAAACACAACCTGTCACACTATAAATAATGTGATCGTACCTCGGTGTTGCGGCCAGTTTTTAACCTAAGTTTTAAACCGTTCACCTTACAGGGGATCGCTTGCTGGACTTGCACGTCGGTGTTCAATTATACTCAGAGTCTTGCGTCTTCGTTCAAGATGATTTATTTTCCTTATATTCACAGAACATTTCATTTGACTTGGTGAGTGTGAGCGTGAGCGTGAGGTCTAAAGCAGTGTCGATTCCCCCTGTTCCACCCCGTCAATGCCCCATTTCCTGGCTCTTATCTTTTCCTAGAGATTTTGGGGGAATAACTAAATGGTAACACAACCTGTCACACTGTAAATAATGTGATCATACCTCGGTCTTCTGCTGCCAAGGGATGGTAGCACGACCCGAAGACTTGGCCTCGGATGATGTAGCCTAGAGTAACATGTTCAGCTACTTCTGTTGGTGAAGCGCTGAATTATCTTATAAACTCTGAGGCTTTGAGGTCATGTGTGTTTTATTAAAGGAGATGTGACATGATTACATATATCTCATAGCAGATATAGAGCAAAGTCAGCTGTTGAGCTAACTTAGTTTGTTATTGCTATCCTAAGCACTTCTTCTGGTTGCCTTATATCCCTCGGTAGAAGGAGGCTGATCACATTATTCCATTTAAAGAAAAAGTTTTTATTTTCAGAGTCAAATGAGAACACTGACACCACTCATGTCTGTACAGTTAATATGAAGCAACTGCTGGCAGTACGCTAGCATACCACAGAGACCTTTAACACAGGGACACTGCTAGCCTAGCTCTGTCCAACTGTAACAAGGTGTGGGTCAGTGTCACCAGCTAACATGTTACCATTAACACATTTCTACTGGTTTCATGTTGTTCCACTGATCAGAAGTTGATGTAGGGTACAGAAAACACCAGTGCATTAGTTTTGTTATTGCAATAGCAATGCACCAATGATGAAAAAGATGGAAAGTTAGAAAAAGGGATGTAAGCAATGAATCTTATGAACCATAATTTTTTTATGGCGAAGGAAATGTAATCAATGTGTTTAGACGTCAAGGTTTCACACCATGTTTTGGCGAGACACACTAATTAAGTGTGTTTGTCTTTAAAATTCTCATTACTGTGGCTGTTCAGCCTGGTCTCACTAAAAGGCGTGTGAATGACACGCTATTTCTCTTAAGCCATCTCGCGTATAATTACAACGCATGTCCTGTTTTTTGCGTGTCATTTCACGCCATGTAGTCTCAATTGACTTGTATAGTGCAGAGATGGCTTTGTCATTTCATGCACAAATGTCATTGAGGGAAATCCCACGTGTTCGTATTTCTCCGCTACTTTCGGGAGAAATACGAAGTGGTGGAGCTTTCTGTCAGAGGGTTGTTTTTAAATCAATATTTCATGTGAAGGATGGCTGAAATAACGGGCGTGAAATGCCCTAACCCTAACCCTAACCCTAACCCTAACCCTAACCCCTAACCCTAACTCTAACCCTAACCCTAACCCTAACCCCTAACCCTTAACCCTAACCCCTAACCCTAACCCTAACCCTAACCCTGGGGAACTACAGGCGTTAACTGACACGCGAAAAGCTTAATATGCGTAGACATGCACGCGAAATGTCATGCAAGTCATGAAAAGTGGCGTGCTATTTATACGCCCTCCCATGAGACCACGTTGGGCTGTTAGACAAGTTAACAAGGGTTAGCTTCTAATAAATGTAAGTCGAAACACTGTCCTCTGATCTGGTGATCATGGACAATGTCTCCCATCCCCTCCACGAAACCCTGGACAAGCTTAAGAGCAGCTTCAGCAGCAGACTCCTTCAACCTCGCTGCTTAAAGAACGGCACAGGAAATCATTCCTACCTGCTGCATCAGACTCTACAACGCTTCACAGCAACGCTCAGGAAACACACTCACATAATTTAAGTGACTTATTACTTAAATCCTACCACTGTAATGAAAAATGCACCTTTCTCTCTTCATCTTGCACCTTAAATCCACATAGTATATTGTAATATAGTGTTTTAAATTTGTGGTACTGTACTCTTCTTGTATTTTATATTTTGTATTTCTGATTGTTTTGCACCGCTGCTACGATGACCTAATTTCCCCTCGGGGATAAATAAATATGTTTTCTATCTATCTATCTATCTATCTATCTATCTATCTATCTATCTATCTATCTATCTATCTATCTAATCTATCTATCTATCTATCTATCTATCTAACACAGTCCTTCTTGTGTGTTCCAGTGAAGGTTCAGAAGTCGGATCATCCCCACTCCTGGGACCCTTGTGTGAACTACTGTCACCCGTCAAATTCCACCCTCTGCAACACAAGCGCCACCCTCAACAAGTCGTGGACCGCCTCAAATAATAACACCATCAACAGCCTCGACTACTGCAAGTGTAAGAACACAAACACAGACGCATCTGTTCATCAGACTTTTATTTTACTTTATATCTGTTTCCCTGTGTTAATGTCCATTGTGCAGCAGCTTAAAACACATGACCTGATTAAAAACACAGGAGGAAGTATTTACATTTCTATGCTACTTGGTGAAACTAGACTTCTGGCAAATGCAGCTTCTCATCTACTCCCACATACTAACATTACACCAAAAGTTAAGATGTTTCCACCTTGCTAGTTTATCCAAAACTTTGTGTAGTGGTAGAAACACGTCCCTCACAGATACTGAACAATACTGCATCACACTGTATCAAATTATAGGCAAAAACCTTCTGAAGAGGTATTTACTTCATTAACTTCTTTTCACTCTCTTTATGCAGCTCTGGTATCTGCCAGTTTCTCTCCTGGTTCTACGACTACATCGGGCCCCAGCAGCCAGAGCTCCAGCACCCTGCCCAGGCCTACAGTCCCCATGAGTCCACGTAACTCGCTGCTCAAACGACGGCAGAGAAAGAAAGAGCACAAAAGCTCCTGTAAGCTCAGCACGTCTCCCTGTGTACTATAATGTAATTTTTCTGAAGGCTAATTAGTAATAAAAAAAATCAATCTTGTGTGTGTGTGTGTGTGTGTGTGTGTCTGTGTGCGTGTGTGTGTGCATAGTGTCCTTGGCATCCAGCTCAGTGGGTCCGGGCGGTCAGGTGGTTCACGTAGAGACCAGTGAGGTCGTCCTGACAGGCGACCCGCTCAATGGTTTTGGTGTCCAGCTGCAGGGAGGAATATTCGCCACTGAAACGCTGTCTGCACCCCCACTTATCCGATTCATAGAGCCCGACAGCTCTGCAGAGAGGTGAGCACACGCGTCCATGCATGAATGAATTGCACATGACATCTTTACGGTCTTTAACAGTGTGTTTGCTCTGTAGTCAATAACCTTTTAGACACAACAACTTTAAAAATATATAAGAATTGGACTTTTCGACACTACAACATCAACAAAAAAGACAAACTGCCAGCTTTGGCGGATCTATTGCACAACTAAAGTTATTTGTATATTATCATGATACACACACACACACACACATATTTACACACATGTTTTTGTGTTTAACATTAGCAGCTTTACTTGTGCGTATTTTAATGTTAGTTCTCACTTGTGTTCCCACGCCATTTACTCCTCAGTAGAATGAGTATTAAAGTAATGAAGATGACTGACATATAATAATGCAGGTCACCCACTCATGGCTTAATGGTGGATAAATATATATGTGTGTGTGTGTGTGTGTGTGTTTGTGTGTGTGTTGGATTTAATGCTGTCTTACTTTTCTTGTGTGCATGTCAATGTTAGTGTTTGTGTGTGGGTGTGATACTGATGCTTGCAGTGTATTAACAGCTCTGCTTGGCTCAGTATGATGTGTGGGTGTGTAAACACTTTAAACCATTTACTTTGTGTACAAGAGTGTAGGAGGGGTTTTCCAAATATCGGCATGCGCATGTGTTCTCACAATGCTGATTCACACATATGTGTTCACAACTTCATGTCTGCATTATGTGTGTGTCTACTGATTGATGTTCCCATCGTATAACAGCATCTCTAAGTGCTGGGTGTGTTTCCACACCCCTAGGCCACACTCTCTCCTCCATTAATGCCCACGCTAACAACACTAATTAGTTAGCTTCCCCTCGCCCACGCTGGATGAATCGATAAATACCTTCCCTTCCTGATGAATCCAAATAAACCTCTTCACACCGCCCTTAATTACACAACAGTGACCAGCAAGGGCATCTTCCTTCCTAAGGGTTTAACCCATAATTATCATGCTTTTTTGCTGCTGGAAGTTGTTTATAAATGCTTATTTGGATTTCAAATGAATTTAAATATGTGTACTGTAGCAGTCCTCAGAAAACACTAATAAAGCAGCCACTTCTGGGCCGTATTCACAAAACATTTTCTTGTAGCGCTAGGAGCACTTAAAGTTCTTAGTTCAGAGTAATTTCTTCAAACCTATTCCCAACTTTTCCTCAGGGGTGGGAGGGACCCCTAAAATCAGACGGGGTTGACCTCGTTACTATGGATGACATCATGTTCATCCCTTCTATGGCCACAGTGATTGGCTGAGAGGGAACGAGTCCCTTAGGGCGTACTCACAGTGTCCTTCCGCACCGCGCCCCGGGATTTAGGGTACTTGTCCCCGCTCCCTCTCCCCCCGTGCCCAAGGCCTATTTGTACTCACACTACCTGGGCCTCGCGCAAATGCTTCCTGCTGTCCATACGTCATCACGCCGTAACAAGTCACACGCATTGATTGACGTCATGGCGATGTGTCTCTTTGTTTCCAAATCTTTCCATAGACCTCAGAGTTTTTGTGCGTCTTGTCGACTGTTTTTGAATATTTTCATCGACCAAATCTGCAGTAAACACTCCACCTCCGCATCACACCAACGTGAACCTTTCGCCGCCATTCTTGTTGTTGTTAAATGTCCGCGCATGGTTCGTCCTTCTATTTTCTATGTCCGAATAGGCGCACATAAATGACTTCAGAACCGTCGTAGGCCTCGTGCTCGTACTCGTACACGTGCACGCGCTCGTACATGTGCAAACGCGCTCTACAAAAGCCCACCTCTGGACAGTGTGAGTGCGCCCTAAGAGGGAATTTATGACAGAAACACTTGAATGTGGAAGTGAATGAACTGCAGCACTGTGTGGGGTCTGGATAGGACGTTTATCATCTGGAACAAAATCCTCCTGACCGACAGCTGGGAGACGCCAAAGATCATCTGAGCTGCACAGCTGCATTTTGCCTGTGGTCAAACAGCGGAGAGTTGTACCAACTTTAATCTGGGAGGATATTGGTAGTTTTCATTGGTTGTTGATGTGACGGCATCCCTGACCAACTCTAGTACGTACATAATGCCATCTCCATTAAGGCGATACCTTTTTAAAAGCTCACTATCATTTAATCTCTCCAAAATGCAGCAGCCATGTTAGTTCCTTCCTCATTTACTCTGAGTCCTCCAGAGGACTCCTATGTTTGTATAGATTTAGGAGCTACTTTTAGCGCTAAATGTTTTGTGAATTACACTTATTTGAAAAAGCTAGGAGTCCTAAAATTAGGAGTGAAACGTCCCTTATTTTTAATAGTTACTTCTAAATCAGCAAGTTAGGATCTACTCTTAGCCTTAAGATGTTTTGTGAATGCGGCCCCGGATCCTTTGCATCCTAACTGCCAGTACTGCTGTGTAGGTCAAACACCACCATGTCATCTGGAAGAGAGATGGAGCCCATCGTAACACCATAATCACATTACATTTTTAATGTAAAACTGACGCGCAAGAAGGGTGTCAAATAAATAATAACATTTTAACTAGAAAGGTAAGACATGATTCAGTGAATAGTGGTTTGAAGATGGGTTTTTCTAGAGATAGCTGACATTTTTAAGGCAAAATTCATACAAAGACATTGCTGATTAAAAATATGTTGCAGATAATGTTTCAACAAGTAATACAATTGATGCTACATTAGCAATACACAGCTAGGGAGCTAGGTGACAGAGCAAGACGTGCTGCTTTAGCCTTACACTCATTTGTATTAACTCAGGTATGCTGTACTAAGGGAGTTGTGTGTCCGTGTGTGTGTGTGTGTGTGTGTGTGTGTGTGTGTGTGTGTGTGTGTGTGTGTGTGTGTGTTTGGGCATACGGTCACATTCTCATCTTGATATAACACAATCATAAACCCTGAGTATACAAACTACAGATTGAGTCTGGGTTATGAAACCTACTCGGGCAAGACAAAGAATGAAAACCGCAAAATGAAGGAATAAAGAGCAAAAAAATAAGATGAGAAGATAAGATAAATGAGAATGAGGCTCATGACTGAACTGAGTTTATTCTCCAAACTATACAAAAACAAAAAATGGAGCAAGGAGACGGAGAAACAAAGGGATGAAGATAACAAAAAAATGGGAAAACAGGAGACTTGGCAGGCCCGTGGCTTAATGGTGGATAAATGTGTGTGTGTGTGTGTGTGTGTGTGTGTGTGTGTGTGTGTGTGTGTGTGTGTGTGTGTGTGTGTGTGTGTGTGTGTGTGTGTGTGTGTGTGTGTGTGTGTGTGTGTGTGTGTCACATTCATTCAGAAAAGTAAAATCCCATACACCTGGGAGTAGCTGCATGAAGGTGAAGCCTAGTTAAAGTGAGACAAATCACTTCCTCTTCATTCCCTCCTGTCAGAAGTCTCCTTGGGCAGTTAAAGGATAACTACTTTAATCATTTACTATCATTTAATAATATGGCTCTTGTTTCAGTTTAGTGCACCAATTATGAACCGCAGGTGTGAATTTTGACCCTTAAGCCGCACATACGCACAAAAAAGTTACTGCAGTTAGGATGGGTTGGGTGTAACGGCATTAAAAAAGGTTTAATTATGCTGTGAAAACGACCTGTTTAACATGGGGGTCATTGGAAACTGCTCTATTGTGCAAACTACTCCTACTGGAAACGCGGAGAAGTGCGGTTTTTGGCACTTCCTCCTTGAATCAACCAGGAAATCGCTGTGGTTGGGGCTTGAGTAGAGTTCATAGAAAAACAACCCAAGGATAAAAAGGTCAACAACCTTCACATTTAGCCAAACAAAAGGTATTTACATAATTAATTAATTTCAAAGTCAGTGCTAATGTGCTTTTCTTTCATTGCAGAACTGTTTTATGTAGCTTATGTCAGCTTTAGGGGTGTCTCAAATCTTTAATATCCAAACAGCGGCATTTGAAAGCTACAGTAGCTAAAAGTGACACAGCAGGGAGTCTGAAGCTCCTTCTGGCGTCATCTGTCAATGTAAAATTAATTAAAGAATATAACATTATTGGGACAATACTGAAGATTAGTACACCTACATGCTTGAGTCTTTCTTTCCCCTCTTGGTGCGTTGTACGCCCAGGGGTAATCACATCTGAATAGGCACAGAAAATAACTACACAGGTTGTTATTGGAGACCATCATCTTGCTCCGCTTCGAGGAAACATTACAAACCATTCAGATTGAAGTACTGGATAATCTCAGACACATCCTTATTGAATACCTCTTTTGATGGCTTTACAAACTCTGACAGTACTACTTTTGTCAAACCTTTACCCATCTCCCCATAACCCGTTCTAGACGTTTCCCAAAGTCTATTTCATAGATCTCTTTAGGGATATCACACCCACTGAAAAAAAAAAGGCTGTTTAAATAACTAGAAGGTCCCTAAGAACTAGTTCAAACCCAGATTGTAGGGCCCAAAACTGGTCACAGTTTCTCAGAAAAGGTCTTATTTTTAAAAATGAAAACACAATTTAACCTTTATTTGTATATGTGATCTCACTGAGACACAGGATCTGAAGGGTCTCAAGTAGACATGGTCAGGACACAAAAAGAAACAAGACACAGTGTTACAGACAGGTTGCACATACAAAGACAAATGAGGATGCAAGTCAAGTGCAAAAGTGCCAAAGTGGTAGTTTAAAAAGATCAACAAGAACAAAAGCAGAATAATACTCACACTGTCCTTCCGCACCGCGCCCCAGGCTTTAGGGTACTTGTCCCCCCTCCCACTCCCCCGCTGGCCAGCCCATTTGTACTCACACTACCTGGGCCTCGCGCAAATGCTTCTTGCTGTCCATACATCATCACGCCGTAACACGTCACACGCATTGATGACGTCATCGCAATGTGCGCTTTGTTTACAAATCTTTCCATAGACCTCAGAGTTTTTGTGCGTCTTGTCGACTGTTTTTGAATCTTTTCATCGACCAAATCTGCAGTAAACACTCCACCTCCGCATCACACCAACGTGAACCTTTCGCCGCCATTGTTGTTGTTGTTAAACGTCCGCGCATGGTCCGTCCTTCTATTTTCTATGTCCCAACAGGCGCACATAAATGACGTCAGAACCGCCGTAGGCCTCGTGCTCGTACACGTGCGCACGCTCGTGCTTGTACATGTGCAAACGCGCTCTACAAAAGCCCATCTCTCTCAGGCGGGCAGTGGTCACGCGGAGCGGGTGCACTCACACTGGTCAAACGCACTAGGCTTGACCCGAAAAAACGGTTTTGGTGCCGTGCGGAAGGACAGTGTGAGTGCGCCCTTAAAAGACAAATTACTAAAAATCCCTCTCTTAAGTTTCCTACAAGCCCAAAAGCATTACAGCTAAAAAGTGGGAAATATTAAAAGACATAATTGTGGGATATCATGACAACATGCCCATTCCCAGAGCGTCATATACCGTCACTTTGTCACGGCCCTTGGGGTTTAAAATCGATGCACAAGGCTCTCATGATCATCTTTGTGAAAGGCACCATGCTTTCAACTGTAAACCCGTCCGTTGCCAATTTCAACGCTCAGAGCAGGTGCGCCAGAATTAAGAGTGACAAAGATTTGACTGTCATCGAGGAAACCACGTTTTTTTGTCCCATGCGTACCTTTAATGAGGTTACAAACTGTTTTCTTTTAACCCTAACCAAGTTGATTGTTGCCTCAACCTAACCCCATGTTCCTCGTGTTTAAAAAATCGACCATAGTAGAGCAGACTCGGCAGTAGCTCAGTCCATAGGTGACTTGGCTGGGAACCGTAGGGTAGCTGGTACAAGTCCCTGTGTGGACCATTCATGGAGTGTGGAGTGGTGGCTGGAGTGGTGCCAGTTCATCTCCTGGGCGCTGCCGAGGTGCTGTAGTGCAAGGCACCTAACCCCCAACCGGGCAACGGTCATTGGCAGCCCCCTCCCTCTAACATCTCTCCTTAGTAGCATGTATAGGTCCTGTCTGTGCATGTGTGTGTATTTTGGGCCTCTGTGTGTGTAACATGATTAATAATGAGAGTAAAAAATTCAAATTCCCCGTTGCGGGATAAATAAAGTAATTCTTCTTCTTCTTCTTCTTCTTCTAACCAGTGCATTGACAAGTGACGCCAATCCTGGAATCACTAAAAATAAAAAATTAAATAAAAAAACCTTTGTACAAATGTTTCCAATCTTTCTGACGTCACCATAACTCCTGTTGCAGGTGTGGCCTGTTGCAGGTTGGAGACCGCCTCCTGTCAATCAATGGGATCCCCACAGAAGACGGTACACTTGAGGAGGCCAACCAGCTTCTCCGAGACGCAGCACTGACCAATAAAGTCACATTGGAGATAGAATTTGATGTAGCAGGTTTGTGATGGTGACTTTTGTATCACTACATCATATTACCTCTGATAGGATTTGCCTTTCAGAAAGATGGACGCGAAAGCAGCTGAGGACACACACAGCATCTTCGCTGTGTGTGTCCTCAGCTGTGTCAAGCGGCAGCGAGCAACAGTTGCGCTCTCTCCTTTCCGCACTTTTTAGCTATTTTTTCTTATTTACTGTCTTTTTATTAGTGCTTTTTCCTGTAAGTCGTCGTGCTAACCTTCTGTTCAGGGCAGTCTTAGAGGTACAAGACAGGTTCCTCCTTGAACAGCAGCAAACACAGTTCTTTGATACTATTGAAGCATGGCATGCAGAGTATTTATACTCTTGACAAAATATGCACAGGGCCTTTTCATGATGCTAAGCTAAATTGAACGTGCTTACATGGCTCCTTGTAGTCACGTCTTCTGGTCAGCTGTCCAAGTGTCACACACATGGAAATAGATTTGTGCGCACACAGATCATCACAAGAAAATAGACTACCTAAATAAAGTCCACCTATCAACCTAACCCCCAGATATCTGCTATAATTATCTGGTTTACTACTCTGTATCATTTCCGTGTGGCTCTATTATAGCTCATGTAATCTGCGGGATATTGTAATTAGTCGGATACCTGTGAGGGCTGTTGCAATTCAATTTTCCTTGAGTATAATTAAAGAACATAAAGCAGCTGTTCACTGTGCATGATCTATTAGCAAGCAGTAGTTTTGTTGGAGAATGTACAAATTTGCACAGACAGCATGAACAGGGACGGACAGCATTATTACGGCGCTTCGCTGCAGGGCCTGGCATCTCCAGGTTTGTATGGCACTTTAGCAAAAGAGGTCAGAAACTCCTCACGGAAGCTTTTTGTGACAGCTTGACGCAAAGCAGACTCGTAAAACTGGAGGAGGCTCCAGTAAAACCATCCAGTTAAAACAGTGGATTTTAGAAATGAATACAGATTAAGGCACAAGAGCAAACATTGCCAAAACATTTCAACAGTACATACAATACACTAGGTATGCAGTTTATAAAACACCACGCATCCATCACTTCATGTTTACACCAAGACGTTGGAAAAGCATTTCAATGTGGTTCCATCCATTCAATAAAGCAGTTATGATTATGATTTGTCCAGACTAAGACTTGAATTGAGCTGTGTAGCTCTCTGCAGTTATGAATTGTGTTGTTTTTTTTTGTTTTTTTTAAATTATTGACTTTCTGAATGTTGCATAATTTAACGAGTTAACATAGCCAGCGAAAGGGTGAGAAGTTCAGCCATCTGTGAGGAACTCGGAGTAGAGCCGCTGCTCCTTTGCGTTGAAAGGAGCCAGTGTAGGTGGTTTGGGCATCTAGTAAGGATGAACCCTGGGCGCCTCCCTATGGAGGTGTTCCAGGCACGTCCAGCTGGGAGGAGGCCTCGGGGAAGACCCAGGACCAGGTGGAGAGATTAGATATCCACACTGGCCTGGGAACGCCTCAGGATCCCCCAGTTAGAGCTGGTTAATGTGGCCCGGGAAAGGGAAGTTTGGGGTCCCCTGCTAAAGCTGCTGCCCCCGCGACCCGACCCTGGATAAGCGGATGAAGATGAGATGAGATGAGATGAGAACATAGCCAGCAGTAATTATGAAAGATTCAAGATTCAAGATTCAAGAAGCTTTATTTATCCCGAGGGAAATTACTGTGCAACAGTTTTAATACAAAGATGGGAAAGGATCAGAGTGACAATAAGCATAAAAACATAATAAAATAAAATAAAGCTAACGTAAAATAAATCAAACAATTAACTAGATGTGACAGAAAGCAACAGACATTGTGGTTAAATGAGCATTTATTCTTTAATTAGCAGGATTTCTTTCCCTACCATTAACCCCAAAAGTTGATGCAGTCAATTCCGTCTTTCGGATTAAGTTTGACGCCGTTGAAAGGAATTTACTTATCATCCACTTCTTGCAGCTGTCATCAACTGTTCATGAAATTAAAACACTTTGATGTAAAGATTAAAAACCTGATGGACACTTAATGAACTCGACCATCAAGATCGCAGTGTGTGTGAATGTTACAAGCTTCTTGGGGAGGATCCTGAAGCGAGGAGCTGTTCCAAGAAGTGTCAATCGGTCGCTGTGAACACAACTTGCCCTCGTCATGTTTTTGCCTGCATGTACGGTTGTTTCACTTATGACTCATGCAGACAAACAGTGAGGATTTGAAGTCCCTGTTTGCCCTGGAGAAGAGCAATAAAGAGGAGATAAGAGCAAGAGCTGAATGGCTTGTAATTACAAATGTTAAGCAGGATGAAGACTTATTTGTTGCTCTTTTGTAATAATGTCTTTTTCCGCATGTGTTTGTATCGCAGAGTCAGTGGTGCCTAGCAGTGGTACGTTCCACGTCAAACTGCCGAAGAAACGGGGAGTGGAGCTGGGTCTCACCATCAGTGGTAGGAACACACCACACACACACACACACACACACACACACACACACACACACACACACACACACACACACACACACACACACAAACAAAACACTGAACTTTATATGATCTATTTTTTGTTTTGAACTGCTGGCAGAATCTTTAAATTGCACCGTAACCGGCACATTTTTAAATATTTAGAGTGAAAACATAAATACAACAGTCAGTATTATGCATTATACACACACACACACACACACACATACACACACACACACACACTAACAAAAGCACACTCTTAACTTTATATGATCTATTTTTTGTTTTGAACTGCTGACAGAATCTTTAAATTTCACCGCAACATATATATATATATATATATATAATATTGGAGTGAAGACATAAATCCAACAGTCAGTATTATAACCACCATACACACACACACACGCACACACACACACACACACACACACACACACACACACACACACACACACACACACACACACACACACACACACACACACACACACACACATTTTTTCATATTGGTTATTACACTAACGTTCAAAAGTATGTGGACATACTGCACATGGGTGATATTTGGGTCTGGCCACATTAAGTAAAATATAAATACATACAATGATATTTCTACATCTAGACTGTACTGTCCTTCCAACTTTGTGGCAGGCCTTTTACTTATTTATGCATGAAAATGCTCCATGCACAAAGACCAGTTTTCCCACTTCTGAGCAAGTTTATTACAGTGAACTGAAACTTGGTGTGAAAAAATCTTTTCAGTTAACTGAAATAGAAATAAAAACTAGATTTAGTCAAATGTGTCAACACAACAAACATGAGGAGAATCCATTTCAGTATTACTAATACAAACTGAACATTAACATATGAAGAGCTCTTTTCCAAAACGAGATAAAAGCCAAATTAAAAAAAAATGAGTTTGAGCCACTTTGCTGTATACAGAACCTTTTCACTGCTTCATCAGTGTTTCTGCCAAATCTCTATATTTCCTTGTTTAAAATGGTCTCAAGATGCAGTTCCTTTCCAAACCGCGACCAGCGCCAAGCCTATTTTTAGCCTAAACGCGATACGTCCTCTCGACCAATCAGAGTTCAGTGAGCGTTCTATGCGATCCAACATGGCGGCGCTCTGAAGCGGGAGAGTTTTTTGTGTCGTCCGTCCGTTCAACATGTTCAGACTGAGCCATAAAAAACATTTTGACCAGAGAAACTGAATATTACCCAAATGTGTGGGTCTGGGTAAAAATGTGATTTTCCTGAAAACTATTAAAATGGATTTATAGCGTTTTGGAAAAGAGCTCCTCATTTACACGTTACAAAGAGATCTGAGATTGAACAAGAAAAGGGGCTAAAAGACTCTCGTGTGTCTATTTTGCATAAAACTAAACACAACTCAAATGACACGCCTTTTGCTGTTTCTATAAAAAAAAATATTGACTCGAAAGCTTCAAGTTAAAGTAACAAAATCATCAATTTAACAAAAGTAAAAACGTGCAGGTTTTTGTTCTTTTAAGATAAACATTAAAAAAAACTTTTTCTTAATAAATAAATAAAAACAATAATAACTCAAGTGTTTGTCTGGCCTTCACAGAGCCATGTCTTCAACACCATCACATGTCAGGCCTTATCATCACCCAGCATCAGCGCCAACCTCACCATCACTCCTCAAGCTAAACGGGAACAAATCCCTTCAGTCAGCTTCTCAATTCAATGAAAAGTCTTCCCAGAAGAGTGAAGGCTGTTAAAGCTGGAGAGAAATGTCTGTGTGGCTGTAATGTCTATGTGTCAATATTACTGTATTTGGGTATCTATTTACTTTTTATGTTCATATATACTACTGTTCAAAAGTTTTAGGCTACTGAGGAGAGATTGTGTAAGTTTCATGTTGGAAATTAAGTGACCTAGAGGGCACTTTAAGACACATTTAGGCTCCTAGAGGGCACTTTAACACACGTTTATGCTCCTAGAGGGCACTTTAAGACACATTTAGGCTCCTAGAGGACACCTTAGCAAACGTTTAGACTCCTAGAGGACACTTTAGCACACGTTTATGCTCCTAGAGGACACTTTAGCACACGTTTATGCTCCTAGAGGACACTTTAACACACGTTTAGGGTCCTAGAGGGCACTTTAACACACGTTTATGTTCCTAGAGGACACTTTAGCACACGTTTATGCTCCTAGAGGGCACTTTAAGACACGTTTAGGCTCCTAGAGGACACCTTAGCAAACGTTTAGGGTCCTAGAGGACACTTTAGCACACGTTTATGCTCCTAGAGGGCACTTTAACACACGTTTATGCTCCTAGAGGACACTTTAGCACACGTTTATGCTCCTAGAGGGCACTTTAACACACGTTTAGACTCCTAGAGGACACTTTAGCACACGTTTATGCTCCTAGAGGACACTTTAAGACACGTTTATGCTCCTAGAGGGCACTTTAAGACACATTTAGGCTCCTAGAGGACACCTTAGCAAACGTTTAGGCTCCTAGAGGACACTTTAGCACACGTTTATGCTCCTAGAGGACACTTTAGCACACATTTAGGCTCCTAGAGGACACTTTAGCACACGTTTATGCTCCTAGAGGACACTTTAGCACACGTTTATGCTCCTAGAGGACACTTTAACACACGTTTAGGGTCCTAGAGGGCACTTTAACACACGTTTATGTTCCTAGAGGACACTTTAGCACACGTTTATGCTCCTAGAGGGCACTTTAAGACACGTTTAGGCTCCTAGAGGACACCTTAGCAAACGTTTAGGGTCCTAGAGGACACTTTAGCACACGTTTATGCTCCTAGAGGGCACTTTAACACACGTTTATGCTCCTAGAGGACACTTTAGCACACGTTTATGCTCCTAGAGGGCACTTTAACACACGTTTAGACTCCTAGAGGACACTTTAGCACACGTTTATGCTCCTAGAGGACACTTTAAGACACGTTTATGCTCCTAGAGGGCACTTTAAGACACATTTAGGCTCCTAGAGGACACCTTAGCAAACGTTTAGGCTCCTAGAGGACACTTTAGCACACGTTTATGCTCCTAGAGGACACTTTAGCACACATTTAGGCTCCTAGAGGACACTTTAGCACACGTTTATGCTCCTAGAGGACACTTTAGCAAACGTTTAGGCTCCTAGAGGACACTTTAGCACACGTTTATGCTCCTAGAGGGCACTTTAACACACGTTTATGCTCCTAGAGGACACCTTAGCAAACGTTTAGGCTCCTAGAGGACACTTTAGCACACGTTTATGCTCCTAGAGGGCACTTTAACACACGTTTAGACTCCTAGAGGACACTTTAACACACGTTTATGCTCCTAGAGGACACTTTAACACACGTTTATGCTCCTAGAGGGCACTTTAACACACGTTTATGCTCCTAGAGGGCACTTTAACACACGTTTATGCTCCTAGAGGACACTTTAACACACGTTTAGGCTCCTAGAGGACACCTTAGCAAACGTTTAGGCTCCTAGAGGACACTTTAGCACACGTTTATGCTCCTAGAGGGCACTTTAAGACACGTTTAGGCTCCTAGAGGACACCTTAGCAAACGTTTAGGGTCCTAGAGGACACTTTAGCACACGTTTATGCTCCTAGAGGGCACTTTAACACACGTTTATGCTCCTAGAGGACACTTTAGCACACGTTTATGCTCCTAGAGGGCACTTTAACACACGTTTAGACTCCTAGAGGACACTTTAGCACACGTTTATGCTCCTAGAGGACACTTTAAGACACGTTTATGCTCCTAGAGGGCACTTTAAGACACATTTAGGCTCCTAGAGGACACTTTAGCACACGTTTATGCTCCTAGAGGACACTTTAACACACGTTTATGCTCCTAGAGGGCACTTTAACACACGTTTAGACTCCTAGAGGACACTTTAACACACGTTTAGGCTCCTAGAGGACACTTTAGCACACGTTTATGCTCCTAGAGGGCACTTTAACACACGTTTATGCTCCTAGAGGACACCTTAGCAAACGTTTAGGCTCCTAGAGGACACTTTAGCACACGTTTATGCTCCTAGAGGGCACTTTAACACACGTTTAGACTCCTAGAGGACACTTTAACACACGTTTATGCTCCTAGAGGACACTTTAACACACGTTTATGCTCCTAGAGGGCACTTTAACACACGTTTATGCTCCTAGAGGGCACTTTAACACACGTTTATGCTCCTAGAGGACACTTTAACACACGTTTAGGCTCCTAGAGGACACCTTAGCAAACGTTTAGGCTCCTAGAGGACACTTTAGCACACGTTTATGCTCCTAGAGGGCACTTTAAGACACGTTTAGGCTCCTAGAGGACACCTTAGCAAACGTTTAGGGTCCTAGAGGACACTTTAGCACACGTTTATGCTCCTAGAGGGCACTTTAACACACGTTTATGCTCCTAGAGGACACTTTAGCACACGTTTATGCTCCTAGAGGACACTTTAACACACGTTTAGGGTCCTAGAGGACACTTTAGCACACGTTTATGCTCCTAGAGGGCACTTTAACACACGTTTAGACTCCTAGAGGACACTTTAACACACATACAAAAGGAAGGGCAAGTGACCTGGAGAATTACTTTCAAAATAAAACAGGAAATGCACAAAACAAAAAACCCAAAGACAGGACAAACCTCACCGCGCCGTGACATAAAGTTCACAAACCTCAAAATAATAGACACAATTAAAAATGTTTTAAACTAATACATTATGAAACTGTAACCTCTAAAGGCGTTCAATGAAGCTACATGTCTCATTTTAACCATAAAAAAGGTCTCCCAACAATTTCATGCATGGAAAGTTTTTGTATACATCAAAGTGAAAAAGAGATTGGTGAATAAGGCTTGAGCTTTACTTCATAATGCCACTTTATGAGCATTATGCTGTACTGTGGCTGTGTCTGAGACAGAACGGTGCAATGGTGCCATCTTCTGAATGCAAGTGTCCACAGCTGAAAGAGAGAAATATTTTACAGGGCAACACACTGAAAAAAATATATTTACTGTGACAAAAGGGTTATTTATTTGCCATTAACACCAACATGCTTTGCCTTTTTCAGTCTCAGTGTTTGTTAAAGAGTATTTGATTTGCAATGAGTGCAAATACAGTTAATAATAAATAAATAAATAAATAATTACACATTCAACATTCCTTCCATTATGTCAAAACACATGCAACCTGACACTATTTGGTGTTGATGATTTCATGTGATATTACTGTTACACTTTGTTGTTATTATCAGTAATACTTTATTTTATATTTGACAGCAACTTACTTGGTTGTTGCTGCTGCTGTTTAGTTTGATGTCATCTCCCTCCACAGCCAGTAAGAAGACAGGAGAGCCCCTCATCATTTCTGACATCAAGAAGGGAAGCATGGCCCACAGGTATCTTTACTATTATATTCTTTTGTAGGTATCATGTGTTGTTCTCATCTCTCTTCTAATTTATTTGTCCAACTCTGTGGTTACGTGCATCGTAATTGACGATAGCCTATGTATTACTCTGATCTCAGTATACTTACTAATTAAAAGTGCCATTGGTGAGTAGAGTTTGGCGGAAATATGACAAAGGATGCTGTAGGACAAGCATGACAGAAGCGATCGTATCTGGTTCCACCTCTTTGTCTCTGTCTGTCCTTCAGGACAGGGACGCTGGAGCCCGGTGATAAGCTGTTGGCCATCGACAACATCCGACTGGAGAACTGTTCCAAAGACGATGCGGAGCAGATCCTGCAGCAGTGTGAGGAACTGGTCAAACTAAAGATTCGCAAAGACGAAGACAACTCAGGTACACAAATTAGCAATACTTGATTTATTCTGGAATACTATATATATATATATATATATATAGAAGAAGAAGAACAACAACAATTACTTTTATTTATTCCGCAACAGGGAAATTGAATTTTTTCACTCTCAATATTAATCATTACACACACAGGCCCGAAATACACAAACAGGACCTATATACATGCAATTAAGGAGAGATGTTAGAGCGAGGGAGCTGCCGGCGCCTCGAGCAGTTGGGGGTTCGGTGCCTTGCTCAACAGCACCTCAGCAGTGCCCAGGAGATGAACTGGCACCTCTCCAGCCACCAGTCCACGCTCCATAAATGGTCCACACAGGGACTTGAACCAGCGACCCTACGGTTCCCAGCCAAGTCACCTATGGATAATATTTAATATATATATTATAATATAAATAATAGGAAGTGTAGAGGCCCTTGCTTTGAATGACTTCAGCACATCTGCGCCCACAGGACATCACTAGTTTCTCACACTGCTCTGCTTTGATCTGCGTCCATTCAAGTTCAGTAACTGTAGTGGGTTTCTTAGACATTACTTTGTTGCCTAGGTTTTTCCAGAGTTTCTGGGGTTTAGATCTGGACTCTGACACTTAGGGTCTGCTCACACTGTCCTCCCGGACCACGACCCGGACTTTAGGGTACTTGCCCCCCCTCCCTCTCCCCCCCGCGCCCCAGCCCCGTTTGTACTCACACTGCCAGGGCCTCGGCCAATACTTCTTGCTGTCCATACGCCATCAAGCCGTAACACGTCACACGCATTGATCACACCAACGTGAACCTTTCACCACCATTGTTGTTGTTGTTAAATGTCCGCGCATGGTCCGTCCTTCTATTTACATGTCCGAACAGGCGGACATAACGCTACAGCCGTAGGGCTCGTGCTCGTGCTCGTACACGTGCGCACGCTCGTGCTCGTACATGTGCAAACGGCTCCGCTAAAGCCCACCTCTTTCAAGCGGGCCGTGGACGGTCCGCTGGCCGCAGTTGAGCGCGGAGCGGGTGCACTCACATGTCTTAAAGGTACTAGGCTTTAGCTGAAAAAACGGTTTTTGCTGCGGCCAAAAGGACAGTGTGATCACGCCCTTACTCCTCGAAATTTAACTGACTTCTTTAGACACTTTTGGTTCAGTGGTGCCCAGTCTGACAGGGAACATAATGATAAAATTGAACTTTAGCATTGTCATGTCATGGTTTGGGGGATCATTTCTGCAGCAGGAGTTGGGCCTCTTGTACAGCTACATGGCAGGGTGAATGTGAATGTTTATGTGAACCTTCCTTTGCCAACATGCAACACCTTCACTGCAATTGTCTCCCAATCAGCTGCAATTTTCATGCTAGACAATGTCCTCTGTCACAGTGCAAAACGGGTTAGGTGGTTCCTTGAAGCTAAGAATATTAAAAAAGTGAAATGGCCGGACCAGAGTCTAGATCTAAACCCCATAGAGAATCTATGGAAAATCCTTGGCAACAAAGTAATGTCTAAGAAACCCACTTCAGTTACTGAACTGTGGCTGAGACAAGAAGAACAGCCCAAGATCAAACCAGAGCAGTGTGAGAAACTAGTGATGTCCTGTGGGCGCAGATGTGCTGAAGTCATTCAAAGCAAGGGCCTCTGCACTTCCTGTTATTGCTTTTTCACAAAATAAAGGTTTTTGTTGTGACTTGTGCCTCGGTTATTTAAAAAAACAAAAAAAAACATGCTAGTACAGCAGTGATATAGCCACAGTGGATATTCGGTCTTTAAGAATGAATCAAGTATAAATAACTTGTTCTCTAATCTTTGATCTCCAGTGTATATAAACTAGATAGTCATGATGTGAGGGATGGGTCATTGAACAACTGAAACATTTCCAAATGTGTTTTATTTGATTAGATAACGTTCGACGGCTCAACAGACATCAGTTTTTAAGGAGCTGCACTAACAGTGTTAAGCCACCAGGTGGAAATGTTGTCCACAACTCATGGACTCATGGAGAATTATCATCCGAGACTGTTACATGCATATGTATTGATTTCCAGTGGGAGAGTTATCATACAACAAAACAAAGATCAACAAATGCATGTATGGGATATAGTTAGTATAGTATAATGTGTAGGAAGATGATATATTGCTGGTGTAGTGGTCTAATGTGTGAGCTTTAATCCAGCTAAGGACCCTTGTGCACATGTTACTGATTTTACAGCCACCATCATGGATTTGTGTGATTTAACGCGTCCAGGTTGTCGGGAAGAGATGTCCCCTACTGTGTGTTTTGATGTAATTTTGAAACACCACACACACAGACAGACAGACAGACAGACACACACACACACACACACACACACACACACACACACAGACACACACACACACACACACACACACACACACACACACACAGTGAGGGATTGTGTAATCATGCTAGAATATGACTAAGAGGACATGATCACATGCACACAGACGCATGGGGTAAAATGCAGACATAGTGTGTTCTTGCTACATGATGACAAGGCAGTCTTATACCTGGTTACCATGGAAACTGTGTTTTCCTCACCAGCGTCTCGGGAAGAGTTTTGACCTACTTCTGTAATGAAATGCCTTTCAAGCATTTCACATGAACAGTCAACGTGATGCAGAATCAAGCAAAAGAGGTTCTAGTTTGTGTGTTTGTGTGTCTCAGATGAGCAACATACGCCAGGAAGTCTCATTAGTTAGTTGCAGTCGTAATGTTAGAATAACTTGTGCATGTCTGTGTGTGTGTGTGTGTGTGTGTTTGTATCAGATGAGCAGGAGACATCAGGCAGCATCATCTACACAGTGGAGCTGAAGAGGTACGGAGGCCCTCTGGGTATCACCATCTCAGGCACCGAGGAGCCTTTTGACCCCATCACTATATCCGGACTAACCAAGAGAGGCCTAGCTGAGAGGTACTGTACATGCTTACGGCCACATACGCATCATCTTTTCTTAGAAATCTAGGCTGCCAAGTTTGAGTTATAAAGTATTAGGTTTATGGATTCATTTGTTTTCACATATTATTATTGTGTTGCTTGAGGACCAGTCAACAGTATATATACAATATATAAAGACTAAATGGTGGTGTAGTGGTCAGCACTGTCGCCTCACAGTGAGAAGGTTCCAGGTTCGCATCCCTACTGGGGCCTTTCTGTGTAGAGTTTGCATGTTCTCCCCGTGTCTGCGTGGGTTTCCTCCGGGTTCTCCGGTTTCCTCCCACAGTCCAAAGACGACATGCACGTATTAGGTTAATTGATGACTCTAAAATTCCCCTTAGGTGTGAATGGTCGTCTGTCTCTGTTCGTCTCTATGTGTCCTGCGATAGACTGGCGTCCTGTTAAGGGTGTAACCCCGCCTCACGCCTGATGTCAGCTGGGATCGGCTCCAGCCCCCCACGACCCCGACAGGGACAAGCGGTTGAAGATGAATGAATGAATACAACTAAGGCCCTGTTTACAGAAACAATATTTTATCAGATGTGCGTTTCGTTTTGACGGCAAAAAGGTGTAAAAACACAAAAGTGTCTCATCTGCTCACGCTAGCTCATGTCACGTACGCACTTACACCACATCCATGTGCAGAGTACAGTTAAACAACAACAAACACGTCAGACTATTTCCATCAGTCGGCCATTCAAGTGTCCTGGATGGGAGCGGAGGCTATGGGAGGCTGTAGACCGTGCTGCAGATCCCTGTCACACTGTACAGCGTCCTGCTTCTCTGCTGTTAGGGAGAGAAGGAGAAGGTAGTTTCTACGTACGCACCAGCTCTGGGTGGTGTTGTATGGCAGTGCTTCACAGCACCACCTAGTCATCTGGCACACATATTACATTGACTGTCACACACTTTTGCGTCACACAGATTTCCTCCCAAAGACGTTTGTTTAAACGCTGAATGAAAAGTGAGAACACAACACCACTTTTGCATTTCCTTTCTTGATTGTATTCGTCTAAACGGGGCCTAACACTACTAAAGGTGCTAAAGATCTCTCTATATAAACCATAAACTGTGTTCACTGGCTGCATGGAAAATATATCTTCTTCAAATAACAATTAAATTCTGATAACTTCACTGTATGGTAAATACATTTGACCTGGTGCTTGTTAGAAAAAATTGTGACACAAGGACCAGTTCAGAACCAGAATCAAGTCATAATAAAAACAAAATGTATTCTTGTACAAGAAGAGAGCATAAGTACACTTAACGCCACTGTCTCAACAGGCTCTGAGGGCTCCTCAGAGCCATTTTAACATGTAGTTGAAAAGTAATGGTTGTCATTCAAGTTCAAATTCACTTTTATTTATAAAGCACAGTTAAAAAGACCTGTAACAGTCATCCAAAGTGCAGAGACAAAAACAAATTGAATGCATGTACAAGAAACAGGAAAACGTGCATCATCATCACACATACAAATGCATGTAGCACCTGCACATATACAAACATATGCACATACAAACACATATGCGTATGTGTATGGTTACAGTAATCATAAACAGCAGTGCAATATTTGTTAATTATTATAATTATTATTGTAAAAAATGCACACAGACATTTTAAACAAAAACTAGGCTGGATTAGATGTCCCTGTGGATCTGTGGACAAGAAAAAATGTTTTTAAAGCACAATTAAACCTCTACATGGAAACCGCATGTCTAAAATGTAATGGCAAGCTGTTCCAGATCTATCCTCAAAGCAATTTCAGTCGTTGGACCAGTCCCAGCCTGGTCAGATGCGTACATGAACTGATGAAGCCTCTTGGATGAGAGGTGAAACGTCTTCCTAGACAAACAACCAAGTCCAGTTGTTTTTGACTGAAATTGCTTTGAGGATAACGATGACCTGGACGAATGAGAACATTCACAGGCTTAAGCTGTTCCAGAGTTTGGGAGCAGTCACAGAGAAGGCACAATCGCCCTTGGTCTTCAATTTTAATCTAGGTACATCCAGCAACAACTCACTGGTTGACCGTCGATCTCTGGCTGAGTTACAGACTTGTATGAATTCTGCCAGATAAGTTAAAATCTTAAGAATAATGAATTACTCTTTAAAATCAATCCTAAAGCAGATGGGAAGCCAGTGGAGGGAGGCCAGAACAGGGGGGATGTGTTGACGTCTTTAAGCGCCAGTTTAAAGGTGAGCAGTCATGGGTATATATTAAGAAAACATAGTAAGCTAGCTCGGCCATTCCCATAGCAATCTGCAACTCTCATGCTGGCTCTGCTCTGAAAGGTCCCTGTTCTCACAGGGAAACACAAAACATTTGACATTTGACATTTACAGTGTTGACTTTTTCCCCATCAACTAGTAACTAGCAATGTTTTTATGGTAGTAGTCTACTGCCGAGGGTTTCAGGCTGCTGTTTTCTGGCCCTTTGAAAACTACATATTTTATAATTCAAAGCATCAAACATGAGTCTTGATTCACAGACTGCAGCCTGCACAACACTAAACAACTAACCTGCAGGGAGATGGCATGCGGGTGTATGCTATGTCCTTTTTCTGCTCTTCCGCAGGCAGCAAAAAGGAACACTTCACACAAACCTTGTTAATGTAGATTTGACATAAATGTTTTATATGAATATCTATAGTCAGCTTAAAAACCTACAATAGATTCTTTATTGTTTTGTCATTTTATTTTTACATAAGTTGTTCATGAATTTATTAGTGGACATGTGATTCTTAAAAAAACCTCAGGTAAGCTTCTCTGTGACTGTGTAAATTTGTGTTGGCCCTCCTCTCTACAGTGTCATGTTTCACACAGTGTCTGTCTCATTAGGTGGCGGATGGATCTGTTCCCACATTTGCAAAATGTTCTTCTGTCGCCTTTTTGGTGGACTGTATTGTTACATTGAATTGTGTATTTATTGATTTATTCAGTCTGGGAAAGCATCTAAGGCACACAACCTAGTTTAAAATGTTTGTTCCACTCGTGCCAGTGTTTGCATTACATTGATAAATGTGTTGTTCTTGTGTTGTTCCTACAGTTAAATGTTTAAACTTTACTGCACAGAATGATATCTCTGCAGAGCTGGACACTAGGATTGGCAATCCCATTTCCAGGGGTGGGCCTACAAGCATGATTTGTTGTATCACAAATTGTAAGAAGCCAATCCGGGTCCAATATTCAACACTGAAAATGGGAGGTGGAAGCTTTCAGCTTCACATCACACACTCAGAATGGACTTAACAGTAGATATATAAAATATAGTACTTTAGATTTGATCTCTTATGTGTTATCATGGCAGCACATACAGAAACTTGAGGCAGATTAAGGAACAAACTCACATTGCCTTATTTAGTCCTCCCGAGCCATGGGGTGAAAACCTTATTAGGAGAAATAATAGAGGACTCCTTAGGCAATAAATATAGGGATTCCCCACCAGCAGCTGAGTGTGCAGCAGGTGTGGTGATAGATGAGATAATGAGAAACACAATACAGCAGAGAGATGTGGTGGCAGCAAGTGTCTGCGGCAATGAGACTGAACAGGAGGTGAGGTAATGGTTTTCCTGAGTCATAATCATCCTCTGGTGAATTCAGCTCCAGTCAACAACTATTTATTTCAAAATCAAATGTCAGCTTTTATAACCGGCTCACGCATTATCCCACCAAAACACACCCAGAGAGGCAGCTTACCGCTCACCCTGCCACTCACAAAAACACTCTATGAGCCGTTTTTTGGGAGTTTGTAATGTAATCGTCCTATTTCCTGTTGTCGATAAAGCACTTTGCGTCAGACCTGTGGGCTAAAAGCACTCTATAAATAAAGTTGGCTCTGCTTGACAAAGAAGACGGTTAGGGAATACAGACATCAACATCCTTGTGTCTGTGTGGCTCGTGGAACATGTTCACCCCGACCCAGTTTTTCTTTGAGCCAGTTTGATAATGTTAAATCAGCTCAGGTTAATACAGCTCTTTCAAACACACTCTTATCTGGCTTCAATCACGTGTGCATGTAAGTATAAAGCATGTGATATATGCATCAATGAGCTTGTGTGTGATAAGAGACCAAAATAAACAATAAAGCTATCAAGGTAGGCCGCAAGATAAAGGTTTGTTTTTTGTTTTTTCATTTTTACACCAGGTCTCATACAGTGGCAGTGATAGTGTGAGGGAGCCGGAGTTACTTACTCCAGAGTCGTGTTGTGACCCTCGACTGGTCATGTGGTTGTCTGCATGAATTTTGTTTAAGCAGTAATACCTTCTAATCAAAATCCCCGAAGCCAAATCTGATCTGTAAACAATGACGGCATCACTGCGGCACGTATCCAATGTTGTGCCCTTCACTTTAGATTTGTAAACAGCTTAAACTTAAACGTGTGTTTTGGAGGAATTATACCAATGCCTATTGTTGCACAAACAGCTACATGGATAGTAATGCACATGGATGGATTGCAGGCACAGGGCTCCGGGCACAGGCCCAGGGGCCCAGAGGGTCAGAGGTCCTGACTCACAAAATGTTACTGAAAGTAACACAAAATAATCTCAGAGACTCTAAATGACTGAAAATATACTCATAACAACCAAAACACACACATAAAGACCACAAATGACACATGACAACTACAAACAACAGACAATGACCACAAAGAGACACAAATTGACCACATAGGAAATAAATCAACTAAAATTGATACAAAATGACTACAATGAGAGCCAAAATGACCACAAAGAGACAGCCATTACATTAATTAGACTCTTTGAGTTTGGGTGCATTGTTCCTATGTAGACAGTGTGGGGCCTCTTACATGTCTGTACCTAGGGGCCCATTGTTTCATCATCTGTCTATCACAATGTACAGAACCATTGGTGGTGTTGTTTCCATTTGGAGCTGGTATAAACTGTTTTTTGAGTCATTATGTTGATCAATTTAAAGTCTTATCTTAACTTGATGCCTCTGAGCAATACTTAGCATGCATAGTACTTAAAGTGCAATTCCAGCGCAAAGGCATCCCACGGTCTTTTTCAAAGTTTACATACATCAAATAATCATTGAGATACTCAAAATAACACCAAACCTCTACAGTAGCATGAGTGTCCCTACACATAGAGTAAACCAAAGCACCAACAATGTAGTTAGTGAACCCAGAGTTTATTAAAAGAGTGTTTAGAAAGACTTACCTTCTGGCTCTGGTATCAGCTCCTCTCATAGTAAAGTCCATTCAAGTGGATTACGAAAGTCAATCCCAAAGGAAGGAGCCCATTGGTGCTTTGTTTTATGTGTATTGACTCTTCTCATGCTGCTGCAGAGATTTGGTGTTATTATGAGAAGTATTAGTGGTTAAAAAAGACGTTTTGATGCCTTTACCGTGCTGCCCCAAGCTAATCAATGTTAGCCACATACGGCTGTTATTGACTCCACCAGATTTATCCGTTAAGAGTTTTTACACAATAACAAACTGTCTCTATGGCTTATTTGATAGTGCTGTACAAAAAACATGGCATGATTTTGCATCGGAAATACACTTTAAGTGTGCATTACTCAGTGTGACTCTGTGTTCTCTTACTTATGTCTGTGCACTAATGTGTTGTGTTTTCATGTGTGTCTAGGACAGGGGCTATTCATGTAGGTGATCGGATCCTGGCTATCAACTGTGTCAGTTTGAAAGGCAAGCCCCTGAGTGAAGCTATCCACCTGTTGCAGATGGCTGGAGAGACGGTCACCCTCAAGATAAAAAAACAGCTTGATAGTAAGTATGAGAGCTGTGGATGGATTAATATTGTTGTGATGTAACAAAATATATATGTACCGTATTTTTCGGATTAAAAGTCTCACCAGCCGAAAATGCAGAATAAAGAAGGAAAAACACATATATAAGTCGCACTAGAGGTACCGCACTGGTAAAATCCAACACCAAGAAACGACATTTCACCTTGAAAGGCAATTTAAAATAAAACTAGAATAGAGAACAACAGGCTGAATAAGTGTTTACGTTATATGACGCATAAACAACGAGCTGAGAACGTGCCTGGTGTGTTAACGTAACATGTTACGGTAAGAGTCATTCACAGAACTATAACATATAGAACATGCTCTACGTTTACCAAACACTCTGTCACTGCTAATCACACAGAACTATAACATATAGAACCTGCTCTACGTTTACCAAACACTCTGTCACTAATCACACAGAACTTTGACATATAGAACCTGCTCTACGTTTACCAAACACTCTGTCACTAATCACACAGAACTATAACATATAGAACCTGCTCTACGTTTACCAAACACTCTGTCACTGCTAATCACACAGAACTATAACATATAGAACATGCTCTACGTTTACCAAACACTCTGTCACTAATCACACAGAACTATAACATATAGAACATGCTCTACGTTTACCAAACACTCTGTCACAAGTGTAATAGGAACATAAATAACAGCCCAGCCTATTATTTGATATTTTACGGTAATGTGTTAATAATTTCACATATAAGTCGCTGCAGAGTATAAGTCGCACCCCCGGCCAAACTATGAAAAACAATGCGACGTATAATATGAGAAATACGGTATATTCCTTAATTCTGTCTTCTTGGCCTGCTGAGCTGAACTCTATGTTTCTGAGGTCCCTCTTGGTTCTGCCATTTTCTTTAGATTCCTAGATGCATTTAATATTTTTAGAAATAGAGAACTCAAAGATCTTTCATCCTGTGACAACTTGCAATCAATCTTGTCTGAAAACAGGGTCATTGTCTCAAGATGTGTTTGACATTTGAAGACCATATATTGGACAAACCTAATTCCAACTTCTTCTCTCCAAGATGTAGAGGACAGAAAGGCAGCAGACGCAGAGGATACGACAGAGAATGAGCTCAGTGACCCTGAGGAGGATGATTTGACAGACAGTCAACAGACCAATAAGCTGTCAGAGCTTTACACCACAACCATACCCAGCGTTGACTCTGCCATGGAGTCATGGGATGGATCAGGGCTGGACGCCGGCTATGGCAGCCAGGGTAAGCTTTAACACACATACTGTAGACTGCAAAAGACAAACATGGCCATACACTACAAAACATATTTAGAGTAACACGTACTTAACAAAATTAAACTCAGACTCTTGTATATTATATCTTGTATAAATCACAAATGGTTATGTATTTAATCTACATTGAGAGAGAGAGAGAGAGAGAGAGAGAGAGAGAGAGAGAGAGAGAGAGAGAGAGAGAGAGAGTCTGTAAATGAGAACTTCCATCACTCCTCTTGTAGGTACATATAGCCACCAGGCAGCTGGCATCGCCCTCCATCCTCACGAGTGGCGTAGTGTCAAGCAGCAGCAGCGCAGCACGACCCCACCTCCTGGACGCCGGAAGAACTACCCTTTCAGTGACGGAGGCTTTAGTGAGGATGACTGGGACAAACCTCCTGGGTAGGACTGAACTTCTTCTTAACTACCTATGATGTATCCTGTATGCTTTGCGGATGTTTTTGAACACATGCATCACAGTGACATCAAGTCTGCATTCATTTTTGCAGATGTATCCGATTGCACTGATAATTTACAGATAATGTAAATCTGAAACAAGATAATGCAGACTTCATGTATGCTCATTGTGAACTTTCAAGAGACTGTTACAATACCTTGGTGCTACAGAGGAATGGATGGAAACCAGTTGATCTCTGAAACACTGCAGTAAATGTATCAATGGACTGAATGTTACTATTCAGTAATTTCATGTCATGATGCTAAATGTATATTTTTAAGTTCTCTTAAAACGGTATCTATGTGTTTGTGTCTCTGTTTGCACACTGCTGAGTCAGGAGGTTAAGCCTTGAGAGGATAGCAACATTCACTGGCATTATATAACACTAATGGGGGGTTGAGAGACAGAGAGGAGAGAAAAAATAATCATCTGCACAGTGAAAGTGAATTAATCTTGTCAGTCAAGGACACTCAGTGTTCAGACATTACTCACGTTGGATTTAACCAGATCCAGTGGCCTTGTCCTGTACAGACACTGCTCTTTCTTCACATCTTTGTTGATGATGGTACAGCGTTGATTTCTGTTGTGATGTCTTCAAAGCTGAAGCTTAACTCAACAGTACACATTTGTTTACATCACTATGACTCTTGACTGGTCTGGTTACTGTTTTCTGGTACAGACAAGTTTCGTGTTATAGAGAAAAGCACAGTTAATATAATATCCAAGTGATGCAGATCCACCAAGATTCATTGTTTGGTGGCTAAAAATGTGATTTATTTTCTGGTAATCAGTTAATTCATTTGTGTTTGTGTGTGATAGATTTATTGGCCAACAACAAGACGGTATTCTGCTGGATCAGGATGACAGTTTCTGGTGTCAGGCACTTGAGGATCTGGAGACCTGCGGCCAATCAGAGTTACTGAGAGAGATAGAGGTCAGTTGTCAGAAAAAAATCCACCTCCAAAAATTACCACAAACAGTTGACCTGACCTTGACATGACAAAGGCATGTTAGCGTTAGCTTCAAACATGGAAACATTCATTCATTCATTCATCTTCAGCCTCTTGTCCCTGTTGGGGTCGCGGGGGGGGGGGGGGGGGGGGGGCTGGAGCCGATCTCAGCTGACATCGGGCGTGAGGCGGGGTCCACCCTGGACAGGACGCCAGTCTATCACAGGGCACAAATCTTAGCAATTTATGTTCACATGCTTTATACCTGATGCAAGGGGTAAACAACATTAAATTGATCCATTCATTTGTGACATATATTGATGGTAATTGTTGCGTGTAACTTTATCTATTTCGTATCTAATTTGAATTTGCTCAGCTACTCACTACATAATCTGCAGCACATTTATGGCAGTTATGTGCACAGGCTCAGTACACACACACAATAGTGATATCACTATATGATATCAAAACCATTAACACATTATCATTATATTCTCTGGTGCTGCCTCAGGCGGCAGCTTATAGCCACAGCTCCCGTTGTGTTATTCCTTCATTGGTGCCCAGCTGAGGCCACAAGTAAGTCCGTTTCTGGACCCTCTGCAGTTTGCCGCATTTAGGAGTCGATGACGCTGCTATCTACCTGTTGCAACAAGTCCATATGTGTCTGGAGTGTGGGGGAGGCACTGTTAGGATCACTTTCTTTGATTTCTCCAGTGCTTTCAACACCATTCAGCCTCTGCTCATAGGTAACAGACTTGATAAAATCATCAAGAAGGCTGGCTCTGTACTTGGTTTCAGGCTTGAGTCCGTTGTGGAGAGGAGAACGCTGAACAAATTGTTAGCCATTATAGACAATGATCAGCACCCTCTCCATCACACAGTGGTCAGACAGTGGAGCGCCTTCTCACACAGGCTGCTCCACCCCTGCTGTCGAAGGGACAGATACAGGACATCTTTCCTGCCACATCCCATCACACTGTACAATAACAATTAAACTTTTCAGAATAATAAAATCAGGAACACCTTATGATTTTCTCATAATCCGTCCACTGCACCTTATATATTATATGTTTACATTTACACTACAATTAGACCGCTTATTTATACATTTTATTTTACAGGTATATTTTATATTGTATTTCTATATTTCTGTTTTAATGTGTCTGTGTAATGCTGATGTTACACTGCAATTTCCCAGTTTGGGGTCAATAAAGTCTTTCTATTCTATTCTATCTGCAGCCACTGAATAGTTGTTGATGTAGTGTATTTCTTTACCATCAGTATCACTTACCAATTAGCAGTTTTAGCTGAAGTCTAAGTGTGTCTGTTTTGGTTTGCGTAGGCATCCATCATGACAGGAACAGCCATTAGTCTTGGTGTAGACGGTGTCAACAAGCCTCCAGTTGAGCCCATGCTGAGCCACAGCAGGATGAGCCCGCTACGAAGAAATTCTCTCCTGCACCAGGGAAACCTGCTCCACCCAGGTGCACACCTCCACCAGGGCGTCCATCTCCACGAGGAGGCCCACCTGCATGAAGAGGCCCAACTCCACCAAGGTAATTATTGAATGGCAGATGTGACAGAGCCAAGGGTGGTTGTCTCTAGGACTGACAAAAAACAACTCCCAAATGTAATTGTGTTTCTGTATATAAAAGTGCTGTTCATTATATGGTTGGAAAATAAGTTTTAATCTAATTATTCTTAAAAACTTTCATTCCACCAAGACACCCACTTACTACAGGAGGCCCATTTTAACCATGAGGCCCATCTGCACCATGATGCCCACATGCACCACGAAGCCCACATGCACCACGAAGCCCACATGCTGCACCAGGGGACCCACATGCATCAAGATAACCATTCCCATCTCCTGCACCATGAGCCCAAGCCAAAGGCCTCATTGAGAGTGTCAGAGAGGACGTGGGAGTCTCGTCGGATCAAAGAGGAGATGCAGGGGATTCTGTCCCCGACCCCTTTGGAGCTGCACAAAGTGAGTTAAAACGTGTCTGAAGACGCTTTCAGGATGTGGCTTCTCTTCTGGGTTAGGATTATATGTTGATCAGATAAGGTCAAGTGAGGTCTTGACTGTAAATTAAACACTACAAATGTAAAGTAAATCAAAACTGACCCATTCTACTTTTGGAGACTCTAGGAACGGCAAGTAGCCCTGCATTCTCAGAGCGCAGCGATCTAGTCGGGGAATACGGTACAATGAGCTCTTTAAGATACGACGTAGCCTGACCAATAAGAGCTTTGTACGTAAGGAGAAGGATTTTACAGGTAGCCAGTGCAAAGAAGCTAATACAGGAGAAATATGTTCTCTTATATTTGTTTTAGTTCGTACACGAGCTGCAGCATTTTGGACCAACTGGAGACTCTTAACAGACTTATTGGAGCAGCCTGATAATAAGGAATTGCAATAGTCCAGCCTAGGGGTAACACATGCATGGACTAGGTTTTCTGCATCTTTCTGAGACACAATCTTCCTAATTTTTGCAATATTACGCAGGTGAAAATATGCAGTCCTTGTCATTAGTATAATGTGAGAATCGAAGGAATTATCCTGATCAAAAATAACACCCAGATTCCTTACTGTGGTGCTGGAGGACAACACAACATCATCCAGAGTAACAATGTCTTTAGCTAATGAGTTTCGGAGGCCTTCAGGCCCAAGTGCAATAACTTCAATAACTACCATTCTCATGTATGAATGGAGTATGCAGTGTAGAGCTAGAGGAGATAAGTAGGGCTTAGCATAAAGACGTTAAGTAGGGGGAAGAGCAAGCTGTCCAAAGTTTTAAAGTATGCTGACCACTCTAAAATGTTTTAACCTAATACTGTATTTATTTTTTTTAATCTAACAATTTCTTGATAAATCTGTCTCACAGGGCCAACAACATACCTTGTTGTTGTTACGAACCAAATGCAATGTGTCAATTAGCCAGCTTAAGAGGTATCTTTTGGCGCATTTTTCAATTTTGGATAGAGCCAGGACTTGCTGATTACCACCTGGCACTAGCTGCATACTTAATGCACAAGTGTCACTGATAACATTAACAACTGCTCCGTTATATTCAAGTGTCACCTGTACTTTTTCTCCTGTGACATGTCAAAATTCCTAATGTGAATAAGACCTTCATGAAATTAAATAACTTTAAATTGATTCAAGTTTTGGTTCAAGCATTTTTATGAGCCTGTGAATATTCTCATTTGTTATCTCCAAAGAAATTTCAGTCAAAAGCAACTGGACTTAGTTATTTGTCTAGGAGGACGTATCACCTCTCATCCAAGGGGCTTCATCAGTTCATTGTTGTCCTCAAAGGAGTGGGCTTTCTCTTTGAAATGTAAGCAGAGTCAAGGCCTGAGGAGTTACCATGCGTTTATGCAGTGGTTGTTTTGTTTCTCCACTGTAGAGATCTTTGCATCCCTCATTGCATTGGACAGCATAGACCAGATTGCTTTTGTGGGTGTGTGGTGTTCTGTCCTTGGGATGTACTAGTCTCTTTCTGAGTGTGTTACTGGGTTTGAAATACGCAGGGATGCAGTGTTTGTTGAAGATCCTCCTGAGTTTCTCTGATACCCCAGCCACATACGGGATGACTATGTTGCTTCTCTTGTTTTCTTTTTCTTTTCAACCACTTTGTTTTTTCTTTCTGGAAGCAGCTGCTGTTTTAACAAAGGTCCAGCTGGGATAGCCACAGCCGTTGTGAGGGCGCCTCTCAGGTGCTTGTGTTCTTTCCCCTGGGCCTGTGAGCTGGTGGGTACGTTATTAGCTCTGTGTTGCAGGGTTATGATAACGCCAAGCTTGAGTTCCAGGGGGTGGTGAGAGTCAAACAGTAGATACGGATCTGTGTGAGTGGGTTTTCTGTATACCCCAATGTAGAGGCTCCTGTCATTCTCCATATGGACGTCACAGTCTAAGAAAGTCAAACTGTTGTCCTTGACTTCTTCTCTGGTGAACTTGATGTTTCTGTTCACTGAGTTTATATGTTGGGTAAAAGTTTGCACCTCTTTGGATTTGATTTTAACCCATGTGTTGTCCACATATCTGAACCAATGGCTGGGTGATATTCCTTTGAAGGAGTTCAAAGCCTTGTCCTCTACCTCCTCCATGTACAGCATTTTTATGAGTTTGAAAAATACATTATTTTCATGGTGCAGGATATTATGTAATACAGTAACGAATGTACAGTATATGAGCCCAGCCCCCTTTGGGAATTGTTATGCTGGTGACTACATGTTCTCAACCTCCTGTGGATTTACAATATAAATGCATACAACGATCTGCACAAACATGTACAAGGATGTGTGTACTAAATCTGCTTTACAGTAATAATAGGCAGATTGGCCATCAGTCAGAGTGTTACAGCTTCTTAATGGTGTCTCATTAAAACAGCATACAGTATTGACACATTATATAATACTGCCTTTTCAGTTTTTTTTGTTAACCCGTAGCTTTTAGCAAAACATCTTGGCTTCTTTACCAATTATAAAACAATCACACATTTATCCAGCAATCATACTGTATTCAGCAGTGACCTGTCGAGCATTTAATCATGCTTCACTAAAGTATGTGACATGGGCAAGACACAAAATAAACACAGTTTAACAGCCAAATGCTGATATCCAAGTTACAAGTTTGCAAGTGAAAAAACTATAGTAATTTATTGAATAACTGGTAAAATGTGATTATTCCAGCCATTTGGCCTGTGGACAAAATGTTAATTTTGTACACTGAGCATACACTTACACAAATCACATAGCACCTTCTGTCAAGACAAGAAAACAAAAACCTCACAATCCATTTTTTGGTATGCAGTCAAATTTCAAGAATAAAAGGTGCAGACATGGGTAAGAAACACACACACACACACATACACACACACCTGGCTGACCGTTTCCAAGAAAACATTAGCTTTACTCTGAGTCACAGAAAGCCACTGCTTTCCATTTATATTTTAACTTGGATTATTCTAGATAGTTCATTCATTCATTCATATTCAACCGCTTATCCCTGTCGGGGTCGCAGGGGGGCTGGAGCAGATCCCAGCTGATATCAGGCGTGAGGCGGGGTACACCCTGGACAGGACGCCAGTCTATCACAGGACACATAGAGACAAACAGAGACAGACAACCATTCACACCTACGGGCAATTTTAGAGTCATCAATTAAGTTAAAACATTTAATTTAACCTGACCAAGCTCACATCCTTCTGTCGTCTTCTGTAGGTTACTGTGGTAAAGGACCCAGAGATCGATGACTTTGGCTTCAGTGTGTCAGACGGCTTCTTGGAGAAAGGAGTTTACGTCAACATGATCAGACCTGACGGGCCAGCGGACCGAGCCGGGCTCAAACCCTATGACAGGATCTTGCAGGTAACGATGAGAGCAATCCATTTGATGTTAGAGGGTTTTAACATCCGTATCTAGGCAACATTGTAAAAATGCAAGGCCACATTGAGCCTACAATAGAGATGTCCCAATACCAAACATTCAATAGTCGGTGCCAATACCAGTGAAATAACATGATTTGGCTACCACTGGTCGTAGTGCAACAACTTAAGATTCATACATTCAATAGAATGAGCACATTGGCACCGACAGACACACGCAAACCTAATTGCTTGAAGTAAATGCAGTCATTTCTACAGACATGGTGGTGGCAGGTTGACAAGACCAACTGAAATGTAAAGAGGTGAGCTAACTGATTAGCCGAGGCTGCATTACTGCGAGGTACAAGCTAACGTTAAACCTACGCGACATAACATACGACATTATTGGAACAGATGTGCCCGCGAGCCATCCCAAACATCATGTAATGTGTATTTGAGTATGTCAGGTAAAAAAAAGAAAACGTTAACTCGTCAAAACGTTTGGATGTTGTTAAGGCTGTCCCCCACGAAAAATGTTCATAGTCGAATCTGATTCGTCACGTCTTGCCTATAGTCGACTAATCGCAGAATCAGTGTTTTTTTTGTCCTCATGAAAAACTCTCTGATGGGTGGCGAGTCATAGACATGAAGCAGACAGCGGCGGGTGCATGTGAGTCCAGCGCTGCACGGCCCCGTGTGTCAGGAAGAGGGTTACTGAGAGACGGGATCTCTGATTTAAATGTGTTTTGTTTGTATCATTCTTAGACAATAGCTGACGGTATATTTGAGGAGCTCTTTTCCTAAACGCTATAAATCCATTTTAATAGTTGTCAGGAAAATGATATTTTTTACCTAGACCCACACATTTGGTTAATATTCAGTTTATCTTGTCAAAATGGTTCATTGGCTCAGTCTGAACATGTTGAACGGACGGACGAAACAAAAAACTCTCCCGCTTCAGAGCGCCGCCATGTTGGATCGCATAGAACGCTCACTGAATTCTGATTGGTCGAGAGGACGTATCGCATTTAGGCTAAAAATAGGTTTGGCGCTGGTCGCGGTTTGGAAAGGAACTGCATCTTGAGACCATTTTAAACAAAGAAATATAGCGATTTGGCAGAAACACTGATGAAGCAGTGAAAAGGTTCTGTTTACAGCAAAGTGGCTCAAACTCATTTTTTTTTAAATTTGGCTTTTATCTCGTTTTGGTAAAGAGCTCTTAATTTAGAACTGTAGTTTCACTTTCACGCCGCTGTGTCAGACTGTGTCGGATTGAACGTCGTTAATGAAAAACAACAAATGGGCAAATGTTGAAATGAAATGATGCTGATGATTAAACAGTAGCAGACTGCTGTATTCCTGCCGCCCAGATAGATTAAAAGCCCAGCCATGATGCGCTCTGACGGAGCCGGATCCTGGAAAGTATAACTTAGTTAAGAGGGGGAGGGGGTTATTCCCGCAAACAAACGAGATAGATTAAAAGCACATGAGTTATTTTCACATTTTTAGCAACAGAACTTATTAATAGGCTTATATTTATACCCAAATAGGCTATTTATCATGGTTTATTGGGAGAAACCAAACATCTATGTGTAAAATTAGACTTTCAAAACCCCCAGAGCCAGAATGGAATGATCCATTGTTTCATAACCACATTTTGCGCATTTTGCGACGATTCAACTGTGAGATTGGCAGTCGAATGGGGCTCCTCGGATCAAATCGTCGAATAATAGACTATTTGGGGTCTTCCCTAGATGTTGTAAATATATATGTATCAAAATCACCTTGAATTAGGAGCTACCATAGCTGTCCCCGTGAATGCCTCCTTGTTTAGTTTTTCATTACAATGTTAAACATAACGTTACCTACCTGATCAGTCTTCATATTTTTGTTTGCGGAAACATGTCAGTCGTGTTTTGAACGTCACATTATTCTGAAGACTGCGGTAACATCGTTTGCATAGTGGCTTCAGCGGATTGATGATAACGCCACGGTCATCTGCCTCAAATGCAAAGTACTTCCATTCTTATGGTGCCTTTTTTATCAATGAATCAGGGCGACACCATTGCTGTTGTTCACTTACACATAGGGTTTGTTATGCCATGTGACTTCCACCTTGTGACCGACTGGATCACTCGCTATACTTCCCCCCGTAAGAGTCCCATCACTGAAACTTATGGTGCCTCGATGCTTCAAATGCCTCAAAAAAATAGGCATTGTCTGTGTTTTTTTAATTTTAGAATGGGAAGGTATCACAACTATCGGTTCTTGTGACATCCCTAGCCTACATAGTCCGAAGGTTATGACAAGGCAGCAGAACAAGGTCTGTGGCTCAACAGTGTTCGTTAGGTTAGGTTCTACTGTCAGACAGGCGACAAAATTAAGACCCTAGTTACAAATCAGGAATTATCCTTAAACCTTGAGCAAAATTTGGTCTCAGTCTTTGTTAGCTAGCTAACCAACAGCAGTACCGTCTTTGTCCAGGTGAACCACGTGAGGACAAGGGACTTTGACTGCTGCCTGGCGGTGCCTCTGATCACAGAGGCCGGGGACAGACTGGAGCTGGTCATCAGTCGCAACCCACTGGCAAACGACGATGACGACGACACAGAGGACAATAACAACACTTTAGACCACCCGCTCAACCTGTAGTACACACACACACACATGCACACACACACACACACACACACACACACACACACACACACACACACACACACACACACACACACACACACACACACAGAAGAAAACAAGACAGATGAGTATCTAGACACTCTGTCACACTCAGGCAAGAGACTGGTGATGAAGTGCACAGTTACATCTACTGGAAACATAAACACTCCACTGGCTTGCAATAATTCTACTTAAACACAAAGACGGGAACACACACACACACACACACACACACACACACACACACACGCAAGGTCACACTGTCGTCTCTCCCCATTCACGCTGGGTTTAACTGCTGGCATAATGTATACTTCTATGGAAGAACCGGCCAAGTGCAGGAACCCCCGGAGACACTTGCCTGAAGGCTGGCTGGGAGTCTTCACAGTGTTGTCCCAACATAAACAACCACTTACTTGGCACTTTAACCAGCCATCAACCGATTCTTATTCTTTAAATATTGCTTTTACTTAAAGCAAATCGATAAAACCCTGCAATTTAGTTGAGGTAATTGAATCTGCATTTTAACGCCAGGCCACGGGTCTATAAAAATGTCTAGTGCTGATGGTGATGGAGGGATCTGCCTTATCACACAATATTGTAAATGACTGAAGGGATTTCAAGTGAAACTGCCTCGATTGCAGATTCTAATTGTTATTAACACTCACGAGAAGATTGAACCTCACTGGTCTTCACAGATGTAGCCATTGTAGCAGTCCATATCGCTGCTAAACGTCTGCTCTAATACTGCGGCTCCAAGGTAATTTCGTAGTTCCAGCTGTCGCATGAAGGTGGACTTCTATATTGGATACCTCTTCACATCATAAAATCAGCACAGTGATAATTTAAAGAAAAAAAATAGTGTCAAGACAATGATGTTATCACAAGTGGCAATACTTTCAAGACAAATCATCAAAGGGAAGAGAAAGAAGAGAAGAATTTGGTTTCCTCTCCTGACGAAAAATGTCATCTTTGGAAACTTTTTTAGCCAAGGCAACTTTTGCTGCGACAAAATTGGGAGGCTGTGCCCTTGGAGTTGCTCCAGAGAAAACTGTGTTGCCAAAGGAACATTTTCCTGCTACATTTTGAGAGATTATGACCATTTTTATTTACCACTCATGGGTTCATCTCACCTCAGCTGACCGACAAAGTCAAAGAGCAGTAGCTCTTCACAGTACTGTGTGTGTACTTTAACCCTCCTGTTCTCCTAAGGGTCAATTTGACCCCATTTAATGTTTAACATCTCTAAATAATGAAATTTTTTTGTTTTTTTTTTGCTTTATATTTATGACTTTTCCTAATTTTATGGGGACAACACATAAAAAACCTAAAATTGTCATGATTATATATATTTTTTATTGTTCTTATCGTACATGTACTTGTGGCATCGGTGTTCCTTTGGGTCAGTTTGATAATCTGGATGATTTAATCATTATTATTATTGTTTATTTTACAATTCAAATATCATATGAGGTCAAATTCATGCTGCTGTCCTTGATAACGGACGTTACTTTCATTCCAGATGTTACAAATAACACAAAATAGCACTTAAAATAACAGACTTACTTTAAAACACACACACAGAAATCCCTCCATGCAATTTAACATCAGTGATATTTTTCATTTTGTTAAATAAATACATAAAGTACCCGACTTAACTTGAGTCACAAATTCATTATGATCATTTTCGAGATGTTTAACGGTCAAATTGACCGCTAGAATAAATGGTGTTAGTCAAATTTGAGGGCAACAGGAGGGTTAAATAGCCATGGTCATGATTAGGGTTAAGTTTAAAAAAATCTGAAATAAAATAACCTATTTATGCCATTACAGGTACTGGGGGTACCACATTTACTTTGAGATATAGTGTAATTTCCATAAATAAACAAGGTAAAGGGGCGTGTCACAGCATCGAAACTGCATTTTACACTAGAGCAGGTTTTGGGGATAATTGATTTATGACACAAGCCAGAAAAAATCAATGTTCTTCAACAACAAACCGAGCTAAAGCTTCTGATTTTCAAGTGAAAACAAATGGAAGATGAAATGAATGAATGATTGATCTTAATAAACCTTAGTCAACAGTCAAATGTGTAATATAGGGTCATTGTAATTTTCCATGAATCCAAATTTACCCAGGCAGTCACACCAAAGAAACATCACGCGGAGTGCGTTATTTTTGAGGGTTCACATTTCGAATTAATTAGCATTAGCTTTTCATTCTTGCCGCTCAATTATGGATTTTGAAATATATGACTGAAAATAGCTAAGCATATTCAGAGATATTGGGTGTATTGACTGGAATCATAGATAAGTAGCTGCACCTATGCCGCCTATGTCCAGAATCACAATGCTAAAGATAAGTGCCAAGCTAGTCAGACTAGGAACAAGTCACACACACAAACACATTCATACAGAACATGGCCAACATGTACAGATAACAAAAGGACATGAAACAATGCAGTTTACGTGTGTGTGTGTGTGTGTGTGTGTGTGTGTGTGTGTGTGTGTGTGTGTCCCCTAACTTGTGTTCTGTGTGTCCGGCTTTGTTTTACTCCTGCATCCCTGTTTCTGCATGTACGTGTCGTTACATTTCTATCTTTGTGGGTGCATCTGGAAGGCTTCATATACATGCGGTTACCCACACCATTTGGCCAACTGAAAGTGTTTAATTCTCATAGTAGAACTGTGGCTTTAATCCTCTTTTGTTTACAGTCGCATTAGGAAGAGATTGCAGCCTGTTTAGAGGAATAACAGCACCGATGATACTTCAACACGTATAGAGAGTTTCAATGGTGTCCTCAATGGGACTTAACATAAAATGTGGTATTCTGAATTGCTCTAACTTAGCGTGCGAACCAGACAAATCTACAAGCTCATCTTACATTTGCTCTTGCAGGTGCGTCTGATCCACGTCCCGTTTTACAACCGTAAACTATGATGTGGACTATGATTGATAACTTGCAGAGGCTTCACACTTTACACAAAATAGTAATTTTGGCACACATTTGTCTGTTGCTCAGCTCTACGTCACATTTCCTTGTTCTGATTGGTTGTAGATTCATCCAGAGCGGAAATCCCAAACTAACTGAGAGGTTGCAAACCAACCAGCATTTGTGATTTGGTAAAGCTAGCTCCATCGGTCAGTGCCCCCGAAATAGCTCCACTCCCATTGCAACTCTTTCTTCCAGTACCCACGTGCCAAACCCAAAATCTGAACCTATCAAATAACCTTTTCTTTACCCCTCACACCTCTCCCCGCCAGCTATTTCGGTTTGTTTGTAACAGCATAGATTCCTCCCACCTCCTGTCTTCTCATATCCCTGCCCAAACTTTCCTTGTCCTTACAATCTGTTGATATACAAATGAGACTGGCTGCCACTAACATCCTTCTGCACTTGTGTGAAACAAGTGAAAGTAGAGCGTATACGGGTTGGATGGTGACTGTGTTGGCTTGTAAGTACATTAGAGATAGCCATTATGTTTGAGTGTAAAAAAAAAAAATGTGCAAGAGGGCGAGGATACACATAATGCAGAAACACAGGAATGCTACACGTGAGAGTGTGTGTGTGAGAAAGAGAGGAGACAGAATAGCCTCTGTCCTCTGAAGGACTGGAACATTTTTCAACAGGAACAATCACAACCTCTGTTCTCTCTCTCGCTCTCTTTCACTATTCGCATGTCTCCCCACTCTTTCTCCGCATTGTAACATAATACATTTAGAATCCAGCTGTCCCTTTTGAGAAACATGTGGGTGTAAATGAGGGAGACTGTGCGGGTACGACTAATGGTATGTAGGCCTGTGTGTGTGTGTCAAGGTTTCTGTGTGTACTATATAAATGTGTTAACATATACGTAACCAAGGATGTCATTTTTTTTCCTTTTTAAGCATGTATGAGCTTTTGAGCATGTGTTTGTGTGTACGTGTGTGTGTCAGAGAGAGAGAGAGCAAGGTGGTGTACATTTCATTGTACAGTGGTGATATTTTTCAGGGTTGTGGGCTGTTCAGGACCCTGAGGAGACTGAAAACAGTATAAACTCAGTTTGTCTGAGCGAGCCGGAGAAAGACAAAGTTTTCATAAATAACAAAAAAAGGGACATTTACTTCTCTCCAAGCACTTACTAAAAAAAAATGAAGCACACTGTTGAATACCATGCACTGTAAGTATTTTCATGTACAACAGGACAAACTTGTCTTGAGTGTTTTTTACGCAATGTCAAGTGGCCAAAAAAGAAAAAACTGTTTTGTAAAGCAACAAAAAATAACAAAATACTGAGAAAAGCCTTCCAAACTGTTGTGTTGGTTTTTATCTACGTATGTATGTGTGTACGTATGTATGTTGAATGTACGTAAGTATGTATGTGTGTGTGTGTATGTAAGGTCATTCATATTCCCTATGCATTTCTGGGTCAAAGGTCAGTTTAAAGCCCAATCCGGAATCATAACAATAGTACCACAAATAAATAAACAATACGTTTATAAGACTATAAAAACTATATCACAATTGTATATTGTAATAAATTACGCTTACAGTTAAATGGTTGGAGGGTAAAAATGACAAGAAATCCAATAACTGTGATAATGTAGGAGTGATATTTCAATTGTATATTGCTAATACAAATGATTGAGACTCTAATCTATTGAATTTTGGAAGATTTAATTATAGTATACTGCATACACTAGCCTGTTTATGAACTTGCTAAAAGATGTCATTACATTTGAGAGGTATTACATAATATATATATTACATCATAATAGCTGAAAACCCTTGACAAGTGGGGAAACCAGGCTGGGGAAGTGAAATGAGTTGCGTTAGAGCTAGCTAGCTGAACCAGGCTATTTCAAGGACCGAAGGTTACATCACTGTTACAGCTCCGATCTCTCTTTCTTCATCTGGTCTTTAATGTACGACAACGCGTTATGGAGAATGAGCTGCGCAAGTCTTCAATAAAGCACCCGCAAAGTGTGAGGTTGATCAGATGAACAGTTGTCAGGAGGAAAAAAAAATCGATGGACAGACAAAGACTCCTTCTATTGTAGTAAAACAGCTTCTGCAGCAGATCATTACTGTGTTTGTCTAACAAGTTAACAAGTGGGAGATGGAGCAAGTGTTGAAGTGTGTACTGCATGAGTTGTTACTGTGCGATACAAGCTCCTCATTTGTTCAGTGTTTTATTTTGGAGACGTGGAAAAAAAACATCACCGCTTCCCGTTTCTTTCAGGTCTGTTTGTACTGCTTTCGATTAATTTGAAAGGAGACATTTTGGTAGCCATATTGGATGATATCAGATGCTAGATTTGGTGTATTTTACCGAATGTATATATTTATATAATTTGTATATTTTTGGTAGTAGGCCTATAAAACCACAGCAGGCTATCTGTTCAACTAACTGTTAGCCTACTTCCCAGAAAATGAAAGTTAACAATTGATTATGATTAGCTTAATATTAGCTTAATGCTTAGATAATATTCACATAATTCCCCAGAAATTAATGCATTTTTTTGTTTTAAATCATTCATCAATCAAAGCACTAAATAACTATAGTGTCTTCACTTAAGCTACAACCCAGATACATTTAGCTTTATTATAACTACAACACTAGGTCAGCTAACCATTAGCTTAACTTAGGCTACAACCCAGATACATTTAGCTTTATTATAACTACAACACTTAGTCAGCTAACCATTAGCTTAACTTAGGCTACAACCCAGATACATTTAGCTTTATTATAACTACAACACTTAGTCAGCTAACCATAAGCTTAACTTAGGCTACAGCCCAGATACATTTAGCTTTATTATAACTACAACACTAAGTCAGCTAACCATTAGTTTAACTTAGGCTACAACCCAGATACATTTAGCTTTATTATAACTACAACACTAAGTCAGCTAACCATTAGTTTAACTTAGGCTACAACCCAGATACATTTAGCTTTCTTATAACTACAACACTAAGTCAGCTAACCATTAACTTAACAGGCTACAACCCAGATATATTTAGCTTTATTATAACTACAGCACTAAGTCAGCTAACCATTAGCTTAACTTAGGCTACAACCAGATACATTTAGCTTTATTATAACTACAACACTTAGTCAGCTAACCATTGGCTTAACTTAGGCTACAACCCAGATACATTTAGCTATATTATAACTACAACACTAAGTCAGCTAACCATTAGCTTAACTTAGGCTACAACCCAGATACATTTAGCTTTATTATAACTACAACACTTAGTCAGCTAACCATTAGCTTAACTTAGGCTACAACCTAGATGAATCTAGCTTTATTATAACTACAACACTAAGTCAGCTAACCATTTGCTTAACTTAGTCTACAACCCAGATACATTTAGCTTTATTATAACTACAACACTAAGTCAGCTAACCATTAGCTTAACTTAGGCTACAACCCAGATACATTTAGCTTTATTATAACTACAACACTAAGTCAGCTAACCATTAGCTTAACTTAGGCTACAATCCAGATACATTTTGCTTTATTTTAACTACAACACTAAGTCAGCTGACCATTAGCTTAACTTAGGCTACAACCCAGATACATTTTGCTTTATTATAACTACAGCACTAAGTCAGCTAACCATTAGCTTAACTTAGGCTACAACCCAGATACATTTAGCTTTATTATAACTACAGCACTAAGTCAGCTAACCATTAGCTTAACTTAGGCTACAACCCAGATACATTTAGCTTTATTTTAACTACAACACTTAGTCAGCTAACCATTAGCTTAACTTAAGCTGCAACCTAGATTAATCTAGCCTTATTTTAACTACAACACTAAGTCAGCTAACCATTTGCTTAACTTAGTCTACAACCCAGATACATTTAGCTTTATTATAACTACAACACTAAGTCAGCTAACCATTAGCTTAACTTAGGCTACAACCCAGATACATTTAGCTTTATTCTAACTACAACACTAAGTCAGCTAACCATTAGCTTAACTTAGGCTACAACCCAGATACATTTAGCTATATTAGAACTACAACACTAAGTCAGCTAACCATTAGCTTAACTTAGGCTACAACCCATATACATTTAGCTTTATTATAACTACAACACTTGGTCAGCTAACCATTAGCTTAACTTAAGCTACAACCCAGATACATTTAGCTTTATTATAACTACAACACTTAGTCAGCTAACCATTAGCTTAACTTAGGCTACAACCTAGATGAATCTAGCTTTATTAGAACTACAACACTAAGTCAGCTAACCATTAGCTTAACTTAGGCTACAACCTAGATACATTTAGCTTTATTATAACTACAACACTAAGTCAGCTAACCATTAGTTTAACTTAGGCTACAACCCAGATACATTTAGCTTTCTTATAACTACAACACTAAGTCAGCTAACCATTAACTTAACAGGCTACAACCCAGATATATTTAGCTTTATTATAACTACAGCACTAAGTCAGCTAACCATTAGCTTAACTTAGGCTACAACCAGATACATTTAGCTTTATTATAACTACAACACTTGGTCAGCTAACCATTAGCTTAACTTAGGCTACAACCCAGATACATTTAGCTTTATTATAACTACAACACTTAGTCAGCTAACCATTAGCTTAACTTAGGCTACAACCTAGATGAATCTAGCTTTATTAGAACTACAACACTAAGTCAGCTAACCATTAGGTTAACTTAGGCTACAACCTAGATACATTTAGCTTTATTATAACTACAACACTAAGTCAGCTAACCATTTGCTTAACTTAGTCTACAACCCAGATACATTTAGCTTTATTATAACTACAACACTAAGTCAGCTAACCATTAGCTTAACTTAGGCTACAACCCAGATACATTTAGCTTTATTATAACTACAACACTAAGTCAGCTAACCATTAGCTTAACTTAGGCTACAACCCAGATACATTTAGCTTTATTATAACTACAGCACTAAGTCAGCTAACCATTAGCTTAACTTAGGCTACAACCCAGATACATTTAGCTTTATTATAACTACAACACTAAGTCAGCTAACCATAAGCTGAACGTAAGCTGCAACCTAGATGAATGTAGCTTTATTATAACTACAACACTTAGTCAGCTAACCATTAGCTTAACTTAGGCTACAACCCAGATACATTTAGCTTTATTATAACTACAACACTAAGTCAGCTAACCATTAGCTTAACTTAGGCTACAACCCAGATACATTTAGCTTTATTATAACTACAACACTTAGTCAGCTAACCATAAGCTTAACTTAGGCTACAACCCAGATGAATCTAGCCTTATTTTAACTACAACACTTAGTCAGCTAACCATTAGCTTAACTTAAGCTGCAACCTAGATTAATCTAGCCTTATTTTAACTACAACACTTAGTCAGCTAACCATTAGCTTAACTTAAGCTGCAACCTAGATTAATCTAGCCTTATTTTAACTACAACACTTAGTCAGCTAACCATTAGCTTTGTTCCTAGGAAAAATATAGTTAACTTGCTAATTATAGTATTCTGCTCAGAGAACTAGAGTTAAGTAGCAAACCATAATGACCTTACCAGTCTGTTTCCATTACTGTAAACCTGAATACAAACTTCTTTCCTGAACCTTCAGCCAAATGTGGCTGTGACTCTTAAGAGGGGAAAATAATATAACGTTGCATAACTTACAAATGAGAACATTTCAGTGTCTCCCCCAGATCTGTGTGGGTGGTGTCTCCAATCACTGCTTCACATTTATGCTCAATCCCACGAGAACCTTTTTACACAGAGGTTATTGGATTCATGCAAGCCTGTGACATTTGTAGTTGTTTTATGACTTTACTTTAACATTAAATCATTTAAAAAGATGTGTTGACAAGTGGCATCAACACTTATTGCGATTCCGGATTGGGCCGTTAATAATGTATGCGTTGATATTGTGAAATTTTTTTCAAATTGTGTAAAGGTCTATTCTATGTAATATAGTATTTTTCTATGACAATATTACTCTTCCGCAACAGGGGAGGAAATACAAAACAAAAATGATTAAAGGGAAAATAAAATGTATAACTTTGCTGTTGTTGTTGTTTTGTTTTCTTCATTTTCTATGAAACAAAAAAGAGTGTACTGGTATACTTCTCTTTTCGAGAAGAACATGAGAAAATATCAAAAGTATGAACAATAAAATGTCTAATTTTATGTTGGGTGACTAGTCTGTTGTTATTCTGGTGTGTCTTTATGAACTTCAATGTAACTCAAAGGCTTCAGTGCAAATTCTGTTGTGTGTGTGACTGATAAAGTGACAATATAATGGGGCATTTAAATCCCACCTTAAGAATTAATTTTACAACTAAAGTTCCTTTCCCTAGTAGACTACCACAAGTAGTGGAGAGGAGGTAATACATACAAACTATCAGGGTCCTAGTCTTAAATATTAACATCACAAGCTTCTACCTTTGCTGTATATTTATAGTTTTTCACTTGAAAACACAAACATGCTTAAAGAACTGGGGGTCTTAGGGGAAACAAGTTGTGTGTGTGTGTGTTTGTGTGTGTGTGTCCAGTATGTGGGTGTAATATTCATTCATTCATTCATTCATCTTCAACCGCTTATCCTTGTCGGGGTCTTGGGGGGGTTGGACCCGATCCCAGCTGACATCTGGCGTGAAGCAGGGTACACCCTGGACAGGACACCAGTCTATCACAGGACACATAGAGACGACAGAGACAGACAACCATTCACACATACGGGTGATTTAGAGTCATCAATGAACCGAACACCTGCACGTCTTTGGACTGTGGGAGGAAACTGGAGAACCCGGAGAAAACCCACGCAGACACGGGGATAATATGCAAACTCCACACAGAAAGGCCCCAGCCGGGATGCGAACCTGCAACCTTCTCGCTGTGAGAACAGTGTGTTTGAATCTCAGTATTCAAGCCTTTCTGTATGTATTCATGTCTCTGTCCATGCTAATGTCTACACGTGATCTTTTTGTCTTTCACTCAGTCGACATGTTTCATTTTCTTAGTATATACAGTTTTGTACATTCTGTTCTTGCTGACTTAATTATCCCTTAGAGCGAGCCTACTGTTACATAATAGGCCACAGCAGTAACATAAGGAAAAGTAGTTAAAGAACCAATGACACACCAGCAGCGGTGGAAAGAAGCTGAAGATGGGGAAAGACCTGAAGACAAGTTGAAACCTACGAAGACTGGAAACCAACACTTAATGATCGACTTCCACCATCAGACACAGATTCTGTTTTTTAATCTCGTCAGCCAGAAAGCACACAGAGACAACACAACTATAAATTGTAGAATGTATAAAACCAATGAATATATATGATCATAATCTTGTAATTATCATGTGGAGATAAGTCGTAGTGAGGCAATTGTCATCATGGAGATGTCAAATACCTAACAAGACATTGCAAAACACAGTGATTGACCCATGACACATACATATGTCCCTAGATCACCTCAGTCACAATTAAGTTACCAACAAAATAAAATATATGATAAGAATGTATCCATATAGTGGGACTTTTAGCTTGTATTTTCCCAGTTTCCATGAAAACGTGACAAACTAGCCGCTGTTCCACGTTAGCTTGGTAGAGATTGTAACACAAAACTACTTTGCTAGCTTAATCTTGTTGTTATTAGGATATGTGCTGAAAAGAAATATTTTTTCGCACGGTGAGTTTTACGCAAGACAATTTCAACTCCCTGTTGAGTCAGCCAATAAACTTGAGCTAGCTTAACGTTAGCTTGTAGAGATTGTAGGGTGTCGCAACCTGAATAAATACCACATATTTAAACACAAAACTGCTTTGCTTGCTCAAACTAATTGTAGCTAAACTATCCACTAAAAAAAATGAATGGGCAGATCCTTTTTACAATTCGCCCTGTGTTGGGTTTTTTTCTAATTTCCATCAGAAGTATTGAAGGATTTACTGGTTCATTAGTTATCCAAATATATTATTTTTAGGTGGCTTTTTGCTTACTAGCTTTTAGGTTATTGTTGAAGTTAGGCTACCTTGAAAATAAGAAAATAAAAATCAGATTTTACTTTTTTTGACCTACTATAGGTCTACTATGAATCATTTTAACACACACTACGACTTTTTTCTGACTTTCATCAACATATTATAATAGGACTTTTTATATCATACAATACTATTATGTTTTTTGACTCAGTAAGACTTCACTCACTCATCACTCATCTTCAACTTCTTATCCAGGGTCGGAACGTGGGGGCAGCAGCTTTATCAGTGGACCCCAAACTTTCCTTTCCCGGGCCACATTAACCAGCTCTAAGTGGGGATCCCGATGCGTTCCCAGGCCAGTCTGGAGATATAATGACTTTTTCAACATCTTATACTATGATTTTTTATATCATACTATATTATGATACTTTAATTTCTCGTAGATTTGCCAGTTTAATCTCATAGATCTGCAACAAAGATTTTTTTACTTGCTATACTTTAGCATTTTATGACTATTTTTCAACATGCTGTACTATGATTTCAGGGTTCCTATAAGGAATTTATTTTGAGTAATTTCCAGGTCTGGATAAGTATGGACAAATCTTTGTATTGTTTACAGACCTTCTAAAATAAAATATATTAATATATACAAATCAAAACATGTTTACTAATGCAACATAGCCGACCTGTAGAATCAAGCTAGCTGTAGAAGGGTGTCAGGTTACAATGGCTACCATTCGCCCTGCAACTGCAGCGATTCTCATTTATTGAATTCTTTCCATACATATCGTCTGAATTTTATTCAAGATTTATTTTTATTTATCATTAATTTATTCATTTACAAGTATGTTTAATCCATCTAATAGCCAATGAATCACAGACTTGTGTTTTCTTTTGTAGTTCCTGGTTAATTGTACATCCCTATTGTTACTGCCTGTAGGGGTTGCAGGTTCAAAGTTATTAATTGGACTCTTTAATCCTTTAGCTTAAATAAAATGCTGTGCATTGAACATGTATCGGTTTGGAGTTAGTTCACTTATATGAGCTACATTACCTATATAAAAATGTCTTGTAATTACTTGACAACATAATGGCATACATAGTCAGAATTGGATTCGGAAGTTGGATTTTAAAACCATTTATTGACATAAGCCTCTAACAATTGGTATTCAGATGTTTAATATTGACCCAAAAATCCTCTGAGAAGTCTTGAAATTTGAGTCTGAAAAAATATAGAATTTTGAAATGGGATAACTAAAACTGCCACTTTTACTCACTCGGCCCCCGGGTTCACCCCAGAATTCACAAACTCAAAAAAACAACGGAGACAATCAGAACGACTGCACAAGAAAACCGGTCTCACAGTACACTCCCTCGCATATAAAGAACACATGCACCTCTACAATTTAGCACTCAATGAAGTCTGCTCTGTCTACTACTCCGGCATCATTCATTCTGGATCCTCAAACCCACACACTTTGTTTTACACTATAAATTAACTCCTCGAACCCCAGGACAACATCTCATCCTCATTCCCCCAGGAAAAATGCGACAACTTCCTACCATTTGTCCACCTCAAGATAGAAAGCATCCACAACCAGCTCGCCACCTCCTCTGCCACCACCCAGACTTGGAACCGCAACTTCCCCCAGAACATCGATTATGCCTTTTCTCACCCATCACCACAGCATGCATCTCCCGCCAAAATATTCTCTACTATGAAATCCTCCACCTCCCCCCTGGAGCCCATGCCCTCTGACCTCGTCAAAGCCTGCTTCACTCTCTCACCCCACTCATCACGGACACCATCAACTCCTCCCTTACCTCTGGCACCATCTCCCCACCTCTTAAGCTTGCTGCCATCACCCCCCTCCTCAAAAAGCCTGGCCTTGATTCTGATGACCGCAACAACTTCAGACCCATATCAAACCTACCGTTCCTCTCAAAACTACTGGAAAGAGCCGCCTCAACACAATTCAAGCAATACCTCCTCTCAATAACCTGTACGAAACATTCCAATCCTGTTTCCGAACCCACCACAGCACTGAAACAGCTCTACCCAAAGTCACCAACGACCTCTTGCTTTCCTCTGACTCCGGCTCCCTCACCATTCTCCTCCTCCTTGACCTCAGTGCTGCCTTAGACACTGCCAATCACTCCATCCTCCTCAGCCATCTGCCATCCATTGGCATAATTGACTTCGCCCTCTCCTGGTTCACCTCCTACCTGTCTGAAAGATTCCACTACATGGGGAGGATATCGATGGGCTCACTGAGTGCATCACAGACTACATACATTGTTTGCGCAGACTGCAATATCCCAGCTCGAATTGTGACCTGCTATGCCGACAATAAACCTTGGATCACCAAGGACATTAAGGACATCCTGAATGAAAATACTGTGATAAGGTGAGGAGAGTGCAAGGGGTAATCAGACTTAAAATGAGGGAGGCTAAACACAATTATAGGAGAAAGCTAGATAAAAAACTCCAGCCAAACAACATGAGGGAAGTTTTGAGCCATGTATTCCTATAACCCTGAGAAGCAACGACTTCATGACCTTCTTTAATGATAAAATTATAACTATTAGAGACTAAGTCAATTCGCTTGGCACCAATTTTTCTTCAAACCCAGGAATCTTAGAAACAATTGTAAGACCTGATATATTCTTTGTGAGTTATTTGAGGACTTCCGGTCAGCATTTAGGGCGAATCATAGCACTGAGACAGCACTGGTAAAAATGACTAACAACCTTCTAAAAGCTTCAGACAAGGGACTTGTTTCTGTACTTGTTTTACTAGATCTTAGTGCTGCCTTCGACACTATTGACCATCGCATCCTGCTACAGAGACCGGAGCATCTAATTGGCTTCAAAGGAACCGCATTAAGCTGGTTTAAGTGTTATATATCAGATAGATCTCAGTTTGTACATGGTAATGACAAATCCTCCACTCACACTAAAGTCAGTCACAGAGTCCCACAGGGTTCTGTCCTTGGACCGATGCTATTCACCTTATATATGCTTCCCTTAGGAAATATTATAAGGAAGCACTCCATAAACTTTCATTGTTATGCTGATGACACACAATTATATTTGTAGATCAAACCAGAAGAAACCCATCAGTTAGATAAACTTCAAATGTGCATTAAGGAAATAAAAAGCTGGATGACCTGCAATTTTCTGATGTTAAACTATTCTGATGTTGTGTTGTCCTCCAGCACCACAGTAAGGAATCTGGGTGTTATTTTTGATCAGCATATGTCCTTCGATTCTCACATAAAACAAACAACAAGGACTGCATATTTTCACCTGCAAATTAGGAAGATTGTGTCTCAAATGGATGCAGAAAACCTAGTCCATGCATTTGTTACTTCTAGGCTGGACTATTGCAACTCCTTATTATCAAGCTGCTCCAATAAGTCTGTTAAGAGTCTCCAGTTGGTCCAAAATGCTGCAGCTCGTGTACTAACTAAAACAAATCGAAGAGAACATTTTTCTCCTGTATTAGCTTCTTTGCACTGGCTACCTGTAAAATCTAGAATATACTTTAAAATCCTTCTCCTTACCTACAAAGCTCTTATTGATCAGGCTATGTCGTATCTTAAAGAGCTCATAGTACCGTATAACCAGACTAGATCTCTGCGCTTCGAGAATGCAGGGTGACATGTCGTTCCTAGAGTCTCCAAAATCAGAATGGGAGGCAGAGGCTTCAGCTACCAAGCTCCTCTCCTGTGGAACCAAGTCCCAAGTGTTATTCGGGAGGCAATCACTGTCCCCATATTTAAGAGTATGCTCAAAACATTCCTTTTTGATAAAGCTTACAGCTAAAGCCATTAGCCATCTGGCTTAGAAACCAGAATGAGTTTGAAGGCATCACTTCTTTTGGTCTAGTCCACAAACTTTCCCTATATACCGATGACCTTCTCCTATTTATTTCAAACCCCACATTGCGCGGACTGCAATATCCCAGCTCGAATTGTAACCTGCTACGCCAACAATAAACCTTGGATCACCAAGGACATTAAGGACATCCCCAATGAAAAGACCGTGATAAGGTGAGGAGAGTCCAAGGGGTACTCAGACTTAAAATGAGGGAGGCTAAACACAATTATAGGAGAAAGCTAAGAACAAACTCCAGCGAAACAACATGAGGGAAGTGTGGCGTGGCATGAGAACCATCATCGGGTCCCAGAAGACTGGTGGCACAGGGTTGGAGGATTGTGCCCCCAGTTTTATCAATTCTGGATCAGTTTGGGCACCTATCGGGGTATAAGTTGAATATTCAGAAAAATTAGTTATTTTTAGAATTTTACGTGAAAGTTTTCACAGAGGGGATCATTGACAGCATTCCACAAAACTTTGGACCCACTGTCAGCTCTTATTAGTAATAGTTGAATGTTTTCATCGACCAAATCTGCAGTAAACACTCCACCTCCGCATCACACCAACGTGACCCTATTGCCGCAATTGTTTTAAATGTGCATGGTCTATCCTTTTTTCTATGTCCGAACAGGCGCACATAAAATGACGTCAGAGCCGCCGTAGGCCTCGTGCTTGTGCTCGTGCTCGTACACGTGCACACGCTCGTGCTCCCACATGTGCAAACGTGCTTTACAAAAGCCCACCTCTCCCAAACGGGCTGTGGCCCACTGGTCAAACGAACTAGACTTTAGCTGTTAAACGTGCTTGGGAACGGTACGGATGTTGAGTGCGCCCTTACTGTTACTCCTGACGATGCTGAGGACACTTCCTAGTGCCTGGAAGGAGAGACACACCCCTTTTGTTCTTTCTCTTTTCTCTTTTTCTTTTTCTTGAATTACCTTATTTATTTCTGCCATTAGCTATAGTTTTCACTCTATTTGGTTTCATTTCAACTTATTTACCGTAATTTCCGGACTATTAGCCGCTACTTTTTTCCCTCGTTCTGGTCCCTGAGGCTTATACAACGGTGCGGCTTTTCTACGGCTTACTGTAGCCAGGGGCGCACACTACCGAGGATGCGCGAGACCGAGGCAGACATCTGGCGTCAGGTAACGAGAGCAAAACAAAGAGTAGGAGAGCTTCAGCGACAGTTTGCGCGAAGGAAGTGTTCATGCAAACAACCTCAACATGGAAAACAAACGGAGAAGTGCATATGATGCTGCTTTTAAGTTAAAGGCAATCGATCTGGCTGTCAAAGAAGGAAATAGAGCTGCTGCACGTACCCTTGACATCAATGAATGGCTGGTTATTTTGATAACATAAACGGCCGCGGGACTGCACTTTTACTGCCGTGTTACAGGCGAGCACTTTGTATTACTTTGCACCGTTGTATTATTTGTACTCTGCAAGAATGCTGTTCGCCATGTCAAAGATGTGAAAGTTTGATTGAAAGATTGAAAGATTTATTGTTAATAAATGGGACGCTTTGCGTTCCCAAACAGTCATCTCTGTCCCGACAATCCCCTCCGTGGTAGCAGGAACCCCTATATACTACGGTAATTACACATCAAAACGCCTGCGGTTTGTAGTCGGGTGCGGCTTATATATGGAGCAATCTGTATTTTCCCCTAAATTTAGCTGGTGAGGCTTATAGTCAGGTGCGCTTTATAGTCCGGAAATTACGGTATCCACTTATGTTATATGTTATTCTATTATTTAGTTGGTTACTGTGACCATGTCTGACATGGGAGGGATAATGGGATCCATGTTTGTGTTTTTTTGTTTTTGTTCCAGTTTCTTCACTTTAAGGCAGATGCATTGACACACAGTACAACTTTTTTTTCTCTGATCATCTGCAAAATTCAATTAAAAAATGTAAAAAAAAAAAAAAGATCTTCAATAGAAAACATATTATCAGCTTGTAAAGTATGCTGTTCAAGGATATGTGAATAACCGGCTGTCTGCCAACACGTTTTCCATATCACAGATGATGATAGGTCAGTTTTGTGACCAAAAAGAACTTTGTTATTGCAGGTTTAGGTAAAGCATCTGTCTTCCACCACTAAAAAAAGCTTTTACTGCAATAAAAAAGGATGGTTTATTGGCCTACATAAGATAAAGTGCTGTTTACAGCGCAAACCACCTTCACATACCCAGGTAAAAAGTGGCATGTGTCTGCACAGAGCCATTCACAGCAAAACAGTAGTTACTGGGATACAGTGGACAGTTAACTGGACATTGCAAATGGGAGTTAACGGCGGTAAATCTATAAAGATAGATAGAAAAAAGTGCATACACTTTCCCTGTGGCATGTACCCAAGTAACACCCCGGGATCAAAATTGGCCACATTTTCACATCCACCCTCACTTCAATTTCCTATTTTTGACTGTAGAACAACATAATCTTGAAAACACAACTATTTGTTTTTGCTTGCTCCTCTGTGTGAAGGCAAAAAAACCTGTCAAGAAGATGAAGTGGTAAAATAAATTCTCAGCAGCAAAGTCTATTCTCGGAGCTGGCAGGCTAAGAACGGAAATGTCAGGATTGTGTTTCTTTCTCTGGAGTTATTTAAAGCTCAGAATGATGCAACACAAGAGACAAATTAGCATTATTCATCAGCAGGTTCAAGCCACCAACATCCTCCACGGGGGCCTTTTTGTGGTTTCACATGGAAGCAATAACCATAACTACTTTTCCGGGCAAATTTGTAAATCACAACAAAATAAGGAATGAAGACAGGATGTACTGCCTTAAAGAGCCTTCTGTCTGTTTCAATATTTTAAATTTGTATTTAATGATTTCACGGAAGTGAGTTGTTTGGATTTGAAGAGAAAAAAAATGTAACCTCAGCTATTTTGGAAGAATTGCAGCCTGGGAACTTTAGCTGTGTTGAGTACCCAGCGTCTATTAATCACCAGCATGTCTACGCCTTTATTTCTCTGCTGTGAAACAGATTTTTCAGTCAAAATATTCCATAAACTGAAGCTGTTTACAGAGCTGCTTACTCCAAGCTTAGTTTGGGAGGGGTTAGAGGTGTTTTGAACAGTTCTTCTACTATTTTGAGAAGTTCACTTATCTTAGGTAAGTGATGGCTGTTTTGGTTTATTTCTGTTTGGTTAGGTAAGATGTTGAGGGTTGTAGCGCCACCATGAAGCCAACAAAAACACTTTACTCTCCCCCACAGTTCCAATGGCTGCAACGTTTTTTTGTGCATTAGATGATTTACTCCAAAACACATGAAGAAATCAAGAAACGGTTGGCTATAGTTGTTGAGAACCTTGTGGCAGCCATCCCTATATCCTCAAAGGCTGCCATGGAGAAACGAATCACCAACCAGAAAGCACGAGGGCAATCGTTCATCCCAAACAATAATAGCAGCTCACCTGCAGCTCATTGGATACACAACAGGGCCATCTCTGAAATCTGATGGTCCCCCCCAGGTGCCAACGCAGTCAGAGACCTGTGCTATCCTCTTTATTAGGCTGTAACAGGGTCTGGCTTCAAGTTAGAGTACATATATTGGTATATACAACCACCTCATGCTAGCTTGTCTGAAAGGCGCCTAAATAATGCTCTAAAGTTTGGCTAAATGTTTGCAAAAGGGTCATTTTCAAGGGTGTCCCTTGACCTCTGACTTCAAGATAAGTGATTAAAAATGTGTTTGCTGTACTGTAATATATATTGAAAATGGTTTTCACTATTTTATCCACCCAAAGGTAAGAAGGAAGACCAGAGTACAGGATTGACTTTGGGATTTGCAAATAAAAAGATGTCCAATTATATGTTCCCTCCTCAGGATATGTATACTATATTATACTATATATACTTTTCAATCAAATTAAGTTTGGTTTTTCGTATCTTTGACCTGCACCTTAGGTACTAAGTATTTAATGGAAACAGCACTAAACTCAGTTTTATTGTGAAACACCTAGAAGTTCTACATTTTATGCTTTCCATTATGATAAAAAAACAGCAATATAATCAGGTCTAGACATTTCTTAATTACACACAGGTTACAGTTGCACTGGTATTGTTATTGCCACAAATCAAGTTTCCAACCCATCTGACTACTTTCACATATTTAAGGAGAACTGGCACCAGTGAAATGTGCTGGAACGTAGCCTCCTGCGCTGGCTTGAATACCTTAGTATTGCAGGCTTTGTATGATTATAGTTTATAATGCCATCAGGGAGATGTAGGTATATAAATGCACCTACGTGGTCTCATGGGAGGGCGTATAAATAGCACGCCACTTTTAATGACTTTTCGAGTGCATGTCTACGCATATTAAGCTTTTCGCGTGTCATTTAACGCCCGTCATTTCAGCCATCCTTCACATGAAATATTGATTTAAAAAAAACCTCTGACAGAAAGCTCCACCACGTGGGTTTTCCCTCAATGACATTTATGCGTCAAATGACAACGCCATCTCTGCATAATACAAGTCAATTGAGACTAAATGGTGTGAAATGACACGCAAAAATCATGAAATGCGTTGTAATTATACGCGAGATGGCTTGAGAAATAGCGTGTCATTCACACGCCTTTTGGCAATACCAGGCTGAAATGCCACTAGTTGAGAAATTGAACTTGAATTGAATGATTTTTGTATGTGTGTGTGTGTGTGTGTGTGTGCGCGCGTGTGTCAGCAGTGTGAGTATGTACTTCATACATTTATATTGAAGAATAATACAAATGAAAAGTCAATAGTTCATTCTCTGAAGACACATTTTTATTAAGAAATAAAAAAAAGTTTTACACCTTTGGTAAAACCTGTTCAAACACATATTTTTTTATTTTTTTTTACCTAGCTTACAGGTTGGCCATAGAAATAAAAAATAAAACCTTTCAAATTCTTTTTAAAAATGTTTTTTTCTCCACCAAGAATTAAAAAAACATTTTCTCATGTACATTCTCAAAAAGGGAAGGGCTGGCATAAAGTATAATGCAGGAAAGACAGAGGCATTGTCACTGGAGACCATGATCAGAATGAGTCTGGCAACAGAGGATGGGGAGGATGAGTGGCACTCCATTTCCCAGAGGACTTAGCGCTGAGATCCCCATTGTGTGAAAGTGAAAGATGATGTTATAGCCTTTTGTGTCATGGTTAAGATCTTGTCCGCACAAGTTAAAACTTGAATCAAAGCTAAAAATGCCCAAAATTGAATTAGGTGACATCCTCACTGCTGTATGGTTCTCTGAGGAATTAAGGACGCCATCTTTTGCAAACGTCAAACCAAAGAATGAAGAATCTTTTCATTAAGGAAATGGAGCCCCATCTATCTTCCTTCACAATCACAGTGACTACAATGATAAAACATTTGTTGTCACCTCTACACAGCCAAAAGATCACAACTGTATGGTTTAATGTTGCATCTACATCACAGAAATAGACAATCAGAATCTAAATCCTACAGATATGATGTTGTTTTCATACCAGTAATGAAACATGGGATTTGAAATCCGGCTATCTGTTCCTCTGTAGATGTAATTTGGTTCTTCAGTTTCTTTGATAAAGCACTAAGGTTGCAGGGTTTGGCAAAGTGGAGTTGGATTAAGATAGAAATGTCTGAAGAAGCAGAATGTAGAAATTGCATACAAGGTTTTAAAAGAAAAGCCCACATTTGATATGGTGTAATCTGTTTTTTATTGGATTTACTGCTTTTGTTGCTGAGGGGCAGGCTTCCTAAAAGCAGCCACAATTACTTCCAAGGTGTTATACCGCCTTAAAACAGGTCAAAACGTTAGCATACCGCCTTAAAACATGTCAAAACGTTAGCATACCGCCTTAAAACATGTCAAAACGTTAGCGTACCACCTTAAAACATGTCAAAACGTTAGCATACCGCCTTAAAACATGTCAAAACGTTAGCATACCGCCTTAAAACATGTCAAAACGTTAGCATACCGCCTTGGTACTGGTTCGATTTTGCAGATTTTGCCGATGCGTTGTAGATTCAAAATTATGAAATTTGGAGGTGCTTTTTGAAAGCTGCCTGATTTTTTAGCAACACAGCAGTACTGAGATAAACATAGGCAGGTAGAAAGAAGGTGGGCTTAGTGGCAGTGTTTCTGTGTTACATACCCCTCACAAACTTAGCAGTCTGTCACAAAAATAAAAAGTAGCATTTCACTGAGAAATCCAGTTTGACGTGACAAGGTTTTAGTTTTATTCTCAGTGCATTTTCAAACCACAAGATCTTTGATGGAGTAGAAGTTTAGTTTGGTTTAGTTCCACAATGCGGAACATTTTGTGGCGCGTTTTAATTTAACTGCACCCTGAAGATTCAAATTTTCTTCATCAAGAATTCACAGGCTATCGTTTTTACTTCAAAGGTTAGTACCACCTCTTGGAAAAACAGCAAGAAAAATAAATGTATTCTACAAAGTATTGCACGTAACAAATCGTAGCTTCTTTTTTTTTTGCTTCTTTTTTTGATTGATAGTTGTACATGTTACTCCAATGACAGAGGTTCAAATACACTATATTTGGAATACAAAAGGCAAATGTGACAGACAGACATACAATCAAATAAAATAAAACAAGAAATGGCTAAATTCAAATATAACAAGATCAATAAAAATTAACCCTAAAAAAAGAAATCTTCAGAAACTTTAACATTCACCCGCAGGTGACTTTCACATTTTGACATTCGGCGGTAAAAACTTGTGCATTGCTAATGCTTCGATTCTCTTGCAAATTCCTTATTTCTGAGAAAAATCGGTTAAGCGTAGGTTAAGGGAAGGTTTACGAAGGCTAACTGAAGGGGAGTGTAACAAGGCAAAGGGACTTGTACATACCGTAAATATACAGCGAGGCAGAATAAACCAATAAATGAATGCATTAGTTATTACTTCTGGTCCATGTTACCCCAACGGAAAAAGGATCTTAGCACTACAGAAACATATTTTTTTAATCGTGAGAGTATGGAAGAAGGTTATCTTTCTATTCATTTTTGTTTCTTTGCAACATATATTTAATTTTCAACACTGCTATTGACATTGAAACTTTTAAGTCCCCAGAATATTTAACATTTATTTCCATTTTCGATTGTTTAATTAATGCACCATGTAGACAAAATGGTGATCTAGGTGCTCTATGCATTTTCTGTTTTCAAAACGCCATGAATATATTTTATTTAACTTTTCTGATGCTGTTGTTTTTACCTTCACTCAGCTTTAATTGCATTATTTACTCAGTGCAAAGATCCTTCAGGGGAATCCAGAACCAGGTCTGTACAAAAAAATTTAAGATTAAAATTGAGCTTTGAATCTTTATTTAAATGGGAGGTCTGCGATGGGAGCTTAGCTGTACAAAGACGACTCATATAGTAAATGTTTGCTACTGTATGAAAATAGATGTCTGCTGTGGATTTGGTTTCACAAATCCCTTTTAATGATATGAACTACTTCATTCTATTTGAAGAAATTAAATAAAGTGACATAAAAAAAATAAATCCAAGCTTAGATGACACAAAAACTGAGGCCCTGGTCTCACGATCAATTTTGATGTGATGTTGTTAGTCAAATTTCTGCAATGCATGTGGACCGTATACCTGCATATTTGACTTGAATGAATAGTATTTAACATTTTGATCTATTTTAATATGTTTGCTTTTGGGAGAACAGAAGCACTGAATGCTAAAAGCTTAAGGGTTTTGACAGTATTCAGACATTTTTGGAGGCTAATTGGGACCCTGAATAAAAAGATATTGACAGTATTTTTTGGCCTCATCATTTGATATGATGTCCAAATTGTACAAATAAGGTGCAATAAAATCTCACTTTGACTCACTCTTTCTGTATTTTTGGATAAGATATGCAGGTGAGGTCTGATTTTCTTTTCAGAAATTTAAGTTGCAATGTGCACAAATTCTAAAACGTTCACTGCCTATGAAACGTTTTTCGAGCGGTTGGGGTTCCTTGTTTGAAATGAAGCTTCTCAGCTCTCGTTTTCAGCGAGGTGAAGCAACTGCGGGAAAAACATGTCCAAATTCTGTCATTCACTGGCTCTGGTTTGTCTGCAGCCAGATGTCATATTTGACAGTGTCTTGAAAGGAGTTTGACACTCAGGTGAGTCGACAGGTTTTGTTGAAAGTGTAACCAAACCAATAGTTGCTTTGAGTCATTGTGTAGTTGACATTTTACCATTGGCCACAGTGCCCTGTCTGGCTGAATTTATCCAAATTAAATACTGTCCCCTGGTATTTACAGAAGAGGAAAAGCTATAAACCCCCAACACCTACAAATTTACAGATGGAGCCATTGTAGAATTGCCACTGTGCATTGAACTGCTCACTGAATGTTTGTCCCACACTGCCACCAGAGAAAATATTTGGGAAAAATCTGTTGTTTGTTTGTTTGTTTGCTGCTTAAGACGAAATTGTTTGCAGGACCAACACTGGAGAAATGAACGATGGGGCTAGTACAACAATGGCTGCCACTGTAAATGTATGATTTGTATAATAGCTTGGTATTTTCACCCGATGAAAGAAGTGTTCCTTCTTTTATGTAAAACTACAGTAATTATCATCAATAGTGAATACCAATAACATTATAGTCTTAATAAAAAAAATCTAAACATCGACAGAGCAAAAAACTAATAATAATGTAACTTACGCTGCAGAAAATAAAATAAATCCAATCAAAGATTGTAAGCCAAGAGTGCCTAGTGCAGTTACTAATGTACTGTAAACTGGTCTAGGACAGAGAAAGATAGATAGAGAGATAGATATAGATAGACTGATTAGCTACTACTGTACAGTACGCCACAGACAACACACTCAAGGGTTCAACCTCCACACTTCAAATCCTTTCAGATACCTCTCTTTGTGTAGGAGCGGGTTTCCCCAACACAGTCACGGTGCTAGTTTAATCTTTGACCCGTAGTTTATAGCTATGAAAGATAGTAAATATGGATATTTGTGCTAAGGTGCATTTAGGAACCAGGATCCTAGTTTGATAAGGGTCATCGGCTGTCATGGCTGCATCAACAATATATGCGTCTCTTTTTTTCAAATCAATCTACAGGATGTTACAATTTGTGGGATTGGGAAACATACCCTGTGACATCAACATTTTGAAATTTAGGTTGGTAAGTTCGGTCTTATGTCTCAAGAAAAAACTTGTCTTGTGCATCTGAAATACAAACTTTCTTTCAGAATATCTGATAACTGAATGCAACTTACCTGCCAGTTTCTAACCGTGATATGGGTTAAAACATGTTCATAAATTAATGATATTGTATCTGTTGTGCCTTTTACAAAACCTCAACTGGGCCTCTGCTGAAGAGCCAAAGTCAAACCCTATGGCACATGCCTCAGAAAAGTGCACCCTGTTGATTGTATCACAGGCAAAGAGCTGTCATATACTCAAAGAACAGCTCAAAACATTGCTTTTGGTGATCTGTGATTATTATTATTATTATTTATGGGAAAACATTTGCTGTCTGACTCCAAGACTCCAAAACCATGTTCTTCCTTTTATCGAATAACGACTGGTTTGAAGTAGCCGGTGGAACAAACATAACCCTACCTGCAAAAATGTGCTACCGTGCCTTTAGACAAGACAACAGTGGGACAAGTAGTCACATGGATTTTACAAATAGGAAAAAAATGACCAGCACCAGTTATTATGAGTAATTCAGAAATAGATTTGAAATGTGATTGCTACCCTCTTAAGAAACCCCACCAATAGCAAACTACTTCCAAAGTATTCCTACAAGATTTGAAACTGGATCTTTTTTTTTATCCTTAAAACCCTTATCAGTCCACCAGACAGACAGATAGACAGATAGACAGAAAACTAGCTAGCTTTAGAAGCATTTTAGAGGAGAGGAGAGGAAAGGAGAGGAGAGGAGAGCGATCTCATGGAGAGCCTCCACCTCATTCCTTTACATCATGGTTTCTACAATGGTGTGGGTGGGAGCCTTCATCAGCAGGCCCTTGTTCCCATTGGGGTCCAGCGGGTAGGAGAGCTCTTTGAGGCCACGGTGGTCTTTGGGACGGGAGCTGGCCCCGCCACGAACCGGGGCTGCCACCGCTTTAATCCTCTACAGGAAAGAACAAAGGAAGGAGGGATAGATTGGAAAAGTATGAGACAAGGGCAGGATGAAAAAGGGGTGAAAGAGAGAGTGAAGAGGGGAAAGGAAAGAGGGTTGGCAAACCACAGACGGAATGATGGAAAAAAGGTAATTGAAAGAGAGGAATGGCGTGAGCAAAATGGAGAAGAAGGACAAAAGACCGGTTAAAATTAGAACTAAAAAACAAAAGCACGTAAGAAAAACCTACATGTGTTTTGAGTGTGTCATTGCTGCACCCACCTCAATGAGCGGCCCATCAGATCTGATAATCTTGATGACAACCACCATGGGGATGCAGATCATGGAAGTCAAGGCCAGAGCCCAACCTATTCCGACGGCCCAGTCAGGATACTTGTAGACCTTGTTGTACGTCAATGGCTTGTATTTGACCAAGGAGAAGATAAAGCAGCCCTAGAGATGAAGAGGAACATATATTTTAAGCCTAATTCAAAGCAAACCAATTATACTTAAAGTGAAATTTTGGCGTAACAACAATAAACGGAGAAATCCCAGAGAGTCGCTAACAGCTAAATGTGGCTAACACTGATTAGCTAGGGGTATTACGGTGAAGGCATTAAAACGGCTTTTTTAACCACTAATATTGCTCAGAATAAACCAAACCTCTGCAGTAGCATGACGAGAGTCCCTACACAAGACAAATATTGTATATTAAATATCAAGTAAAATGACCAATTTGAAACGGTGACATATCTCTTTAAGAAATGTGAACATGTGACATCTAGTTTCAGGAAGGACATGCTTCAGAAAGCAGTTGTTGTAGAACAAGAGGAAGAAGAAGTTTTCTGCACGCATGATTTCTGTTCACTACAATAAAGGCAAGTTCTTACCATGCACAGTAAAGGAGTGATAACTGTCCAGCTCCATTTCATCCAAGCATTTGGTCTGTAGCCAAGCATGTCCTCAAGTGCATCATAGAAATTATCAACGCCTGTGAAGACAGTGAAATACCTTCTTATTAGTTATTATCATTTTGCAAATAAATTACTCATTTAGAATAGAAATACTTTATTGAGGGAGATTTCACTTGTTTCACAACAATTAAAAAGCAGGGCAAATTATTTATGGAGCACATTTCAAACACAGAGGCAATTCAATTCAGTACAATAACAAAGGGCATAATCCAAATTTGGAGTCTTGGATGCTAATATTGGGATTAACTGAAGTTTGTTACATCTTAGATGTATTCTTGCTTCTGTAGATTCAGTTTTTACTTCCATAAAATGGTTCTAGTCTGTACGTACCTCAACAAAATACAGCAAAACATTATCCTAAAAGTTAACTGTCTATATCCAATGTGTATTGAAAACTACTACTGCATGAAGGACAAGTATAAAAAAATGTTTTAATTTACAGTTCCCAGCAATGGGCATATGGTCTTATTAGAAAGATCTGATCTCTCTAAATGGACTTTGCTGTGCTGCAATTATCTATCCCGAAGTGCCCTTTGAGAGAGTGCAAAGACAACCGGAAATCACATTCGGTGCATGGAGTCATTGCAATTTCCTGTGCGCAAAAGTTGGCTTCTAAATTATCAGATTGAAATTCTGGCGTAAAATCATCCCAGGGTCTGGCCAAATACACTCAGCAAATATGCCATCGAGACAATTTTTTTCGTGTAACAACTATTAACGGAGATATCCCAGACAGTAGGTAACAGTCGCTAACAGCCGAATGCAGCTAACACTGATTAGCTCGGAGCAGCAGGGTGAACGCATTAAACACCTCAAAATAACACCAAACCTCTGCAGTAGCATGATAAGAGTCAATACACATTCACCGAAGCATCTAGGGCTCAATTCCTTTTGGATTGCATTTGGTAATTGACTTGAATGGACTTTACTATGAGAGGAGCTGCTACCTGGGCCAGTTGGTAAGTCTTTCAAAACACTCTTTTAAAAAAACTCAGGGTTCACTAACTACGTTGTTGGTGCTTCGGTTAATGTATAAGGACACGTTTCATGCTACTGCAGAGGTTTGGTGTTATTTTTAGCAGTATTAGTGGTTAAAAACAGCATTCTGCTGTTATCGTCTGTTAGCGACTGTCCAGGATATCTCCGTTAATAGTTGTTACACGAAAAAAATTGTCTCGATGGCTTATTTAATGTGTGTATTTGCCGAAAAAGACGATTGGGATGATTCTAAGCCTGAATTTCACTTTAAGTATACCTCCTACAGCCTCAAGATCAAATTCAAATTCAAATTCAAAAAACTTTATTTGTCCCCGGGGGGCAATTCAGGGCACACAGAGCAGCAAATAACGACAGTACAACTATACAAAAACATTTTAACCTAACAACAAGAATAAAGTGTAAGAGAAGAATAAGTGTCAGGATGTTAGTGTGAATAAGATAGTTGTATTTCACTCACCATAAACCCAGGCAACAGCTATACATTCAAAGAATGCCACCCACAGAAGGCACACACCGCTAGCTGCATAGTAATCAAACAGCTGGAAAACATACATGCCACCCTGCAATGAGACAGATGGACAATCAGGGTTAAATAGACACTTGTGTGGCAATATTTTCATTGCATTATAAATAGAAAAACCTATGCTGTGATTTCTATATTCATGTGCATTATAGTGCATACAGTTTCAGTTTCGTCCTCCTCAATGCACTGAGCTTTAGGAACATTCACTAAAATGCATAAGCTTGTACATTTAACACCTAATTCTTGATGATCATTCAAATGTATAATGGGCAAACGGAGATATTTTAAGACTACACATGAGTTGTGTGAGACCGGGTTTGAGAGGAAGGAGAGGGTGAGGATGGACGAAGAAGATAGTGATGATGATGGGTGGAAGTATGATTATTGTGGAGACAGAATGAGAGAGGAGATTTAATGGAAAGATCTGATACATTATGTGGACAGAAACACTTAACCTACAGATACTTTATCTTGGTGTTTCCTGTTTTAAAGTACGTATTAGAAATTAGCATGTAGCTTAATGGAAATGGAGTATTTTACACAGGGAAGTGTCATACTGACTGCACTGTGTGACCCAGCAGTTCCAGTCAAGATAGTTATCTGGTATTCATGGTTGTTTTTCAAAAATGCTGGCACTTAGCAACCTTTCATTTGAGATGTATGTTCGTGCTCTGTGCATAGAAAGTGCAAGGAATCAGGTATAGGTCTTGGGTTTTATGAAACTTGTAGCAATGATCTATCGTCACATCTGTTCAAGTCAATTTGTCTGGTTTAATGGAGTTTGATGGAGTGTAATACAGGGTAACATTTTCTTGTCACAAATTTCTTTCCAAATTGCAGTCACAGAGGCGGTAGGTGTGGCACAATGTTGGTGGTCTCTCTTGGAGACGTCTCTCATGGACAAACAAACTTGGACGAACAATTTAGGCACTGGATGCCGGTGTCACAAAACAATTATTGACCTAATAGTGCCTTCACTGCAGTCAAAAATTCAAACTTTGAGCCTCAATAAAGCCTCAATAGACCTTTCTCACAGCCAACTTTGCAATGCTATGACAAATTACTTTGTGATTTAGTGTGTGATCTGGAAAGTCAAAAAGTCTACAATCCAAGTCCAAGTCTTGCCACAGGACAGGAGAAGATACATGACAATGATGTGTCTGAATAATTCAAGGTAAAGGAAATGTCAAAGTATGACAATAGGTTGATGAACATGGGTGAAGTAAGTATAAGAAACAAAAAGAGAGAAAAGAGAACAAGGAAGATGGATTATAGAGAAAGAGGCGAAGCATAGGAGAGGACATGATGGAAAGAAGTTGGACTTGATGAGAAAAACAGACACGAGACAGAAATAGAAGAGGAGGGGGAGAAAATAATGGAAAAGCTAAGTCAGGTCTACTGTATATATTAATACCAGAAGAGGGAAAGGAAGTTCAATTCTCATGACTTGACAATATAAATAGCCCGCTGTCATATCCCCGAGGGAATGACACTAATAACTGTCCTAGACTGTTGTTCCTGGTGTATTGAGCTGTGGGCCAGGACCTGAATTGAGGTCAGTTTTTTACTGGATAAGTACTGTAATTGTGAGAGACAAGTCTATCCAAATGGTGCTGTTTCCCCGAATAGCTTGGCCTTGTTACCTTGGTAACCATGGTGAGTCCAAGCAGGTAGCTTATGAAGCAGATGATAGCGATGAAGATCTCTCTGCGGTAACCCTTCCGTAGGAAGGACGGATACAGATCCACCAGTGATGTGATCTGCCCTTCCACTTCCACAAACTACAGGGTGACACAGAGACACAGTGGTGTTATAAAACAGCAAAGGGTGCATTAAAGATCCACTGGTAACATGGGCTGCTTTTTTATACTAACAAACTACTATCTTAATATCTGTTCTCAACCTTTTAGTTTCATTTGGCAAATAAAAGCATCACTGATGTCACATTACAGGCTCTCATGTCTGAATTTGGCTAAAGAAGCTTCACATATATGACTTTTCTATTTAATGTTGTGAAACGCTCGCCGTTTTAAGCACAAGGTTAACGTTGTGAAGTGGAACGACTATGTTAAGTTTAGGAAACCAAACTGATGGGTGAAGTTTAGGGAAAGGTCATGGTTTGGGTTAAAAAGAGGAGGCTGTGTTTGTTTTGGAGGCTAGTCCTTGACGTAGTTACGCACTAAAGTCGTTACATTGGTTAACTTAAAAAAAGTCAATGTCTGGTTTCACACAGGACAGGATCAGGGTCTCCTGAAAGTCATATGTTTGTTTGTTTACCCTTCCATCTACCCCGAACTCCTCCCTTAACAGTCTCTAGGGATCTTCATACTGTCACATGACTTCCTCCAATGCTCATGCTATGAATACTAGGGCCACTAGAAGTCGAAGTAGAAAGTCCCTGAAGTATATATATATATATATATATGAAGAGCTCTTTTCCAAAACGAGATAAAAGCCAAATTTAAAAAAAATGAGTTTGAGCCACTTTGCTGTATACAGAACCTTTTCACTGCTTCATCAGTGTTTCTGCCAAATCTCTATATTTCCTTGTTTAAAATGGTCTCAAGATGCAGTTCCTTTCCAAACCGCGACCAGCGCCAAACCTATTTTTAGCCAGAATGCGATACGTCCTCTCGACCAATCAGAATTCAGTGAGCGTTCTATGCGATCCAACATGGCGGCGCTCTGAAGCGGCAGAGGTTTCTGTTTTGTCCGTCCGTTCAACATGTTCAGACTGAGCCATAAAAACCATTCTGACGAGATACATTGAATATTAACCAAATGTGTGGGTCTGGGTTAAAAAATGTAATTTTCCTGAAAACTATTAAAATGGATTTAAAGCGTTTTGGAAAAGAGCTCCAAACACACATATATATATATATATTTACGCAATGGAAGACATTTTTCTTCTTGTTCGCTAACATACACATTAGCAGACCTCAATCCCTAATGTGCTTTAAGTTCTACTTTGATAATAGCTGTACATGTGTAAGAGTTCATGTTGCTGCTAACCTGACTGTCGAGGCCAAGCAGCAGCAGCATGATGAAGAAGAGGACTGCCCAGACTGTAGGAAAAGGCATCATGGATACAGCCTTTGGGTAGGCAATGAATGCTAATCCGGGACCTGCAGAGGAGGAGGGTGGGGGGTAAGAAAAGAGACAGGGGGTAGGGGGAGGCAACATTAGTATCATGATTACATTCTTCTTTCTTCCTTGTGGGAAGAAAAAAACTCGACAACCCAACAATGGAGATGCAAAACAACATGTGAACCCATGATCAAACCTGGGCTACAATACTGCAAATATATGTGTGTGTGTGTGTGTGTTTGTGTGTGTGTGTTATGTATATTTAACTATTATCTGTAAATAGGTATTACATATATCTAATACAAATCTGTACTTACCTGTTACTTGTAAACATTACTTATCACACTAGCTGTATGCATTTCATACCATTTACAATGACACATTACAAGGAAAACAGAACAATAATAATGAACATGTAGAGTTTAATATGTAATGTAAATAGTTATCTATGTAAATAAGAGTATCGTGTAACTGCATCACTGTGGAAGCAAGTCATGAGAGTAATTGTGAAGAATACTATACATGGATGTGTGGTGAATCGCAACTACTATATGTGCTGTGTGGAGTTAAGTTGACAAAAAGGCTGTAAACATTGCAGCAATTACATGCAATATTGAACCTACTTATGCTTGATTCACCAGCTGAAAGACAATCAACAGCTAGAAAAGTAAATCAGGTATTAGTTTCAGAAATAACACCCACGTCACTCTAGCCATTTTGCATTCTTTACTTTTTTAGCATGATCCTCCTCTCTATGAGATAATACAAAATGGCCGTAGTAAGAGAGCAGCAGATGCAAACTGGGATGTCAAATAAAAAGCAAAGGCCTTTCTTTCCCTGAGGTTTAATTTGAAGTTGATGCTACATTGGGAACTGTAAAACAGGCGTTAAGAAACAAGGAAACAGCCGTATCAGCAAAAACAGCATTGCAGCTGATAGCAAGATAAAGTATGTTCAGTTTTCTTTGCAAGCTATGACAAGGCATCCAACCAAACACCACGTTGACTCAAAAAATAGCACCAACTTCCATTCCCTGAGACGGGAAATGCAAGCAGAACATTGATCGAGTATATTAACTCCCCAATAAACAGTATGATAAACAATTATTTGACTGTACAAAACGTAAAATACTACAACTAAAACCTAGATTTTAAGATATTTTTATCTTTTTATGACAGTCTCTGGGGTCAACAGAAGTCGTAGCATGTGTGCTTTTATTGCACTGTGAAAACAACAACTGTGAATTCAGTCAGCATTATCTTGCATGCTGATAGCATTCATGTACTTGTCATGTACTTTAAAAACAATCAGCCACAGTTAAAGCAGACCTTTGGTGTTCTTAGACTTCCAATAACTATATTCGTAGGTTTAATGGAAACACCTTTTCAGGCTGGAAAATTTACCTCTTCATTAACAACTGAGTTCAATATTCCAAGTTCTAGTTTCTCTGATATACATTTCTATTTCTTGGTAACCCGTGGAGCATCAACCCACTCACCAAACACAATGTTGATATTGGATAAGACAAAATTGTCCAATATTCATATCGACTGGGCTGGCAACATACACAGCGTTTTAAGTTTGCATAATGCCCTAATCTTAATTTGCTTTTGTAAACCTGGATGACCTCTGGGCGACAGATGAAGCCTGTTAGCACTTGACGCTAACACCATCATTGTTCTGTAATCAGCAAAATGGACAAGATTCAAGTTTGTGTCTGATTTGATGTCAAACAAGAAATCTTATGTTTGTAACAGAAGGATGTGAAATCCAGAAAAGAGGAGATTCAACATTTCCAAACAATTCCCAATAGTGGTTCTGAAAAACAGCTTTCAGTTCTCTGTTTGTGTGTTAACTCCTTTCTTTGAGTGCAATCTTGAGTGTATTTTTAAAAGAAAGTGCAAACATTCATCCTTAATCTGCTTTGGGATATGTAAAACAAAACAAAAGCTGCATTTGCAGCTCCATAGAGTGATTGTAAAATATAATAAGGCAACACTATAGGCCCATACTGTAAAACATATACCTTAAGTCCATGTTGGGACTTGCGGCTGCGTGAAAGTTTTTTCGAAAAACCTTTATGTAAGTCTCATGTAATCATGAATGGACGTGTTTCATAAATGTCTTTTGTTTTACTAAATGTTTAGTAGTATGTGTGTAACGTGGACTTCTGGGATTGGGTTATGTGTGTCACTTATTTCATGGCTCTTGGCCTTAAAGTGAATTAGTTATAGAAAAAGAAAAAATAATGTCTAGAAACAACTGATAACCCCATATGCCAATGTGTGACTCAAATAGCTAGGAACCACAACAATGGTGACATCAGTTTGTCAAATGTAGGTAAAAGAGGAACCCCCTTGGGACCTGACCATGTTTAATACAGCAAACTGGCACAAGATGCACACTGCTAGTTGTAAGTGTAAATTCTAGCTTATTTTTTCTAATGTCTCTTAATGTCTCCAACTCTTGCCCTTCAAAAACCCTAACCCTAGGTTCTTATCCATCCAACTTGTTTTAATCTAATGATGCGCCAAAAAAAGACGAGCAAAATGCTTCTCACATTATGCTTTCGTCAAGTAGTGTTTGATTGCGGAAACTTCCATATTCAGATGCCGTCATTTGTCATTGTTCAAGGAATCCATGTAAGACCAAGTTACCATTCAATTCGAAAATAATTCTCTTTTGGGATTCGTTGCTGTTTTTCTTTGTAATTACTGTTATTAAATTTGTTAACCAGGAAGCAGCGCCCACCATCACTGCTGCCTTTATAGAACCCTCGTACCTGACTCTGCCACATCAGCAATGTCCACCCCTTGCTCTTGTGCCATGAAGCCCAGGACGGAAAATATTGCGAAGCCAGACACAAAACTGGTACCACTGTTGAGGGCTCCCAGCAGCAAACAGTCCCTATGTCACACATATGTCATGAGGAGGATTTGTTAATGAACACACAAGGATCCCTTAACTCCCCTCTCTCCCCTGCAGCTAACCCCCTCCCTGAAAACTGATGCCTCACCTGTAGCAGTTGTATTTGTACTTGTTGTAGCTCCCCAAGGATGTCATGGCCCCCAAACAGATGGCATAGGAGAAGAAGATCTGGGTGCCGGCATCAATCCACACCTATCAAGCAAGGGAAGAGATTGGGGAAAAAAGGCTGAGGCCTGCTGATGATGGGAAGCATAGGGCATCAGTGATGCGTAGAAGAGCTAACGGGGCGGGAGTTAAGTCGTGGGTAGTCACGCATAGCTTGAACTATCCAATACGCTATGTCAGAATGCGCCGCTTATCATTCTAGGACTAGGGAAGTCAGGGTCTGTAGAAATCTATTGTAGTATTTCTGTTTTGACTAAACTGTTGTATACCTGAAATTATTGAATGTACTACCTCTTAAGGTAGCATAATTTCTTGTATACTACCAATGGATTCATAGAGGCCACCTTTTTCAATTAAATTTCGGACACTTCATGTGCAGCCAGACTTGTTCAACAGGGAGCAGCTCGCACGGATGTTTGGCTTGAATAAAGTGACTATAACAGGAGCGAGTGATGGGGTTTTCTCACTTAGGCAGCACAGGTGCACCTACCTCTGGGTCCTTCAAACGTGCAAGGTCAGGGTAGAGATAGAACAGGATGCCTGCAGAAGCACCTGGCAGTGTCACACCACGGACCAACAGCACGATGAGCATGACAAATGGGAACGTGGCTGTGATATAGACAACCTGAGGGAGATCACAATACAGAATAGCAAGGTCACACATTATGGAAACACTAAATCCTCAGGGTTATTCTACAGTTGAAGACTTTAGTGAACTTGAGTGTTTGTGAACTTGAGTTTCAGGAATGGTCTGTCTTTGCCACAACATTAATTTAAATTTGTAATTTGATCTAATAGTTAATATATTTGGTGTCATGACGGGATTTTGTTTAACCAATGTGTGAACTCTGGAAGTTGTTTCTGGATTATGACAAGAACAGACCACTGGCTGTCACTTCAATCAATAGCAGTTTATCGGCATCTGTTATTTGCTAAGCGGTGACCACACTTGGCCTTACAGGAGTGACTTTATTACCAGATTTACAACTTGGAGAGACCAGAGAGCATTTATCAGGCCCAACCAATCAATAAATAGCGTTAAGCTTATAAAAAGAGCAGTCTGGGATTGATTGGGCTACCTCTGGTCTCCAGTGGGTTGTTGTTGTTGTTGTTGTTGTTGCTGATGCTGTAAGACCAATTGAACATGCTCTGAAATGTTCCCTTTATGCATTCAACAAAGGTGACATCCAACCTGCAATACTGTGCAAAAAAGTAACCACTGCTGAATTCCCCTGCATGCATTTGGGATCTAAAAGACTGTGTGTGGGGAGGCCGGTGGCACAGTGGTTAGAGCAGTCGTCCCATGTAAAGAGGCTGAAGGTCCTCGAGGCAGCAGCCGCGGGTTTGTCTTCGACTTGCGGCCCTTTGCTGCATGTCTCCCCCTCTTTCTCTCACCCCATTTCCTGTCTGTCATATCTAATAAGGGCTTGAATAAATGCCTGAAGATAATCTTAAAAAAAAAAAAAAGACTGAGTGTACATTTTCAACACATACAACTGTACATTGAAATATGTCCAACCCTTGCTTCCTTTCCCAGTCTTAAAAGTCAGGTATACATTTGAGGAAATGCTGCTGTTAAGCAAGGCATCTCTGGGAGGAAGTATGACAGGAAAGTGTAACCAGATGTTGCCCTAACAGTATCCTATTCTTTCTTTTGAGAACTTCTGCCTCAGAAATGTTTGTTCAACTAAGTCAGTTCTCCACAAAAATCCAGCCTTGTCTGTTAATGAACACAGAACCCTTTGAAACACAGCAGTTATGGCTATTTATAATGTTATTTTTTCATCCATTTCAATCATTTTTGATGTATGGGCTCAAAAAACAATCCATTTGTCTTTTATTAAACAGAGAAAAAAGGGGATTTCAACACATTAAACAGCACAGCATTTGCTGCTTTCTTAGCCCCCCCAGACCTTGTAAATGTGCATTGCCCTGAGCTTAGATTAAACATAGCCCTTATTATTCTCTTGGTAAGACCACAGTGATCAAGTCATATGAGCGTCACCACAGCATCATCATTATAAAACAATGATGTAACTGGACAAGTTAGCTTTTGCAATGTTCTTTAAACTGCAAATCACAACCAGTAGCTTAATAAAAACATTAAGTACAGGACAAACAGGAACATCTTTTTTACAGTACCTTGCCAGTGGACTTGACTCCCTTCCAGATGCAGAAGAAGCAGATGACCCAGACAAGCAGTAAACACAAAGCCAGGTCCCATTTAACAGGACCGATGTCATCTATTCCACTGGTGATACCCAGCACATTACGTCTGCAAAGTTAAAGGAAAGCTCTATAAACGTGTGGATCCATCTGTGCAACTCACTCACAGCACTTATGCAATTATCATGGTATGGTGACAGGAAGCTAGAGCCAATTTCAAGTCAATCGAGTGGGTGGTTCACACAGTGTATGTCAAATGATAAAAACTGATATATGAGCAACTTCCTTTGGACAGTTGAACAGGTTGCCTTTGGTGGGGTCACCAACCACACCAACTCTGTAGTCTTTGGTATTCAGACTTTGAATTTCCAGGTCTAGTTTAGGTCCTTGTAATTAATTTAGTTTAATGTCTACCTTGCCCAACAAAAAGTGAAAGGGTACCATATAATAAAACTGCACCTTAACTAAACATGACACATCATAACATGAAAAGGTTGCATAGTTATGCAACTGAGCATGTATATGTGCTCTTATGTAACTCACTCCCAGAACTCGGTTACAGGGGAGGTGAAGTTGGTGGTGTTGGCAGCCGTCCAAAGGGTTTTGTTCATGCGATGTGTGTCTTCGATGCAGCTATTGGTGTTCCAGGGCTGATTGCACTTGGCCCATGGCAGCTCCGGCTGAAAACACTGAATGCACAAAAAAGAAGGAGTTATATTTGAGGCACAACTTTGGTTTGGGAAATGCTGGCTGGCTTCACAGTATATTTCTTTTTGTCTATGGTAGGTGGTCATGCCCTAAGTGGAATCATTCACTCTAACATGGTCCATGCAAGTACCTGAACACAAATTACAATGCCTAGCCCAGCTGGCAAAACGCATGTTATCATCAACTGTTCATTTCACTGATCCTAAGACTATTTTTTTTACTGTAAAAACCCTACAACACTCTCATTTCAGCTAGTCAGTACGTACAATAGGGGCAATAATAAGAAGTTCCAGAGCCCTGATAAAAATGTCCTTGAGTATTTCTACAGTACAAAGACAAAGTAATTTGTGATTGAAGTTATAGGAAGAAAAAATTCAACTTTTTTTAATGCCATCAAAAGTTAGTTTTTCCCAAACCTACCTGGAACAGGTAGTAGACACCCCAGGCCAGGATGACGATGTAGTAGATATTCAGCAGGGACACAATCACAATGGAGGCGTAACCAATACCTGGAGAGAAGTACAAGGTCAAAGTGATGATACAAGAAGTCGTCAACAGTCCAGTGAAATGGGCAAAAACAACTGAAGGTTGTGTTAGTAACAGAACAATCTGAGAAGCCATCACTGGACACTGTTTGGAACAGGGCAGGCAAAATGCTTGGCAGGTGATCCGTCTATCACCATCTACAGCATTGGTGTCAAACCGATCCAGTAAAGGGCCGTGTGGCTGCAGGTTTTCATTCCAACCAAGCAAGAACACACTTGACTCTACTTACTCAATCACCTGAACTGTCTTCACACAGTTGGTTTGTTGGACCAGGTGTGTTTTTGATTGGTTGCAATGAAAACCTGCAGCCACACGGCCCTTTACTGGATTAGTTTGACACCCATGCTTTACAGTATCATGGGCTAACTCCAATGACTTTTCCAGTTGCTAAATTAGACCCTTGCTGAAGCCAGTCAGGAGAAAAGAGAAAAAAACATTTTTTCCATTGAGAAAAACCTTCAATGCCACTCTTGCTCTTCTTTACAATAAAGAAACCCTCCAGTTCTGATATAACTGATGCTATTGCAGCATTGCAGTCACAATTGTTTTTAAGTCGTCACACACACCTACACAACGCCAGTAGCTGCCATTAGCTCTTCACAGTCCCATGCCCTCATGTGAATGAATGAAGGACATAGTCTTGATGTCCTTCAAAATACCCACAATTTTCAACATATTAAACTCAGTAGTGTTTGTAGAGCATAATTGCGATTGTCCATAATACAGGATGTAACAGTAGTGAGTTCATGATGAAGTAAGTGTCACAATTCATGAAATAAAAAAACATGACATCGATGATGTTTGGTGGATACATTTATGTGTTGATTTTTTTGTCTTCACCATCAATAACTTATGGTTAGTTATGCTGATTTTGTTCTGCTTAATGATGCTGCTATAGGCCTAGTCTGCCGGGGGATAATACTTTTCCTGATACCCTGAGCTTCTCTCCTCTCTGTCTGTAACATTCATGTCTCATCAATGCATTTTACTAATTCAACTTCTTCCCCGGAGTTGTTTGTGCTTTGTCGTCTCGCAGGTCTCTGCTGATGGTGGTGGTGCCTGCTGCCGTGGTCCTGCATGACGATTCCTGCTACTCTTATAATCTATCACGTTAGCTGTGCTTGTTTCTACTATTCTGCTGTATTAATAAGTCATATTCACATTACTATAGATATTATTATAGTTACTGGAAGTGTGTCTGTCTCTGTCTTTGTCTCTGTCTTTGTCTCTCTCTGTCCATCTGTCCGTCTTTTCTCTCTCTCTCTCTCATTCTCTTCCTCTCTCCGGTGCAGACAGATGTGCGTCCTCCACAGAGCTGGGTCTGTCTGACGTTCCTGTCTGTTATAGTGAAGGTTTTCGTTGCCACCGTACTCTACGGGGGAATTGTTGGGTCTCTGTAAATCATAAATAAGTCATAGAGTGTGGTCTTTACCTACTCTGTAAAGTGTCCTGAGATAACTTTTGTTATGATTTGGCACTATAAATAAAATTGAATTGAATTTAATTGAAATTACGCACATTTTTTTGTGTATTTTCATCGAGAAGTTATTATAGGCTTGGATTTAGGCTTCTGTCTTAGCCATTTGTTCCTTCCCTCTATTTCTGCCAGAGCCACGTTTGTTCGAAGACTCTGTCACACTGCAGTGAGAGGTGTCCTGTCTTGTTTTTTTTTCTTGTGAAATTCATGTTTTATTTTGAAAAAAGTAATCCTCCTCTCGTTTCAGGTCACTTGCCCTTCCTCCCGTGTCACCGGTCTGCTGTGTTCCCTGATTACTTGACAATGTTCACCTGTGTCACCCTCCCTCATTTGTATATAGTCCTCGTCTTCTCGTCTTCTTGCCAGAGTATATGGTCTCATCGTGTACCTCCAGCCTTGTCTTGTCACTAAGTATTAACTCTTTTATATTTCTGATTTTTTGAGCACCTATGACGAAGAGTTTTTAGTCAAGTTTGTGTAGCAAGTTTCATTAAGTGCCTTTATTTTTCCTCCTCTTGGAGTGATTTTGATTTAAAGTTTTCATTAGCTCTGTGCAGCATGGGTTTTGTTTGTAACCTTTTGTTCTTTTCCTCCATGTGAGTGACGTCCATTTGTGTAACTTTCGTAGACTATTATTTAATCAGTGTAATTTTTGCCTGTTGTTTTTCCTCCCTCAGGAGCAATTTTCAGTTTATTTCAACTGAACTGTCCAGTTTAAAGCAGGGCAGCGGCTCTGTGTGCAACTACACCATCCGCTTCCACACCGTAGCAGCGGAAAGTGGGTGGGATCACATGCCGCTTTACGATGTGTTTCTGAAGGGGCTCGCTGCCATTATACAGGACCTCCTTGATCCCCTGGATTTAACCGACGACCTAGATGCCCTTATCGCGCTCGCCATCAGGACAGACAACCGGCTCGCCTAGCTCAAGTGACAGAGAGGTTGTCTTAATAATTTACCCGGTGTGTCAGAAATAAAGCCTGCATCAATCGTTCCCTGACTACTTTTGAGTCCTTATTTTGCGTAAAATGAATTGTTTTATACCTCAGGCTAAATTGGACATGAGTATGTAATGATGTCGATCTGATGCAATGGTGCAGCCACTAAAAGAGGCTAAAGAAACTGAATAAGAAAATCTCAAATGTCAGGAGAATCCATGTTAGCATAAATACCCACAGTAAATTTAACCTACTCAAGGTCTACAGCAATCATGTTTTAGTTGTTTTAACCTTCGAGGGTGGCCCTGCATTTCATTTTAGTTTGACGTGTAGGAGACCGATGAACTAAATTTTATAGCCGTCAATACTGGCCTTGAGACAGAGCTGGTGGTAAATCAAGTGTGTGTGTGTGTTCCTGTGTTTCTACTACACAAGGATGTAAATATAAGGAACTGGGAACAGGTGTACGAGTTGGGATTTGGGACAACATTTGTACATGGATTAGGCTTCAGGTTAAAGGTTAAGTAATGATTGTGGTCCTCCTAAGGGTCCTTATGAGTATATAAGTACAACTTACGTGTTTGTGTGTTGTGTATGGTCAGTACACATCGCTGACAGAGGCCAGTCATCCAAATTCATGTCCTTCAATGTCAACGGGCATTTGTGTGTGTGTGTGTGTGCGCGCACTTTGGTCTGTGTGAACTGCCTGCACGGATTTTGTGTTTGTGTGAACTACTTCTCCATCGTATCATGTCCTTTTAATCACTCAGCTAATTAGAAGCTAGCAAGCATTTTCAACACACACATGCGCACATGCACACACACAAGCACATGAACACACTTGCTCGGTCACATGGAACAGTGCTGATCAAACAAACAGATGCGTCCTCCTCCATGATGTAATTTCTTGTGCTCATCTGCTGACCTCGGCTGACCTGCCAGTTTACATTTATAAGCATTTATTTGAACGCACATAGCCAGTGATAAAAATGTATTGAATTTGGAAGAGTAGCGTGTCTTTAGAGGACTCACACTGAAGAAATAATTGCAATACTGTTTAGTGCCAGGGAGCTGCAACTTGGGTCTGTCAGACTTGATTCACATTTGTCATTAACCTCTGACGTATTGTCTTGATTAGATATTAAATCAACAAATCTGTTAAATAATCATCAAATTAAATCAAGTCATAAGTACTACAAAAATTGATAGTAGTGCTATATTAGTAGCTGGGGCCATTCACATATTTGCGTTGGCCACCGTACTTCTCTTACATGCTTGGCAAAAAAGGGAATCTTCACAGCTAGATGCCAGAAAATCCTACATACTGAAACTTTAAGTAATGTCATATTAAGGGCGCACCCACACTGTCCTTCCGCACCGCGCCAAAACCGTTTTTTCGGGTCAAGCCTAGTGCGTTTGACCAGTGTGAGTGCACCCGCTCCGCGCATGACTGCGGCCACCTGGCCGTCCACGGCCCGTTTGGGAGAGGTGGGCTTTTGTAGAGCGCGTTTGCACATGTACGAGCACGACGCCTATGGCGGTTCTGACGTCATTTATGTGCGCCTGTTCGGACGTGCTCGTACAAGTGCGCACGGACATAGAAAATAGAAGGAGGGACCATGCACGGACATTTAAAACAATGGCGGCGAAAGGTTCACGTTGGTGTGATGCGGAGGTGGAGTGTTTACTGCAGATTTGTTTGGATGAAAATATTCAAAAACAGTCGACAAGACGCACAAAAACTCTGAGGTCTATGGAAAGATTTGTAAACAAAGCAACGCATCGCGATGACGTCAATCAATGCGTGTGACGTGTTACGGTGTGATGATGTTTGGACAGCATGAAGCATTTGCGTGAGGCCCAGGTAGTGTGAGTACCAACGGGCCTGGGGGGAGAGAGAGGGGGGGGGACAAGTACCCTAAAGCCCGGGGCCCGGTGCAGAAGGACAGTGTGAGTGCGCCCTAAGACACATTATAATTATTTAGCTGATCAGAAATATGATTTGGGCGCAACGACCAATCGTGTCAGGTTGGAACAGTCTGTTTCAGTTTAGATACATCCTTTTCATATGTATCAGCTGATTAAATGGCTGTCATCACAAGTATACATTTGAGGTAGCAGGTCCTACCCTACCTCCTAATTAGCTCAGTAGGCCATTATGATCTATTGGTAAACTGGATCAGTGCAGGATTGTTCAAATTGACACCTTCAAAATCAGAGATGTGGGCAGCAATTCAGGTGTCTCGATTCTCTTTCTCGTTTCCAGACTGGTATTTCTTTCAGCTTGTGTGTGTGATGTAGTGTTGAGTATCATCTGCATATAAAGTAAATTCATATGCATTTATATTCCATTTCCTTTGCTCTATTCTACTTTAATGGCTACTGCTTAGGGGCGGCTGTGGCTTAGTGGTAGAGTGGGTCGTCCTCCATTCAAGAGATTGGCAGTTCGATCCCCATCTCCCCTTCTTGGGCAAGACACTGAACCCCGAATTGCTCCCCGTGCTGCGCATGGGTGTGTAAATGTGGTGTGAATGATTAGATTAGATGGTTTGTAGAAGTCCACCACCATCAGTGTGAATGTCTGTGTGAATGGGTGAATGTCGCAAGTAGTGTGAAAGCGCCTTGAGTAGTCAGAAGACTAGAAAGGCGCTATATAAGAACAAGTCCATTTACCATTTGCTCCCTGATTTGAAGAGAAAGAAATCACACATTGGTGTAGATTATAGAGTGTGTGTGTGTGTGTGTGTGTGTGTGTGTTTCCTTGTCCAGACATAGACATTTGTGTGCATAAGTATTCTTAACCAGCTGCCTTGTGTGTGTGTGTGTGTGTGTGTGTGTGTGTGTGTGTTTCCTTGTCCAGACATAGACATTTGTGTGCATAAGTATTCTTAACCAGCTGCCTTGTGTGTGTGTGTGTGTGTGTGTGTGTGTCATCATGCAAAATGTGGTTAAACATAAGACAGGTAGAGGGATCTCTCATTTTTCTGTCTCTGCTACCTACCTCTACTCTTTCCCTTCTCTCTTTCCTCGCTTTAATTTATTTTTCCATCCTCTCCTTCTGACCATTCAGTCTCACCCCTTTCATTACTCTTTTCCTCACTTCTCTGTTTGTCTTAATTTCCTTTCTCCTCCCTCTTTTTCCTCTCAGTCTCTCCTCTTTTCCATACACCCTCTGTCACTGCCTTTATTTCTCTCTCCCTTGTTCTCGTGTTTATCAATTCATCTCATAGCTCCTCAGATCTGGCTGCTCTGCTTCTTGTCTGTCTCTCTCTCTCTCGTCATCTTCCTGATGTGTTGCTGCACTGTTGCCGTAGCAACGTATGATTTAGGACACTCTGTACACCGTCTCGGGTGTGTGAGTGTGTGTGTTTCTGCGTGTGTGAGAGACGGCGGGGAGATAATGTGTCTGAAAGGAAGAACAAACGCCTATATATGTGAAAGTGAGAGTAGCAGCATATGTAAATAATTAAAATGAACATAATAATTTAAAAAAAAGGTAACGATGATATAATTACTGAACTAAATTTACGACTATGAGGTAGATAGAAAAATCCCTACTGACAGGAAAGACCTTAACCTTAATCAGCTGCAAACAGGGAGAGGGGGAGGTGAGAAGAAATGATGAGGGAAATGATAAAGCTTAAGAGGGAAGAGAGGAAAGGAAAGGAAGGAAACATGATGGAAGAATTAAGAAAAATAGAGACAACAAAAAAAAAACAAACACATCTCACTCTGACACCTGAAGTAAAATCTAGGAATACATCTAAGAACGCCAAATGTGCGCGAGACGATTTTCCCAGGAGAGGAGGTGAGAGCTCGGGAAGGTTAAAGCAGAATAGAGGCCTCAGTGTGTTGGTGTACCAGCGCAGGCCTGGTTGCCTGGTAACAGTTGTAGGGTAAAGTCTCAGCCGTCTGATTGGCGGGAGTCTGGTGTGACTCAGCCTTATGTTGCACAGCCATTCCTCTGTGAAAAACAACAGAGGTCTGGAAAAATTTAAAGCCAGTAGTCGGGCAGGAAAGGGCTGTGCTGTGTGCTCATTGGTCTTCAGAGAGATGCCATGAGGGTGGGGCAGTGGGTGGAGATATAGTCAGAGCTAAAGGGCAGAGCTCACTCAAAAGACCACAACTGGTTCAACTAGGGCCAGTATGATGACATATAATGTCAAAATTATAGAAGAAGTGTCCATCATATATATTTTTCTATATCTTTTTTAAATTATTATGCCAAAAAAACAGCAACCGAACTGCGTTAAAGGTGCAGAATCTTTAATAAAGGCTATATTTTAAACAAAAATAATAAACCCATAGGGCATTTTGAGGAGCACAGAATGAACTTATTGCTTTTACATGAAAAAATATATATTTAGTCTGAAATAATATTTAAAAAAAAGTTTTGACGGGTTTGAGAATGTCTTTCTGTCATATTCTATTAACATGTTACCAGCCAATATTAGCCGGTGTTGCGGGTTGTCTGTTGTCCGGCGCAGCTACAGTAGTGCTTAGTGAAATGGAGTTTGCCAATCCTGCGGCTGCTTCCGAGCCTCAGCAAAAGAGGGCGTTATTTGTCCCAGCAGCTGAGTGACCGGAGACGGGCAAAAACCAGGGTCAATAAAGGCCAAGCATTCACTCGATGGACTGAGATAAAGGAGTTCAACAACATTAAAATGGCTAGGTTTCTCTTTGATCTGTAAGCCAACTTTCATGTGTACTTAGCTGTAACTGCTAACCACAAAGGCTAATGGTTAATTTAGTCAAACTCCTCTGCAATACTTGTTTTTATGGTGCGATTTGCTGGAGGGGATGGGTTCAAACAAGGCTCTACAGTGTGTCTCCAGACCTGGCAACAAGACTGGTTGATTTTTTTAATGTTGCCGCGACTACGATCTTGAGAAACTACATGGCAGTGTTCTGCTCATTCTCCATATTCAACCTTTAAGCTTTACTATGTGGTTATTTCATATGTCTTACATTTTGTTTATTGGATTACCAGAAAACATGCAATAAAGTTGTGTTCATATCACCCAGTACTAAGTTCAGTCAACTATTAAACTATGTTGGCTGTATTTGTGTGAAGTAGGGGTGGAAAGTTTTTTTTAAAAATCCGTCCTGTTCGGTACGCATGTCACGGTTCGGGACACGTGTCTACCGCCCGGTTTATGAGGTGCTACGTAGCGTAAGTCTGAGCACTGTCCTCCGTCTCACCGCGTCAAATCCAGGCACGCTGGGAAACTTGCTCCATGCGCGCGGCCACAATGCTACGCACGGTCCCGCTACGCTCTTCTTCGTGGGTTTCTGACTCGCTAAGCTTCGCTTTGTTTGTTCATTTCTGTCGGGTCAAATCTGTGGTAAAATCACCACATCTATGTCTCTTTCTACTGTGAAAAAAGAAAAGTTGACACAGAAAACCACCAGTTCACCAGAGAATGGACAGAGAAGTTTCTGTCACTGTGAAGCCTGTGTTCATGCAACAAGGATTGTTTTTGACAAGCTTGTTGCACTTTGAGGTAATGACCATTATTTGATGGTCTGTTTGATGGGCTGAGGATCTCGTCTCTGCTTTTTGCAGATGATGTGGTCCTGATGGCATCGTCGGTCAGTGACCTTCAGCACTTACTGTATCGGTTTGCAGCCAAGTGTGAAACTGCTGGGATGAGGATCAGCACCTCTTAGTCTGAAGCCGTTGCTCTCAGCAGGAAACCGGTGGATTGCTTATTCCAGGTAGGGAATGAGTCCTTACCCCAAGTGAAAGAGTTCAAGTACCTCAGGATCTTGTTCAGGAGTGAGGGGACGATGGAGCGTGAGTTTGGTTTGGTCACCATTGTGACGAAAAGAGAGCTGAGCTGGAAGACAATGCTCTCGATCTACCGGTCAATCTTCGATCCTACCCTCACCTATGGTCATGAAAGCTGGGTCATGACCAAAAGAACGAGGTTGTGGGTACAAGCGGTCGAAATGGGTTTTCTCAGGAGTCTGTCTTAGAGATAGGGTGAGGAGTTTAGCCATCCGTGAGGAACTCGGAGTAGAGCCTTTGCTTTGAAAGGAGCCAGTTGAGGTGGTCCAGGCATCTAGTAAAGATGCCCCCTGGGCGCCTCCCTAGGGAGGTGTTCCAGGCACGTCCAGCTGGGAGGAGGCCTCGGGGAAGACCCAGGACCAGGTGGAGAGATTATATCTCCACACTGGCCTGGGAACGCCTCAGGATCCCCCAGTTAGAGCTGGTTAATGTTGCCTGGGAAAGGGAAGTTTGGGTTCCCCTGATAGAGCTGCTGCCCCCGGGACCCGACCCCGGATAAGCAGTTGAAGATGATTGATGAGTGAGTGATCTTTACATCTATTTTAATATGTATGTAATGTAATATGTATTATATGACTAGATTATAACTATGGTGGTGCCAAAATGGCAAATTCTTAAAAGACCTCCAAAGCTCTGAGCAGAGCAAAAGCCTTGTGCTATCCAGTGCTATTTATTGGTGAGGGGCTACATACCAGTAAAGATGGGGCAGAGCTTCTCCCAGCAGGTGATGCCACCCTCAGAGGTGAACTGACCCAGGGCGACCTCCAGGAAGAAGACTGGCAGACCTCCGCCAAACAGGAAAATGAAGTAGGGGATGAGAAATGCACCTGGGTGTAGGGAAAACATTATCAGCATGAATTCAAAAGAGGGCCGATGTGGGAAAGCAGAGCATGTTTGATAAGCAAACCTTCTCTATACTTTATGTAAATAAATCACTGAGATATTTTAATGCCTTACCTCCACCATTCTTATAGCAGAGGTACGGGAAACGCCAGACGTTCCCTAAACCAACAAAGCCACCAGCCACAGACAGAACAAAGTCCAACTTGCTGGCCCACTTCTCCCGCTGGGGGGGTTTCCCCTCTGCCTCATCTTCAGGCCGGGTGCCAGGGCTTTTACCAGGAGATGGCTTCAGAGTGTCCTTATGGAAGTCCTTCAGGCACTGAAGTTTCTCTTTTTGAGCCATTCTGTAGAAACAGGAGATAGATATTTTTAATAAACATATATATATATATATATATGATTTGAATACTGCCATCAATACACAAAAATCTAAACAGATTTTCAAGTTTTAAAAAGCCTGTGAATATTCTCTTTTGTCCAGGTCGTCGTTATCCTCAAAGCAATTTCAATCAAAAGCAACTGGACTTGGTTATTCCCTAGACAAATAACCAAGTCCAGGTGCTTTTGACTGAAATTACTTTGATGACAGATTTTGAAAAGAACCCTGTGACGGTGGCTGGCTACCTGCCGTAATGGCTGGTTGACCAACACAAGAGCCACAACCCAAGATTTTCCAGCATTTGACGGATGATTGATGGGAGCAATAGTTTCTTAGTCTGTGTTAACCAACTGAAATCAACTGTGATTGAATACTTTTAAACATGCTGGAAGACAAGGGGGAAAACTAGATGGTGTTCCAAGCTGTAATCAGTGGTGATTGTTCTAAGACTGCAAGGGAAAATATGGTGAATCCCGTGGTAAAATAGTTACTGCTGTGTGTACATTTCATTGACTTAATACGCGCTAGAAAGCCTTTATCTTTTGTTTAGAATCAGCTACTTATCACATGTATCCAGTTCAACTACTTTTCATTCAGCCACAGCCCTTTACAGAGTCCCACGCTCAGCTTCTACTGACTTTAATGGGGAAGCGTAGAGCGAGTTGTTCCACTGCAACAAAACTAGACGGATCATTGGATAAATGCTGGGCTTTGTCCCGCCCATTGGACGCTCAGCATCTCTGCGGGTCTGTGGGAGAGTGGGCTGGCCCGGATGCTAGGCTTCTGCATGATGATTGGATGAGCTGTCTGAGGTGGAATCCTTTTTTGATTGACAGCTAAATGAGCGAATCAGCGATCTTGAAGAATAAACATCTTCAACAACATTCTTCAAGTTTTTCATTCCTTTGTTCTGAACTGATCCGCAGACTTGACAGATCCCCAGCAACTTTGGCTTTGTTCAAAACGACTAGCGATGTGTATGGAGACTCTGTTCTGTCACTCTGCGGTTTCATTCCTCAACAAGCAGGGGCAGCGCCGGAGCTTCTCCCCCCGTCATGATCACTCACACTCACGGTCACACTTTACAGTAGCCTGGCGCAGCAGCTCCAGCTGGGCCAAGGCCGTTTAAGCAGCCTAGCTCTGCTGGCCATTGAGAGGACACTGGTCAAGTCCCTGGAAAGGACGCCTTGTTGGTACGACAAGGTCACAGATCCTTTTCTTGAAAAGGAACGAAGGGTAGAATTTACATATAAATACACATTCATGATGTAGGCCGGAAAAATGAGCTTTCCCTCCTTGAAAGACCAGCAACCGCCACCAGCTGTAATAGATGTTCTTTGAAACAATAATGGCTAAGAACGTAAGAAAATATGGCCTTTATACCTGTACAGTTTAGAGTTATTTACATTTTTATTTGGCTTTTACTTTCTACTCATACTCCGCTGACACCTAGTTCAGAGGTAATGGAGGTTAGGATAGAGTTTTAACTGTATTTAAATATATATATATATATATAAAAAATTGTTAGTTGTACTGGGAATCAAACTTGTAGTCTCATAGTTAAAAGAGCAATATCCCTTTCCAAATATAAGTTAATTACACCAACAATATGTCTTGACCAGTCAACTGATGTGGCAGTAGAGTGCATTGAATTGAATTGAATTGGTCTGGTCTGAGGAGGCTTATGCGACACTGCAGGGCTGCTTAAAAGTGACTGACTGGCCTTCACTTTGTGAGACGCTTGGGGAGGACATTGATGGGCTCACTGAGTGCATCACAGACTACATTAATTTTTGTCCCATCTCGGACTGTAACATGCTATGCCAACAACAAACCCTGGATCACCAAGGACATTAAGGCCATCCTGAATGAAAAGAAGAAAGTCTTCAGAGATGGAAACCGTGATGAGGTGAGGAGAGTCCAAGGGGTAATCAGACTTAAAATGAGGAAGGCTAAACGCAATTACAGGAGAAAGCTGGAGAACAATCTCCAGCGAAACAACATGAGGGACGTGTGGAGTGTCATGAGAACCATCACCGGGTTCCAGAAGACTGGTAGCATGAGGTTGGAGGCCTGTGTGGACCAGGCAAACAAACTGAACTTATTTTTTAATAGGTTTGATACAACGGCCCATCCCCCACAGGACTCTGCTGCTGGCTGCCCTTCAAAGACTGCCACTATACCTCCCCCTACTCCTCCTCCTTACATAGCCCTTACCTTCTGCTCACCACCTCACTTCACACCTACCTACTGCTGACAAGACTCCACCCTGGCAAAGATGCAGGCACCCTGTATTTCCAAGGGTTCTTAAAGCCTGTGCCCCTCTGCTTTGTGGAGCAATGAGTCAAGTCTTCAGCCTGAGCCTGCACCTCCAGAGTCCCTGTGCTGTGGAAGACGTCCTTCTTCGTGTCTGTGCCAAAGAGGCAGCGTCCCAGTGGCCCTCAGGAATAAAGACCCTGATGTCCCACATCATGAAGACCATGGAGACCAAGAAACTGTCTTCTCTCCCTTTCTCTTCACACTCTTCACCTCAGACTTAAACTATTGCACTCCTGCCACCTTCAGAGGTTTTCTGATGACTCAGCAATAGTTGGCTGCATTGGAAAGGGGGATGAAAGTGAATACAGGACTGTTGTGGGCAACTTGTCACTTGAAGTGAGCTAAGTGGATCTCAGGAGGATGAAAAAACACCTGCGACCCCTGTCTCCATCCAGGGGGTCCCTGTGGACACTGTAGAGGAGTATAAATACCTGGGGGTTTACTTCAATGATAAGTTGAACTGGACTAGAAACGCAGAGGCTGTCTACAAAAAGGGTCAAAGTCGACTCTTCTTCCTGAGGAGGCTGAGGTCCTTTAGCATCTGCCCGACGATGCTGAGGATGTTTTATGAGTCTGTTTCCAGTGAGATCTACTTCACTGTCACATGCTGGGGCAGTGGGCTGAAGGTCGCAGACACCAACAGACTGAACAAACTGATCAGGAGGGCTGGTGATGTCGTAGGGGAGGAGCTGCACACCCTGACGACTGTGGCAGAGAGGAGGATGCTGTCCAGGCTCCGGTCTATCTTGGACAATGTCTCCCACCCTCTCTGCGACACACTGGCCCAGCAGAGGAGCACCTTCAGCAGAAGACTCCTCGCACCCAGATGCACCACAGAGCGCCACAGGAAATATTTCCTGCCTGTGGTCTTTAAACTATACAACACATCCCTTGGAGAGCCTGTCACCTATATATATATATATATATATATATATATATATATATATATATATATATATATATATATATATATATGTTTTTATTGAATCCTATTACTTTTAAAATAGTGTGAATTGTGACCCAGAAGGTTTAATCTGCTTTGGTATCACTGCGCGAGCATTTTATTGCCGCCAGCAGGAGGCAGTGTGGCGCTGTGTTACTACCTCCAGGACTCTCTATGCAGCGGCCATTTTGTTTCCTCATTACGCTGAGGGAAGCTGCACCGAACAGAAGCACTCCTCTCCAGTCTCATAATTTCTTCTGTTTAATAATTAGTAATTAGTATGTGTATACTAATATGTTTGGTGAATATGCAGAGAAAATGTGTTTCTTCTATTTGGCGCGAACGGGTAAAAATGGCGTCTGTGGTAAACTCTTTTCTGATTGTCACTTAGTGGAGTTCAGAGTATCCACGACTGACCCACGAATGACAAGTGATGTCAGTAATGTGTGCCGTGGACCATAAAAAAAGATAACAGTTGAGTCGCAGTGTTTTTACGCTAGGTTTTCACTGAGGTTTGCGTGAGTTTTTCTTTGTGTATAACCACTTTAACTACGGACTGAGGTGAATAAAAGTTGCCAAATGGAGAAACAACGTCATGGCTGCTTGAGGATGCTGCACCGAACAGAAGCACTCGTCTCCAGTCTCATCATTTCTCCTGTTTATGTGGACAGGTACTCAGTTTTGGATCTGTTACGCTAGCAGTCCATGAAGTTAGATATCCCAGATGTCAAATACACACTACCAGTCAAAATATGGTGTCATAGTATGAGTTTAGCACGGGTTCAAATAGCCAAATCCATTTTGTTTTTTTATTAAGAGATTACCAAGAACTTTACCAAGTCATTCAGAGTCACCCAGTGCTCTCAGTTTTGTCGTGGATGTTAATTTTGAATGTACCTGCCCTAAAGGAGAGCTATAGCCATCAAAGCCAAAACAAACATTACAATGTCAAAACAATGGTTTAAGCTTATATAGAGGAGAAATTACACAACCCATGATCTTCTTCTCCCTCCCAAAGTCAATAAAACTATTAAATGTGACTGTGATTGGTCAAAATGTTTAAGCAATGTGAACAAGGCCACAGTGACACAACCAGAGCAGTAAATTTCCACCAGACAATGGCCGTGAGAGAGGGAGAGTCAGAGGGAAAGACAGACATACTTAGTAGTCAGCAGATGTCTGTCATTGTGGAAAACGTCATGTATTTGTGTTTCTCTATCTGCCAGACTGCTGTACCATCAGCTTCCTTCTCTTTATCGCTCTCATTTAATCACTTTTTCTAACTGACTTTCTGCAAAATATTTACACAGTACAGGCTCAAGGACAAGACCGCATTTTAGATAAATCCCTATGGCTTTGTCTGTTGCTGCCTATTGACACACATTTTTTATTCCCCCAATTTCAGGATTTTTCAAAGGACAGAGCGATGAAATTCATCATTAGCATGACACACTTGTCAGTGAGAAAGTATTAACAGTAAAGTCTGCTTGTATAGATCTGCATAGAGATAATGGAGAGAGCCCTTGCATACAGAAAGTTTCAACAGTCTAACCCACGTGTTTGTATATCTATACGATAGTGCATCTATGTAACTCTCAAGCTAGTTAATGATTTCACTAACACACATTTATCTTCATGACTTACTTCCTACGCAGTTAATTAGTAACACTGAGGACATTGGGACAGTGAAAGCACTTGTGTTGAACTCTGTTTGAGAATATTCAGAAATGTCCTTTAAATGCACACAAACACAAAGTGTAACATCACATTTTTGGGACTGTTTCATTGTGTTTCATTTCACGGTGACTGGCTAATAAACTGGTACACAGGTCCTGCATTGGTTACTATCAGACACTAAGCTGCTTGTGTGTGTGTGTATATACATACATTTAGTTTTTCCTGCTTGGAAAGACAGTCGACTCCATTATGTCTGTGACAAACTGTTAACATTGTTATGTCTATGTTATAAATTAATTTCCCCCGGGGATTAGTAAAGTATTTCTGGTTCTGATGGCCATAAGTGATAGCACGATTACTTCCAGTATAGTAGTGTACTTGCATATGCTCTTTGACTACGGAGATAATGGGATAACTGAGAATGTGTCTATAAAACTGATGGTGAATCAATTATACTTTCATATAAGAATCAGTTTTAGGCACAAAATGTGTTTTGCTCATTTAAAAAGAGGTAATCTGACTCTAAGTGGGCTCCCTTGCTGTTACTGTATCATGATTTATGGCTGTATTGTAGTTAAACAGCCTCGTTTAGGTTCCTTTAAAGTGTGTCGTACTGGATTGACACCACAATACAGTTGGCAAATAAATGAGTCTAAACAACAAAAGCGCTCTGACCCTCGGTGGTAACACAAAAAAGAATGAAAAGTAGAGGACCCGCAATTGAGCCTTGTGGCACTCCATGGACGCATTAACTCACCTGTATAACAGCTACATCTGAAAGAATAGGTGAAATATATCATATGAGACTTTGACAAGCTTGCGTACATAGGGCACAATACCATGTAACAACTTTCTTGTTTTCCCCATCTCTATTCTTAAAGTATCTAAAAAGGACATCAAATAAAGCAAACTCTTATATTTGTATTTTAAAAAGTTAATCGCCAAGACTCTCCAAGCATCTACAACACAAAACAATATTTTTTTTGCTGAACAAGAGTAAAAAGAAAGGGGACATATAGAGGAGTAGTGTGATAGTTAATGAGATCCACAATCAATATGAATGCACATTAATGTCATTTATTGTAAAAGTTATGTGTGTTAATATAAGTAGGGACAGTTTGTTTAGCTATATTCTGTTTCTGCATCCCCCTTCAACCTTGTGGAGTTCATAAAAAGCTTTTACAATTGTGGAAGATATATCTCCAGTGGTGCTTTAAAACATTAAAATCCTCTGTTGTACAAGAAGAGATTCTTTTTGTTTTATTAATTGTTTTTGAAAATGCAAATGCAGTTCTTACAAGCACCACTGTTCCCCACAGTAACACTCACTAACTTCCTCTCAACACTTACTCAATACACCATCATGGGTGCTAGAGGGTAAAGCATAATGCTGATATGTGTATATAATCTAACATCTTGTTTGATGGTGTTTACAGCTAAAACAAACTAGACACAGGGCTACTACGGTTCTTGTCTTATAAAATGTAAAAACTGGGCAATGTGGTTGCACTTTCTTTTGCTCATGAGCATGACCAAAATAATTAGATCATGGATATAAGCGGCTGAAAGTTGTAATATTCGCAGTGACGCTGAGCTTACCATTAGAGATAAAGCTCAGATATCTGGGAAAGAACATGTGCTCCTTTGCATTTAAAGGAATCAGCTGAGGGATGTGGTACCAGCATTCAAATCAGATGCGTCATGGACGTTTCCCTGTGGAGGTGTTCTACGCCATGGGTGTCAAAGTCAAGGCCCGCGGGCCAGATCCGGCCTGCGAATGAATGATCTTGGCCCCCGGAATAATATTTGATTAGTATTAGATCCGGCCCGCACGCCACAGCGGCCTGCTGGTGTTTTTCACCAACGCACCAAAACTACATTACCCACAATGCAACGGTAGCCCGCGAACTTACTGCAGCGCCGCAAGTGGGCTGCCTCGGCTTCCTTATTCATCAGCATTTAGGGCAGATGTCAACTTTCACTTGAAATTACTGACAGAGTCGTACAAAAATGTGATTATTAATTTAATTATTAAATAAAATACGATACACTGTGTTAGGTCTTGGTTCAATAGGTCATATGCATCATTTTAATATGTTTTAATAAACATTGAACCAGTCCGGCCCTCGGCTTGTAGCAGATTTGTTTTTTTGGCCCTATGATGTGTTTGACTTTGACATCCCTGTTCTACGCCATCCAACTGGGTGAAAACTCTACATTGACACTCTATCAGAAGATCCAAAGTTAGAGATGGCTTAAGTTTATTGTCTGACGAGGAATTCGCAGAGCCACATTTCGAGGAAAGACAGTTGAAGAAAATTCTCAAATGACAGCAGTGATACATAAGCAGGAAATGTCGCTGTTGCGCTGTTGCCTACAAAATGAGAGAGAGCGAGACTGGCTGTGGGAATAGTAATGAATGGGAACGATTGAAAGTTCAGGCCAAAAGCTTGGTGTAAAACATAGAGACTCATTGTCATCTTATTGGTTCGTGTGTGTGTGTGTGTAATGCTGGCTGGAGTCTCTACATGAGTACACACACACACACACACACACACTCTTACCATTTACATAACACTCTCCTATTTTAAGACCATGTACATTTCCACTGGGCTGACCACTTATTAAATCCACTCCTCTCCTTCCTTTCTCCCTCTCCCATCTTGGCTCCACATTTCTTTTACTCCTTATCCTCTTTTCCAATCTCCTCCTTTTCCTTTGTTTTGATCACATGTAAAGATGCAGACAGGGGCTACTAAAAAGATAGTGACAAAGAAAAATGAGTCAGGCAGATAAAGACAAAAATAGATGTGACAGATAGCCTGCAAGAATGAGTGTGCATTTGAAAAGATAGATGCACAGAGAGTGATAACAGGAAGTGTAATATGTTATAAGGAAACAGAGAGGTGCAAACATTCCAGACTTACCTAACTAAAGTTAACATCACAGTTGATTCTTAGTTGAAAGAAAAAGTGCATTCTTGGCATTAAGGTCAATGGGTTTCAGTGCTGTTTACACACACAGCCAACGTCTATCTCCTTATCACACACTCCAGGACTTCAACTAAAATGTGTATCTACACCGTGACTTGGCATTCATGAAATTATCTGAAGCCAACAGAGTATGTTTGCCATCAGTGTTCAAAATTTTCCAAAGAATTATCCGGGTTATTTAGGTTGTTCAGAGGAGGTTTGCCCTGAAAGAGACCCATCTCTTATCTTCAGTGAGTCAGTTTAGTACTAAGCTGAATTGCTTCTATCATGAATTACATGCTGCTCCTGCAAGAATGTGTTCCCTTTTATCATTTTAGCCCTGGATAATTGTCATAGCAGATATGTGGGGAGTGCTGCTGCTAGTAAGTCTGAAGTATGACATCCTTAAAAAAAAACCTGTTAATTTGACCAGTAGATGACACTTCGATTGTGGTTTATGTTAAATTAAATACCATCGATATAGATCTACAAACAGGTTGTGATATCTTGCATGAATACCTACAATAACATATTTTGGCCACTGAGGGAAAGCAGGAAGAAGCTATAAACACTTTAAAGTTGATAAATCTAACTTGCTAGCAAAATGTTATTTTGGCGTCATCTGGTGGTAGCCTGGAGAATTACACCGTAGCAAACGCGCATTGTACGCGTCTGATAGCCACATAATACTGCAACTGCCTTTACCAAGACTGTATCATTAAATTCGACACTTTGTAGTTTAAAGACAGGTTGCGGTCAGAAGATATTTCACATTGTCTCTGTTAATCATTGCTACTTCCACTTTCTGATGACTCGAATGCAGAGTTTTAAAACTCCCGACATATTATTTATCCATTGGTAAAAAGGCTCAATGGCCACATCTCAACCAAAAATGCAACCAGACGCTTGTTCCAGAAAGTTTCAGCCATACTACGCCAACTTCAGCAGCAGCTAAGTTTCCTCAGTTGGCGTTGAACTGTAAACATGTTTGACAGCCAAAAGGGGGCGCTGGTTGGTTACAGTCTGTCATTCACCTTCGAAAAGAATGATGCACTTCTATCGTTCTGCAGGAAGATGGTGATTAGGCATTTACTAGCATTAAACCTGACCCTCCAACTAGAGCTGGCTGAAAATCAACATCTATACTGCTTTCACGTTCAGCTGCCAAGGAAAATGATATCTTTCAAAGCACATATTAACGGTTTAAAGTGCAAAACAATGTTATAAATTCATAGAAGATAAAAAGGGAAGTTGTGAGAGTGTATTTAGGTTAGTGGGCATGCACAGTAGCAGTGGAGGTTTACCAAGAGCTGAAGTCAAGGACACACAGTCCTATACTGTGTGTAACTGGTTTTATTCACCATGTCACTTTAGGCCCTTTGCCTCTCCGGATTTTGACTTATAGTACGATTCTAGTAATGCTGAAGGGCGGATATTTCACTTAACACAGGTTACTTACTTGATAGGTGAGTTTTATAGGAAACAAGCCTGCATTCAATACCTTACACTATGAAATACTAATTTGATAGAATTACAGGAGGACAATAATTCCTCAAAAACTACAAATTTTGAAGAAGATCGTATAAAAAAAGTGTGCCACAGGAAACCACTACAGGACACAAATAGGACATTATAGTCAACCCTGTGGTGTGATCCTGACCTCACAGTGGCTGAAAGAATGTCACACATCACCTCGATGAGGAGTCTACAGCAGCCAATATTAGACTCAGGGACACACACACACACACACACACAGTCTGCTTAGTAACCCAGGCCGGACCTGTATACCAGTTTATCAGTCAGTCACATAGATCAACAACTACAGCTACAATGAAACAGTCCCTAAAATGTGATGTTACACTTTGTTTCAGAATTTTCAGAAATGTCCTTCAAATGCTTACAATGTGTGGTCAGTATCTTAGCTGCTAACCAACACGACCCATGAAGATCTGAGTACTCTGGATTTTTTCCCATCCTGCCAACTCTACAATTATAGGCAAAAAACATGACAATGAATACTTCAAACTCTACAAAAGCCCATATCAGTCTTGTAGAGATCACAGGGAGATGGAATCACCTGCTAGGCATTGATTGCACCTCCTCCGGTGCCCACAGAGGGTCAACTGCAGGGTCATCAGCCAGGAACCACCGATATCAACGACGTTTCGCGCCTTTAATCCTGGAACGTCTCCTGGTGGCGGAGCAGTGACAGGGACGTCTCCCAGCTGTTTGTTCCCCAGCTCTTGTCCTTCCTCAATAACCAGAGCCAAAAGCTTCCTTTCTCAGCCTCCTCTGCCAGCTCCTTGGTTGCCTTCTACAGGCTCCATCCTGTCACCCCTACGTCTCTCAGAAGGCGCGTGGATGACTGCCCCACATAGACTGGGCATCCAACTTCAACTGGATAGATGGTGGTCTTCCAGCCAAACCAGCACTCTACAGCGAACTCTGTGTACTTGGCCTTTTTTTCGTTCGTAGCTGGCCTCGGTCCCCTCCTCCGCTGGTACTGTGAGCTCAATGCTTCTCTCCACCCTAGGCTTGCCCTTCCTGCCTGGACTTCGTCGACAATCTCTTGATGTTGCAAGCAACTGATGGAGGGCACAGCCTGGTTGGTGGACTCTCTTAACTCGAGAACGATCCAACTGATGAATTGGAGCGGAAGTTGGAGGGTGTTCCTTCCTAACAGGCCCATTTCAGAGAGGCATCGTGGCAGCCCAAACCACTTTCTGGTGAATAAGTTGGCCTTTCCATCCATCTTACTTGTGGTGGATGAGGGGATTTCACCCATTTTCAGCGGCCACATCACTCTTCTGTAGAGCATGAACTGGTGGCACCAGACTTTGTACTTACCTGGGAGTTGGCTTTGGTCGATCTTTGCCAGGTCTTCTGAGAGCTGTTTAGACATACGATGTATGATGTACAACGTACTGCCTCCCTAGGCTTTATATGGGTTGCACAGAAAGGAGTGGATTTTTTTCTCCCCCTAAGATGAAGGTGGTGCTGTCGGTTCTGACTCCTCTTATGAGAGACAGGCTCTGTGATTTTGAGGGCTTAATCCTCATTCGAGCCCACGACATCAGCTTGTCCATCCTTTTCAGAAACATCGTACCGTGACACCAAACATGGTCATCCTCAAAACCTGATAAAAATGTGTTGACTCTAAATTCAGTTTTGAAACAGCTTATGTAAAGAAAAAAATGTGGGCTTATGCTCAACTATCGTTCACCCATTTTATATGTAAATGGCTGAAAAGTCTTAATGTGTTGCCATGTATATTGCATCTGTCTAGCAATACCTGGCTGTCTGAACGTTTTGAACTGTGCTCTTTTGCAGGTTTGTTGGACTCTGAACATTAAAAGTAAGAGTACAGTTTGATCCAAAACAAACCCAACTGCTATCATAAGCCAACATAAACTACTGAAGATAATTTGCAGTCTAGACAAACCTGAATCTCTTTCAAGACACATGCGAGCCAGATAAACCCAAGACACACCTCAGAAATATGAGGACAAATCAAAACTGTACAGAGGTGTTACAAAAGAATGATGCACTTACATGCATTTGACATTTGAGGTGCTAGATGTTGGAAACAGGCCATGCCTACCATGCACTGTCAACAACAGCAAATTAAAGCACAGCCCTAAAGCTATTTAAAAATATTTTCTACGTTGTTAGCAGTGGTTCATCTGCGAGAGAATGGGTGACAGAGAGAGGGAAAGCGAGAATGAGAAAGAGAGAGGGAGGGAGGAAAGGCGGAGAGAGAGAGAGAGAGAGAGAGAGAGAGAGAGAGAGAGAGAGAGAGAGAGAGAGAGACTCGTGTTTAGGAGAGCGCACGAAGTGCAACATGCGACTGGCTGAGCATCTCTGCCTTCTCGCCGCTCTGAGCGCTTCACTTCCCCTTTTCAACCACAGTTCAATGACGAATTTAGACAGTATCAAATAAAGTCAATGAAAAGGAAACATATATAAATTGCATGACTATTCCCTTTGATTGGAATAGCCTACAAATCTATACAGATGTGGAAAAAGACTGACCATTAAAGAGCAGAACGTCTAAAAGAAAATGACACGGAAAATAGACTTATACATTTAAAATCAAGCATCACATAAAAGCAACTGAAGCACGCATGTAGAAAAGCACGTGGGGAAAAACACTTATGTTGCATTTGGAGTTTTTAAGAAATTGCAAATCCACTAGCGAACGAATCAGCGCTCAAAGAGAACAGCCTGTATCCATATCTACATCACCGCTTCCCCACCTGCCTACACACTACGGCCGGTAAAACCGTCAATTACTGCAATCACCAAAACACTGATAATTGATTTATCCACCCATAAATGACCTTTAACTCTTCTTAATTGCTCCTCTCGCTTGCAAAAATAAATAAATAAATAAATCATCATTCATTTCCATTCTTAGACAAATCAGATAAATGTCGGCATTCAAATTATAATTATAATAATATTCATAATAAAATTACATGAGCAGCACAGTCATCCCTTCCCTTCCGCTTTAGAGGTTTACAACGAGGTTATAGGTTTTTCCGTTACCTGCTATGTTGATATAATATCGTCTCTTATTTTGTCCTTTTAATGTCCTTTGAGCGCTGTCCCTTGTACGTTTCTTCTTGTCCGTGTCCTCCTGTGTCTGTGAGAGCGACTGAAGGCTGGACGCGTCGGTAGCCTATTTTTTAGCCCGTTTATAAGCCTCTCTTTCTGACCTTTGTCTCTCAAAACAGGGGGGACATGAGAAATCAGCGGCAGTGGAAAAACACCGGCCTGCCTCCTCTCAGAGCAACAGGAGAGCCGTGTGACGCTGTTAGGACCCGCCTCTGATTTCTGTCAAGTGCGTCGTTTACGCGAGCGAAGCAGCACAAAGTGGAACTGGAAGAGATGCACGGGCTCAAGGTCGGTGCCAAATCCACTGGATGAACTCTAAAATGCACTGATGCACTCTTCCTGCCCATCACTCTGCAACAATGTAGCTCTGTTCCAGGGTCCATTGTTATCATCGACATGCCGACCATAAGCGTTTAAAGGCTCCGCCAAGTGATGCAGGCACATTTTCAGTTTGCAAAGTAGGAAGGGAAGGTCTACGAGCAGCACGTGAAAGCAGCATTAAGGGGGTAGCTCTCCCCCCACCCATTTCAGGAGTTGGTTGGTTTGTGGTGTGTATCTTAACCGGCATTCACGGGCATACTCCCACGTGCTTACTCTCAGATTTATTCATATGGCATCGTATGTCTCTATTGCAAAATATGAATCTCTCACACTCACTGGTGTCATGTGTTACATCCCATCAGTATCAATATTTGAGACACTTACTGTGTTGTACTTTGCATTTTTAAAGGTAGCAGCTTCAAGGCAGAAATGCTCATTTTGCACATAATATGTCTTGTATAAAAAACACCATATAGTCATGTTAAAGGTTGAATATGTAGTCTTTATTAAAAATCTATATTTAAAAAAATAATGTACCCACGGGGCATTTTGAGGGGTACAGAATGAACATATTGCTTCTCCATAAAAAAATATATTTAGTCTGAATTTATTTTATTTTTTTAAATTTGACAGGTTTGGCAATAAGCTCAGTCCATAGGTGACTTGGCTGGGAACCGTAGGGTTGCTGGTTCAACTCTCTGTGTGGACCATGTGTGGAGCGTGGACTGGTGGCTGGAGAGGTGCCAGTTCATCTCCTGGGATCTGCCGAGGTGCTGTTGAGCAAGGCACCGAACCCCCAACTGCTCGGGGCGCGGGTCACTGGCAGCTCTCTCGCTCTGACATCTCTCATTATTGCATGTATACAGGTTCTGTCTGTGCATGTGTGTATTTCGGGCCTGTGTGTGTAACACGATTAATAATAAGAGTGAAAAAAAATGTAATTTCCCCGTTGCGGTATAAATAAAGTAATTCTTCTTCTTCTTACTTTCCCCCATGTTCTGTTTACATTGTGTCCAATAGCCTTGGGCGTTGCAGGTTGCCAGGGTTGTCTAATTTGTTGGGTGCAGCTACTGTAGGCTGGCACTGGGTGAGAGTTTTCCCAGCAGCTGAGTGACGGAGACGTGCAAAACCTAGAGTCTGTAAACAGCAGGCCATGCATTCATTCCATGGACTAAGATAAAGGAGTTCAACTGCATTAAAACACACGCACAAATTACTACTTTATGTCACACAGATCTTTAAAAACATAACAAAGTGTCCCTGTGAAGACTCTGTGAATGATTTAAATATTTAGACAGACATGGTAATGTTATGACTGGCAACATATTTGATTAGGCAAAGACTAAGCACAGAGGCAAGTTTTAGATCTGATGCGCTATTCAAATAAAAACGATTTCCCCAACTGTCTGTTGTCCATTGTATTTCAGAGGTAGTCCCTGGCTGAGTTAACCTAGCCTACTGTACCTTTAACATGTGTATGGATACTTTCTAATTTTTCTTTGTTAATTCACTTTTAGGCACGTTTGAGAATCATTTCACTGAGGCCATCATGGAGAATTTCTTCATCATTGGCCAAAATCCACTCACTTGACCAGTGCAGTCCATTTATATCTCCAGGGGAAATGTGTTGATTCATTTTAACCTCCGTTCTAAACAATCTTTATATTATGTATTATCTTGAACGTTTGATTGGTAGTAAATGTTGCCCTTCCAAGTGTTTTCAAACACAGCTTTACGACTGTGTTTGTACTGGTGTTCAGTGACAACTGAGAGTGACCCCGCAGATGTACTATAGGTTGTGATTTTGAGGCACAAATAAGGACATTTGCATGCACCTGACTTAGTAAGAATTACAGATTCAGGCGTATTTCTAACTAAAAACAGAAGGAGTCTGACTGGGCTCGGATTTTCTTAACCATCCATTCAGTCATATGTGTGTTTTTTGGACCTATTCTGTCATTAAGGTATCTTAGGGCGCACTCGCACTGTCCTTCCGCACCGCGCCCCAGGCTTTAGGGTACTTGTCCCCCCTCCCTCTCACCCCGCTGGCCAGGCCCGTTAGTACTCACACTACCTGGGCCTCGGCGAATGCTTCTTGCTGCCTATACGTCATCACGCCGTAACACGTCACACGCATTGATGACGTCATGGCGATGTGTGGCTTTGTTTCCAAATCTTTCCATAGACCTCAGAGTTTTTGTGCGTCTTGTCGACTGTTTTTGAATCTTTTCATCAACCAAATCTGCAGTAAACACTCCACCTCCGCATCACACCAACGTGAACCTTTCACCGCCATTGTTGTTGTTGTTAAATGTCCGCGCATGGTCCGTCCCTCTATTTTCTATGTCCGAACAGGCGCACATAAATTACGTCAGAACCGCCTCAGGCCTCATGCTCGTACATGTGCAAACACGCTCTACAAAAGCCCACCTCTCTCAGAGGGGCGGTGGACGGCCAGCTGGCCGCAGCTATGCGCGGAGCAGTTGCACTCACACTGGTCAAACGCACTAGGCTCTACCCGAAAAACCTGTTTTGGCCCGGTGCAGAAGGACAGTGTGAGTGCCTCCTTAAAGATCTACAGGACAAGAATTATGAGAATATGATAATGACACTGATTAAATTTTGCTTTTGGCAGTCCATATGGAATTAAATGTATTGACAATGAAATAAATCTTAAACCATTTAGACATTTGAGCCAAGTCAGTATTTGGAATATGTGTGAAAAAATACCTGAAAATCGATGGAGATGCAGTGATCAAGGCATTAAAGTGTAATTTCGGCGCATCAAATGGTCTTTTCGGCACTTGCCCGCATCAAATAAGCCATCGACACAGTTTTTTTAGTGTAACAACTGTCAACAGAGAAAATTGTGAGAGTGCTAACAGCCACACGTGGCTAACACTGATTAGCTCTGGGCAGTATGGTGAAGGCATTAAAACGTCTTTTTTAACCACTAATGCTGCTCAAAATAACACCAAACCTCTGCAGCCGCATGAGAAGAGTCCCTACATATATAACGAAAAACCAACAACATAGTTATTGAACACAGAGTTCATTAAAAGAGTGTGACTTACCAACTGGCCCCGGTAGCAGCTCCTCTTGTAGTAAAGTCCATTCAAGTCGAGTATCGAATGCAATCCAAAAGGAAGAGGTCCATTGATGATGATGATTGATGATTAAGGAATCTGTCGCCTCTTCCAATTTATTCTGGGGACATGGTAAAAAAGTTTCCAGTAGGGTGCGGGTGACAAGGGATGGGGAATGCTCCATAGCAGTCACATATTGTGTTGCAGTATTCAATGATTCCAGCCCACAGCGAAAAATGTCACTCTCTTGGCAGCATAAACATTCTTCTTCAGTGCCCATGGACGCACAGCACCCATGCACGCACAGCACCCACAGGCTGATGCTATGTTTGATGCTACCCTGATGCTACCTCTACCTGTAGCCCCTGCTGGCAACAGACGTCCCTGTCCCCTCGCGTGACATTTGGGAAATTTGCTGTCTGGGACATTTCCAAACCTTTTACATCTATTATTAACTTATATTTCACCAAATGCCACAAACAAAGTTCATGTGTTTTGCTGGAATAAATCATCAATGGGCTCCTTCCTTTTGGATTGCATTTGGTAATCGACTTGAATGGACTTTACTATGAGAGGAGCTGGTACAGGGGCCAGTTGGTAACTCTTTCTAAACACTCTTTTAATAAACTCTGGGTTCGCTAACTACGTTGTTGGTGCTTCGTTATGTATTTATCTCTTTGGCTCTTTATGTTGTTTTAACCATGTATGAATGTTTATTGTATAAATAAATAAATGCTGTATATTCCAACTTCTGTTATTGTGACGTTATAAATTAGTATTTTATTCTGCCATTCAAGGGTTTGCAATTAATTTACTTTTTTCACACACCAAAAGATGAAGACACACACATACACACACACACACACACACACACACACACATAAATACATAAATATAAACAATCTGGCAGGTGGATGTGGAGCACACAATTTTCCACGTTTTGGCATTGTCTCTCTGCCTGTTATATAATGCGCACGCAGGACCAGATTTGTTTAGGATCTCCATAAACACACACACACACACACACACACACACAAACATAAACACATATCCACATATCCACACAAACACGCACTTACTTGTTCCTCAATGCAACTTTGCATCATTCAAATAACTTAGTATGACCACTTAAATCTGCTCTGAGGATCCAAACATCCTGCTTCCTTTCCTATCGTATGAAGTGGTCTGGTCAGGATAATAAAGTAGCACTCAAGGTTTGGAGTGTTCTGCTGTGATACAGTTGCCTGTGTTGACCTTTCCTCGGGCACTGAGATAAAGTCTGCTGAAGCAGTTGGGTTTTATGTATCTGCGTAGTGCTGAGACAAGAAAGCAACTTGAAAAAGGTGAAGCTCTTTCACAGATGATGGGGAACAAGTCGACACGTTATTGCTGGGTATATGTGAGAACTCTGGCTGCATTAATTGTTTTGTGTTTCATGTGTTGTGTGTTGCGGAGACAGCAGGAGGGTCAGCGTTTTCTATTGGAAAAGCCAAGATGAACTATTGTGTTTTCGATCTATATCACCTTGAAAACCATTAGTGTTCAACATGTTATACTTGGGTCTGAGGACTGCCCTCAGAGCATGTTGATACACTGGTGTTAAGTGTACAAGATGATCTCTTCTATATAAAATTAAAATATATAAATGTTGTTTTTATTATAACTTGATTCTGGTTACGAACTGGTTCTTGTGTCACAAGTTTTTTGACTGTTGCAACATTGTCAAATTGATTGTGTCACTAGGAAAGCATGAATAAACTCTCTCTCCCTCTGTATGTGTTTGCTATGTTCTCCAACCTGTGTGAATGCTGTGCTTTGCCTCTTCTGTCTTTGTTTACTCTCACTCTCTCTATCTATCTCTCTTTCTCTCACTCTCTCTCTCTTTCTGTGCATCCTTCTCTGTCTCTCTCTATCTGAGTTTCTCTTTATTGTCGTGAATGTCACAAAGACTATGTTGGCCATGCATAATTCAATTCAATTCAATTCAATTTTATTTATAGTGCCAAATCATAACCAAAGTTATCTCAGGACACTTTACAGAGTAGGTAAAGACCACACTCTATGACTTATTTATGATTTACAGAGACCCAACAATTCCCCCGTAGAGTACGGTGGCAACGAAAACCTTCACTATAACAGACAGGGACGTCAGACAGACCCAGCTCTGTGGAGGACGGACATCTGTCTGCACCGGAGAGAGAAAGAAAAGGAGAGAGAGAGAGATAAAAGGCGGACAGATGGACAGAAGGAGACAAAGACAGACACAAAGAAAGAGCCAGACCAATAATATCTCTTTCCCTCTCATAAATAGTCGTCATAGTAGTAAATAAGCACAAAAAATACTAAGCTGATGGGTCCAGTAATATGTGAGACAAGCTGCAGACGGACGGACGGACGGACAGTCACACAAACACACACACACACAAAGGGAACTGATGTTTTTTTAAGATAATAGAAGCAGACTTTGTTGTTGATTTGATGCGTCTGTGAAGTCCTAAAAGGTTTAACAACTGTTTGAGATGAATTAGTAACTTAACTAAGTTCCTCCTTCTGGAGATGTCTTGTGTTTTCTAAATGTTGATCTCCACTATAAGCTCCTTCCTCGTTTGAACCTACACACTCAAAAATAGAGGTACCAGTTTGTACCTAAAAGGGTACAAATGCTTGTCGTGGGTGCACCTTTTTGAGAGACATTTGTGTAACTTATCAAATTGTACCAGTTAAACTATAATTGTGTACCCTTGAAGTCATATATGTCCCCTTATACTATAGTACAGCAATGTACCCACTGAAGAAGAATTACTTTATTTATCCCGCAACAGGGAAATTGAATTTTTTCACTCTTATTATTAATCATGTCACACACACACACACACACACACACACACACACACACACACACACACACACACACACACACACACACACACACACACACAGGACCTATACATGCAATTAAGGAGAGATGGTCCCGCTTAGAGCAAGGGGGCTGCCAGTGACCAGCGCCCTGAGCAGTTGGGGGTTTGGTGCCTTGCTCAACAGCGCCCAGGAGACAAACTGGCACCTCTCCAGCCACCAGTCCACGCTCCATTCATGGTCCACATAGGGACTTGAACCAGGGACCCTACAGTTCCCAGCCAAGTCACCTATGGACTGAGCTACTACCGCCCAAAGGGTACCATATGGTACTTATAAGGGCACCACCCCAGCGACAAGCTATTCTGGACTTTAAGGACAAACAAATATACCAGAATTGTCAACAATATTTGCTTCTTGACTGTTTGACATTAAAAGATTATAAACAGTCTATTGTGAATAAATATTTTCACATAAAATGTATTCATGTCAATGTATAAAATAACGAGATGTAAAGATTGCTTAAATGATTAACATTACACATTCATCTTCAACTGCTTGTCCCTGTCGGGGTCGCTGGAGCTGATCCCAGCTGACATTGGGCGTGAGGCGGGGTACACCCTGGACAGGACGCCAGTTCATCGCAGGGCACAAGCTGTCAGCAAATTATTTCAACTCAATAAGCTATTTTTGTGTAATTTGGGCTTCAGCTAGCGCTCAAGTAGTTACTTTTTTAATAGCCTATGGGCCAATGGTGTGCACAAAAAAGCCATTGGAGAATTCTTATTTGAAATCATGGATAAACAACAACGAACATTGTTAAACAAAAGCCGACCTGATCAACACTCGTCATGTATAATAATTGTTATTTGTCTGGAATGTCATTACCCGCAAAAACTTCACCTATGCAGAATATGTTTTATTTCAACATTTGTGTAGAAACTCAGAAGTATAAACAACAGCATATGTACATAAATAAAAATAAGTATGTATACTGTAAATTAAATTCACATTTTAAATGACAGAAGTAGTACTATTAAGGATTCCCTATAGTGCAGCCAAACAAATTTACTGTCATCAGGAATTCCCTTCTGGCCAGGAGGATAATGTTAACATTTTAAATCTCATAATTTCACAACAGTGGAATATTGAAATAACATTATTATATTATACACTATACTTTAAACTCTAGCTTTATATATATTTGGGTCTCATATACTGAAGGCCAGTTGTTATGAGATTACATAGTTCAGGTGTTGCAGGGTTGTTGGTTCTATCAGTCATAACATTGTCCTCATTGGAGTAATTGCTGAGACCTTGGACCCGCAGCTGCCTTGCCAACTGTAGGTCATACAGGGAAACAAACACCAGCAATCAGATCAGCATACAGGATGTAAACAAAGGAAAGAAAGGCGAAACCGCAAAAAAAGATTGCCCCAATTAGACGTTGTAAACATCCACCACACTTCTTGCACTTGTCATGATTGTGCACACTTCCTCCAAAAAATCCTTCATTGCGCAGGATTTTTTGTGACATTACACGCGTCCTCACTCTAGATTTGACTTTCAGCTAAAGTGGTTTGGATAATCTGACTGACCTGACCTGGATTTTATATTTTTTGCAGTCTGTAGTTTGTTGCCCAGTTGAACCAATTTTTGGGGATGTTGCCACATTCAGAGCTATTACACCCTGGAAATCCAGATGCACCGCTAGCAAATTTCCATTTGCTCTGCTGCTGCCTCTGGGCACGCACCATTGGCGCTCATTAACTTTGTCAGAAAATCCGAACTCTCTCAACTCCCATCTGCTATGGGCGGACGTAAACGATGACGACAGTGCTGCGCCACTCGAGTCATCACCTTGTCCATTGCTCTGATTGGTTGTAGTAGTTTGTATTGCTATACAATTGTGTGAAGTACTATTTGAAATGCATGCTCTGATGCTGCCCCTTGAGTTGGGAAGGTCTATTGCTCATTGCCAAAACCTACATCTGGATAGATGTGGGTCTGGATTTGGAGGCTAGTGCAATTAAGTTTTAATGTTTTAAAGGCTGATAGGATCAAAAGCCAAAGCCACAGAACTACAAGTTTTCCTTGAAGATCCACATGATCAGCTTTTATGTAGAACATACAGACTGATAATGACTTACAGCCATTGATGTAAAGTAATATTAAGATAATAAAACAGAAGAAACTAAATGTTTGGAGGGACATATTAAAATACCTTCAAGGATGTTTCACGTCATTTTGCTGATCACAGTTAATCTCAGTAACCAAATGATGTTTGCAGTAGAAAGAGTAACACCCAGAATTGAGTGTCTCATAGAGAGAGAAGGAAGGGATTTCAGTCATTATAGGGCACTGATATTAACACCCGCTGATCAGAGCAGCGGGGGCGGTGTTGCAGTCGCTCTACCGCACCGTTGTGACGAAAAGAGAGCTGAGCCGGAAGTCAAAGCCCTCGATCTACCGGTCAATCTTCGTTCCTGCCCTCACCTGTGGTCATGAAAGCTGGGTCATGACCGAAAGAACGAGGTCGCGGGTACAAGCGACAGAAATGGGTTTTCTGGAGGCTGGAGTCTCCCTTAGAGAGAGGGTGAGAAGTTCAGCCATCCGTGAGGAACTCGGAGTAGAGCCGCTGCTCCTTTGCGTTGAAAAGGAGCCAGTTGAGGTGGTTCGGGCATCTAGTAAGGATGGGAGGAGGCCTCGGGGAAGACCCAGGACTAGGTGGAAAGATTAAGATCTCCACACTGGCCTGGGAACGCATCAGGATCCCCCAGTTAGAGCAGTTTATGTGGCCCGGGAAAGGGAAGTTTGGGGTCCCCTGCTTAAGCTGCTGCCCCCGCGACCCGACTCCGGGTAAGCGGATGAAGATTAGATGAGATGAGATGATAGCAACACCAAACTGTCATCCACCTCTGCATAATTATGTAAACAAACACCATCATTGACAAAAGTGACTGCTTAGGAAATGCAAGAAGTTAATTGTATCTATTTTCCAATAATGTAGAGTATACTTAATTCCATATAGGTACATGGATACACAAAAAACTATAAAAGGATGCTTGTACATTGTCTCCATATATGCTTGGGTTTCCTCCCACCACCAAAACATCTATCCCACACAGTGAAAAGGGGAAGGGTCTCATCAGGAAGGGAATCCAGCGTAAAAACTAATAAATCAAAAATGCAGATTATGAATCAAACTTTCATACCAGAAAGATGGAAACATCATCTGCTTTGGCTGAAAGAAGAATGTATTTGGAAGAAGTATTTGCTCTCATGCTTTAAAGGTTGAATATGTAGAATGAGCAGAACACCGCCATCTAGTGTCTCAAGATCGTAGTCGCAACAACAAAAAATAATTCCAGCAGTTGCAAGGTTCGTTGCCGAGCGTGTCATGCGATAAGCCTGCACCATGTCAAGTCATCCGAGGTAATGACTCATTTCAACTAATCAATTAGTTTTAAAACAGTATTGAATGTTAACCTTCAACTGGAAGTCTTTCTTTGAGTGGTGTAATTGATTAGCTAGCTAGCTCTCAACTCAGACTGATTCTTTGTTACTGTGGCCCAACAACAGACAAACCTGGCAACCTGCAATGCCGGTCGCTATTGGCTGGGACAGTGTCAACAGAACGTGACAGAAATGTGTTTCCAAACACGTCAATTTTTTTAATATTACTTTAGACTAAATATATATTATTTTATGGGAAAGCAATACTTTCATTCTGTACCCCTCAAAATGCCCCATGTGTGTATTAATTCGGCTGGTGTAGTGATCAGCACTGTCGCCTCACAGCGAGAAGGTTCCAGGTTCGCAACCCAGCTCGGGCCTTTCTGTGTGGAGTTTGCATCTTCTCCCCGTGTCTGCGTGGGTTTTCTCCGGGTTCTTCGGCTTCCCCCCACAGTCCAAAGACGTGCAGGTGTTCGGTTCATTGATGACTCTAAATCACCCGTAGGTGTGAATGGTTGTCTGTCTCTGTTCGTCTCTATGTGTCCTGTGATAGACTGGCGTTCTGTCCAGGGTGTACCCCGCCTCACGCCCGATGTCAGCTGGGATCGGCTCCAGCTCCCCCGCGACCCCGACAGGGACAAGAGGTTGAAGATGAATGAATATAATCACTCTACATATTCAACCTTTAATACTTCTATAGTTTCTATAGAGTCATTATCTGAAAGCAAAGACTATTTACAACCTGGTATGAATATAAATCTATTCTATTTGTACCCAGGTATTTTATTTTGCCAAACCCTAGCTGGGTAGGGTAAATCTAACCAAACTGTGATATAATCAGTAAGTAAATACAAATTTTAAATTTTGTCCCAGCCTGGATTTGCACCATTGGCTCCTGAGTCAATGCTTAACCCAGTCTCCCACAGTTAACTGCCACTACTGACACACTACTACTGACACACTTTGTCCTTTCTTTGAAGCAGTGGATGTGGGGTCAAGGCTATTTTCACACGGGTGTAAATAAACACTCCTTTATCTTAATTATGACTGAAAAAAGAAGATTAGAAATTTATTGGGCAAAGCGAATGAGCTCTTAGCTGGGGGTGGATACACAAATCATTTACCCACTTTTATTCACAATGCAAGATATGGCATAGTCTCGGTGGAGGTCTACCCTCTGTGAGTGCCAGTTTAAGATAGAATGAATCATCTAGATGTACTAGATTTAAAATAGACATGCGAAGAGCAAGCAGGTGGGGATATATTGGGAATTTTAACAGGGGGGAAAGGCGATTGTGGGAGTCAGGTGACCAGGATTGATGGGACTGCTGGAGCATGGCAGGCCTGGAAAATTCCTCAGAAATGCATGGGCCCAGGAAAAGTAAGTGTGGCTGGAGGCAGGGACAGAGGGAAAGACTGACAAAACATGGCAGAATTGAAAATACACTATACACATAAAGTATACATTATATATAACATTTTATATATATATGGTAATGGTAAATAGACTTGTACTTATATAGCGCCTGTCTAGTCTTCTAACTACTCAAGGTGCTTTCACAGTGTTTGTCACATTCACCCATTCACACAGACATTCACACTGATGGCAGTGGACATCTACATACCATCTAATCTGACCATTCACACCACATTTACACACCCATGCGCAGCACGGGGAGCAATTCGGGGTTCAGTGTCTTGCCCAAGGACACTTCGACATGTGGACCGGGGGAGGAACCGCTAATCTCTTGAATGGAGGACGACCCACTCTTTCATTGAGCCGCAGTCACCCCGCATATAAATATATCACTCTGTTATACTTTGGAATATTAACATATTAAAGTCAATGTAAAGTGTGGTTTAATTGATTTGGAAACCTTATTTATACAATATTTTGTAATCATTTGAAATTGGCTGCGTGGTTAAGAACACATTTTTCTGTAGTGTGACAAACTCTCTTTTGTGATTGCTTTACACAAACTTTAAATAAATAATATAAGGAATTAAAGTTGTACTCCAAAAGATTTTCATCTATTTCATTGTCTTTTGAGTTAAAACAATGGTGATTGATCACATGACCCACTAATGAAAGCACTCCTAATTGCCTTTTTGCTTCCTATTCCAGTGTCTGAGGCGACATCCGCTGGCTAGCGTACCGTAATTTCCGGACTATAAGCCGCTACTTTTTTCCCTCGTTCTGGTCCCTGAGGCTTATACAACGGTGCGGCTTTTCTACGGCTTACGGTAACCACGGGCGCGCACTACCGAGGATGCGCGAGACCGAGGCAGACATCTGGCGCCAGGTAACGAGAGCAAAACAAAGAGTAGGAGAGCTTCAGCGACAGTTTGCGCGAAGGAAGTGTTCATGCAAACACCCTCAACATGGAAAACAAACGGAGAAGTGCATATGATGCTGCTTTTAAGTTAAAGGCAATCGATCTGGCTGTCAAAGAAGGAAATAGAGCTGCTGCACGTACCCTTGACATCAATGAATGGCTGGTTATTTTGATAACGTAAACGGCCGCGGGACTGCACTTTCACTGCCGTGTTACAGGCGAGCACTTTGTATTACTTTGCACCGTTGTATTATTTGTACTCTGCACGAATGCTGTTCGCCATGTCAAAGATGTGAAAGTTTGATTGAATGATTGAAAGATTTATTGTTAATAAATGGGACGCTTTGCGTTCCCAAACAGTCATCTCTGTCCCGACAATCCCCTCCGTGGTAGCAGGAACCCCTATATACTACGGTAATTACACATCAAAACGCCTGCGGTTTATAGTCGGGTGCGGCTTTTATATGGAGCAATCTGTATTTTACCCTAAATTTAGCTGGTGAGGCTTATAGTCAGGTGCGCTTTATAGTCCGGAAATTACGGTAAATAACCCGCCATGTTAGCGATGCTACTTACAGTAAGTCTGCTGGCCCAACCCGTCACTAATGTTATGCTGCGTTCACTTGTAATCGAAAATCGGACTTGAGACGGGCTTGTGGTCAGGGCAGAAGTGTAATAGGAACAGGAAGGATTTAAGAGGGTCATTTAGACTGGAAGTAGAGAAGTGAATGTGTTTCAATAAAGATAACAAAAGAGCAAAAATTTAAAATTTTAATATAAATGTAGATAAAATAAATAAATAATTAAAAATTGTCAACACATGTAGTAACCGTGAACGTGACAAAATGGAGGGCGCTGAAAGAACAGGCTCGCAGTTACATCAAGATTTTTATTTTGTCATTGTGGCAGCAATAAGTTGGCGAGCAAACACAAACTTCTACCTTTGAACCACTCCTCATCCTCCTTTCTGCTCTCCAGCTGATATCCGTCCTCCAGGTTGATCATAAATTTGTATTTTATATATGTACTATGTAAAAAAACATGTAAAATTGCTGACTTTACTGCTCCTATTTGACGTTTTCCCCAATGCGGTATATTTTGAAAACTGAATATCCCTCCCAGTGGCAATGACAGGCCTATTTATACAATTCTAATATTATTATAGAGTTAATTCCCGTAACGTTTCACTCGTAATGGCAACAAATGTTTATGTGAACAGAATGGGAATTCATGGCAGTCATCAAGAATTCCCACTTTTATGTAAAAATGCATCAAACTCAGAGTACAAATTACTTTCTGCGTTGTCTATAAAGGCACACATTTTGGTAAAGATATGATTTTAAGCATACAGATGAACAGCAAATAGGGGCATTATGCCAGAGAAGAGGTTTGTGTTTATTTATTTATTTTCATTATAAAACTGTGTCATTATTGGAATTAATTTTAAGTTCTGGGGATTCAAGATGAATAAAATAAACTACAAAACTTCAAGTAAGCTTTCTTGTGTGCACAGGGTGAGTACCGTATTTTTTCGGATTATAAGTCGCAGTTTTTTTCATAGTTTGGCCGGGGGTGCGACTTATACTCTGGAGCGACTTATGGGTGAAATTATTAACACATTCCCGGGCTATTATTTATCTCAGTCACGTAAGAGACTATGCGTATATCAGCAATCATCACACACACAACTCAACCAATCAAAATTGGGCGGGGGCGGGTCATGGCAGAAGTGCATTTGGAAAATAAAGATGCTACCTGCTAATGCTTGAGCTAAGCGGCGCATTGTCTACCTTTGGAGTTGGCGGAGTTGTTAAGAAGTGACACCGAGGAAGAAGAGTTCAGTGGATTTAGTGATTATCTGTGACAGTGTTTGGTAAACGTAGAGCATGTTCTATATGTTATAGTTCTGTGTGATTAGTGACAGTGTTTGGTAAACGTAGAGCATGTTCTATATGTTATAGTTCTGTGTGATTAGTGACAGTGTTTGGTAAACGTAGAGCATGTTCTATATGTTATAGTTCTGTGTGATTAGTGACAGTGTTTGGTAAACGTAGAGCATGTTCTATATGTTATAGTTCTGTGTGATTAGTGACAGAGTGTTTGGTAAACGTAGAGCATGTTCTATATGTTATAGTTCTGTGAATGACTCTTACCGTAACATGTTACGTTAACACACCAGGCACGTTCTCAGCTCGTTGTTCATGCGTCATATAACGTAAACACTTATTCAGCCTGTTGTTCTCTGTTCTAGTTTTAGTTTAAATTGCCTTTCAAGATGAAATGTCATTTGCGACTTATACTCGAGTGCGACTCATATTTGTTTTTTCCTTCTTTATTCTGCATTTTCGGCCGGTGAGACTTTTACTCCGGAGCGACTTTTAATCCGAAAAATACGGTATTTGATGTTCAATAGATGGATTATTTTAATCATTTTAAGACCAGAGACAAAAATTAAAGACACAGCTTTCAGTGATCCTATGAATATGTGTGTATTCATGGCATAAGAATATACTTATGTAATGAGTGCAATGCTACTATTAATCATATATCGTAGGAGACATGGCAATTAAAAGACAGTGAATATAAAATGGTGTTTATTTATTGTCTTTTCTTTCTTTCCATCCGTCAAACACCAGCCTGCAGCCCAGACGAAGCTCTCAGGCTGTAGCAATATGAGAGGTGGTGTTTGTTTGCACAGCCGCCTTTAGTGTCGTTGGACAGGAGGTCATGTGACAGGAAAAGAGACAGAGATCTAGATGGTAGACTTCCTGAATGAGGCGGCGGGAGAAAGAATAAATGCAAGGCTGTGTTTGACATCAAACAATTGTATCTGTATTTGCTTCCTCCCATTTCTCAATGTCATCAGAAATGTTTTTGTTTCTGCCTTTAGAAAGAAATGTGAACTGGATCTTGTCACATTTTGTTTTTGTTTATCCTCACGTGTGTGTTCTTTGTTTCCACGTGAAATTATTCCTTTGTTTCTCGCTGCGGTGACGTCATTTCTGATCAGTCGAATAAAGGAGGCACTGAGCAACTGAGAACCAGATGGAGAGACAGCGAGGAAGAGTGAGAGGGAAACATACAGACAACAAATGTGTTTATTCCCAGTGAAAGGAGAGAGGCTGCAGAATAAAGACACAGGGAGAGAGAAGAGGAAGACACGCAGCTTCAAGTCTTAATTTAACTGCCTTTCAAGATCATTATTATGCGTTATTTCCCGTCAAAATAATGTATCACTACGAGTCATCTAATACAAATATGAACCAATGGGATATCATTTTACAGAGACGAAGGCAGTTTGGTTTGATGGGAGGGATCTGCCCCGCTGTTCACAGGTTTGTGTGTTTCTCTGAAGTTGTGTGGTAAACATGTTCAGCTTTATAGGAAGTTCATTTCTGGGTTTCTACTCAGTTCCTCAAAATGTCTAATCTCACCTCAACAAAACTCAGACCAAGAAGTTTCCTTTTTGTGAAGCAAAACCAAGGAAATCTGACTGAAAATGTGACACTGAACCTCTAAGTCACACAGAAGTGTCTGAACAGATGGACCAAAGTCCCCCGAGAAGCCCAGCTCTTCTCTAACTCTCTTCAGTTAAATAGCTTTTTAAATAGTTCATCATAGTTTGTAAACAGAGACAATCATCCGCAGTCATGTCTAATCACATTCCCAGTTATAGTATCTATGAATTTGTTTGTTCTTTCTGTGGGCTAAACATTGCCTTAAGCCATTTAGTGACTTCTAAAAACATTTCAATCCAAACATTTGTTATGTTCTATAGAAAAAGACTAAAAGTCTACAGCCATGTGCAAGTTCAACCCCATTCAGTGTCAATGGGACGGAAATGAATTGCCTCACGAGGCATTGTGGGTGTTTCTGTGATGTAGGACTGACTGAAAAGTTAGAGGTTGAAAGGTGAAACATTTCAGCGTCATGCAAATGAATGTGGAAATTTGCCTCGTGGCTGCAGAGCAGAAAAAAAAGACCAAAAAAAAAGGGGCTGAGGAGACCGTTCTTTTGGCTCCTCTGCATTTGTGGTGTGAAACTAAGGGCGTGATCACACTATCCTTTTGGCCGCGGCCAAAACCGGTTTTTCAGCTAAAGTCTAGTACCTTTAAGTAGTGTGAGCGCACCCGCTCCGCGCTCAACTGGGGCCAGCTGGGCCGCCACGGCCCGCTTGAAAGAGGTGGGCTTTAGCGGAGCCGTTTGCACATGTACGAGCACGAGCGTGCGCACGTGTACGCGCACGAGCACGAGCCCTACGGCAGTAGCGTTATGTCCGCCTGTTCGGACATGTAAATAGAAGGACGGACCATGCGCGGACATTTAACAACAACAACAATGGTGGTGAAAGGTTCACGTTGTGTTTACTGCAGATTTGGTCGGATGAAAATATTCAAAAACAGTCGACAAGACGCACAAAAACTCAGAGGTCTACGGAAAGATTTGTAAACAAAGCCACACACAGGCGATCAATGCGTGTGACGTGTTACGGCTTGAAGGCGTATGGACAGCAAGAAGCATTGGCCGAGGCCCTGGTAGTGTGAGTACAAACGGGGCTGGGGAGCGGGGGGGGGGGGGGAGGGAGGGGGGACAAGTACCCTAAAGTCCGGGTCTCGGTCCGGGAGGATAGTGTGAGCGCGCCCTAAGTGTGTAGAGTACATCAGTAGAAATGGGCATTTGTGGGCTACTATGATTGTAACTTATTATTTGTGTAGTGTGTCATTTGAAATAAGCTAATGCTAATGTGCAGCTTAAGACCATCTACGGCTGCAGCACTGGTTAAAGGCGTGCACGTAATTATACAGTTCTAGAGTTCGCGGGCTAAAGCAGCAAGCTTTGGGCCAGCCATGTTTATTATTTTGGTTTGCGTTCATTTGATTGTAAATGTGAGATAGTTAACCTGCAGAATAGGTTAATTCTGTTATATTAAGAGATCATTAATGTATTTAATGTACAGTTATTACTCTTTTGATGAGAGGATGGAGAAAGATGTGTGTTTTAAGGAAAGGTTATTACATGATTGATGATAGACAGACGGGAAATGTTATCTTTGGTTTAATAAAAATTTTGATATTTAGATTTTTCCTGGAAAATATGTGGAAAAAAAGCGTAATTTATGTGAATTTCATTCAAACGTGGTTAAGATACCAGTGCTTTAATGCAAACAAAATAATAGAAATAATCTATGATTGCAGTTAAATGTTTAACCTGAATTTAAGAATAAATATAATCCGAACGATTTGGAGAATGAGCAGTTGTGGTCCAGTTTCACTTATTGCTGTCCTGTGTTTCCAGTCAGGATTATATATCTGTCAGCGGAGGCCTAGCCGGGACCTGCTACATCTAAACAAAATTCCTTGGCAGTCCATCCAGTAGCTGGTGAGATATTTCAGTCTGGACCAAGCCCCCACCACAGCGACTTCCTAGTTGATCCAATACAAAAGTGACAAAACCGAGTGTCCACTAGGAGTAGTTTGCACAATAGAGCAGTTTCTCATTGACCCCCCATGTTAAACAGGGTGGGGGGGCACAGCCTCTTGAGTGATAGTTAGTCGCTGGCCCTCACTTTACCTCGGTGGCTAGTTATCAGGATTAGCATGCTAACACCGTCATCTCGACTTGGATTGCTGTCATTCGTGTGGTGGTGTTACCATATGTGACAAGATGGTTTGCTCTTTGATCAACTGTACAAACAGATGGTTTGGGAACACACCTAATAACGTTAGCTCTGTTATGCTAATTAAATAGCCACACTTTCACCATGACTTGCGACATAAGCTAGCGTACTATTGATGGCACTTACACCAGATGCTAATCTGGAGCACCGGGAGGATTCAGGCTGTTAGGGTTGGTGTTTTACAGTCTATGAGCATGGTGCTGTGTTGAATATCAGTTTAAATCATAGATCATAAATGCTAACTGCCTGCACTTGACTCCCAGAGCCGTTTAGTTTTCCACTAGAGATGGGAAATAATAAAAAATGACTCCTGTTCACTCCAGGTCCCGGAAAAAAATCTGGACGTTGACTCCTACTCCCGTTTATCTAGTAACATGTTCTATTAGCCTATCTCCCGGTCAGTGGTGCTAATGTTGCTAATTCAGATGGATGTATCTCCCTCCCCGCAATGTCACATCAATACCCTTTTTTTGGTAAGAGGAAATGAAGCAGAGTCAAAGTCTGACAAAATGCCGACTCCCAGAGGCGGGTACGATTGGATCAAGTTGAGAGAACGGACCTCGACGGAGAGGCTACGTCCATTTCTTATACAGTCTATGATCTTGACCAGAGTAGTGGAACAACAATGACAGACAACCCCCAACTGAAACACTCCCATCTTTGTTGCTAGCATGGCTACATCAGTGGTATGTAGGCCAGTAACACTTGGATATGACTGACGCTGTAGCCTACATGCTTAGTCAACAGCCCAGTTCTGATGCGGCTCATACACAGTTCCACTCTGTGATGAGCGTAACTGTGTTGAGTCACACTCATAGCTGAATGGAGCACTCTTTGTTAAGGTGTAGCAATCTTCAGGATGAACCTTGGTTGAAACAGGAACTGTTGGAATGATTAGTTATATTGATAATTATAGGCAACATACATAACAGTGTGGGCAGTGAGGTGGCAAACTCAAGGCCATCCTCAGCAAATGCCCCTGGTTATGTTGAGAGCCTGCTACATGATCGAGGCATGCTCGGTTTTAATCCCACATTAGTCAGCAGGCAGTCAGTCAGGCAGGCAGTCCAGAGATTAGCGCCTGTCATCTGACCGCCTTGGCCGGCCAGGGAGAGGGATTAATCTGAAATAAATGCACCACTTCCTAGTAAACACCAGCATTACAAGCAAGGGGGGTGACTGTTTTATAATTAGATTGGTACTTAGTATATATACCTTTTATTTCTTTAGTGAAGGAAGGACATAATTTCTACACATTGACACATAATAAAGCTGCAAGATGGGTTGATCTAAGCAATAGATAAAATAGATACAATAGATGAGCTAAGATAGAGAGATAGATAGATGGACGGATATGGTTTAAGCTCTTTAACAGGAACAGTAGCTGAACTTCACTTAGTACAACCTTTTGACATCGTTTAAAGGTTGGAGTCTTTATCATCTATGAAGCCCATCTCTCTCTCACCACAATTCAGCACACAATCCCTTTACTTAGCCTGTTTCTCTGTCTCCATCCATACATGGTTTCATGCAGCTACCTCTGGTGATGACATCTGGATTAAAGGACCATACTATAGGGTTTAGTACATTTTAGTACTTTAACTGAAAACCATGTATGCCATAAATAAATACATACTGATGTAGTGAATTCCAAGCTGTCATTGGTTTACACTGATTTTAGTGACACTTCAAACTTCAAACCTCCAAACTTTATGTTTGTAAATACCTGATATCGGAGTTTTGAGCTACATTGTAATGCAAGAAATAAGGAAATGGACATGTGTAATTCTATACCGATGTGTTCTTGTATGCAGTGCTATTGATATCTGATTATTACTTATTCTTGAATACAACCCCAAGAAGAGTTTTTAGGAAACAGCATAATCAATATGCCCTGTGTACATCAGGAGAAACGCATGAGCTAAGAACTGCAGATCATTCACAGTATGCGTAACCACTTTTCTTTACATTGGATTTAACATTAACATATAGAAACTATTGCTTAATGCAGGTTTAAGGCGAAAAACACCCAGATTTAGAAACCAGAAGCTTCTTAAAATGATTTTTAAACCTTGCCAAGCACAGTCATGTGAAAGAGTAACGAGGACACTGAGCTGTTGGAAACTAAACTGAAAGTGTGGAGAGACTTGCAGTTGGCAGCAGTGTCTGAGACAGTTTTATGGTTGATCAAACACACAGGGGCAGGATGTCCTGTCTTGATATTGCTGCTGCACTGTGTTTTATGATCTAAATTCAACACTGCAGCAGAGTTGAACTTGGAGTTAATGTGTCCAGGAGGTCTTTAGTTTAATGTTGTCTTATAAGTTTCATGATTTATTGGAGATATAATTACAATCTAAGAAGTAATGTAAAGGCAGAAATATGGCTTCAACTCTGGCTATGGCTTTCCTCTTCCATTCCCTCTGTTGCTGTTTGCTTTTACATCAAAAGAAGCTGAATCAAGAAGCATATTACATTTTTTTTTAAAGGCTTTTGCCACAACAATAAAGAAGCAATATCAGAAAAAGATGTGGGACGTGTGATGTTGAACTTTGGCATTATTATTCTCTCCACACAGAATACAAATGATAAAAGGATAGGAGAGGCACTGTTCAGAACTGGCTGGCACACTTATGATTGTTGCTATGCAGCTTTTGATAATGTTGCCATGGAAATAATCATTGCTGCAGAGCGTAAGGCTGAATGTCTTATCTGTTACCATGGCAAAGGCTGTGGTTTGCAGATCATTCTGGGAGAGAGCTGTGTTCTCCAGACAGTTACTCTTTCCATGCGTGAAACACTCATTTTCTTGACATCTACTGAATGAATGTGACGTACGTGACGGGCTGATTTTGCCACAGTTACATTCTTATCTCTATGTAACTGTAAGGAACTAGATGCAAGAACTACAGAGCATACTCAGCAGCAGAACAGCACATTAGAGAGGCAAAGAAATGTCCAGATAGAGGAAACTCTATGCACAAGAGGCTACGTATGAAGTGCCATGAGTGACGTTCACTTTGTTCAATGAGTCACTGTTTGGTAACTTGGACTAAACATTATTTTTGCTAATGCACTAAGGCACCCTGGAAGCGATGTATAGTGTTTATGGGGAATGTGTTGTCGCAGACACTACGTGATAGGAGTCTTATCTGAAAATAACAAAACTCTTAAAAACCTAATGACCATAAATAACCATTTTTACTACTTAAAGCATATAAGGTGAGTTTGAGGCAGGTCTATCTCACCAAAACACCCATAATTTACATGTGAGTTTTTACCTCTGTGGGAGAGCAGGGCCATTTTTCTCCGCTGAGATAAGCCCGGTTGCTGATTGGATGTAACTCTCCGCGGGATGTGACGTGTGGAAGGACTCGATGCCAGAATATCACGGCGAAGTAGAGTAGATACTTGTATCCAGTGGTGCAGTGCATGGGTGTCAAAGTGATCCAGTAAAGGGCCGTGTGGCTGCAGGTTTTCATTACAACCAATCAAAAACACACCTGACTCAACTTACTCAATCACCTGAACTGTCTTCACACAGTTGATTTGTTGGACCAGGTGTGTTTTTGATTGGTTGTAATGAAAACCTGCAGCCACACGGCCCTTTACTGGATCAGTTTGACACCCATGGTGTAGTGGAATGCAGTGCAGAAAATGATATGTGCACGCGTATCTTTGCACACGCTTGTTAAAATGAGTGCTTCAGTGGCTGGGTTGGAGTCTGACTGATTCGGACCTGCGACCCTTTCCTGCATGCTAACGTTGTGAATCATACAGGCCCCCTTAAATCAAACTGCAACAATTCTGTATTTCTCACTTGGAGTAGGAAGTGAACAGAGCGCCGCTGTATCACTGATCAGCTGATCACCTGCGATCAAAACCCATTCAAAATGATATTTCACCTCCGGAGTCTCGAAAATCCCTAATGGAAACACGACGAGTGAATGATCATTTGAGAGGGTCTTTCTCCGCTCACTCGGCCTTTAGCTTTGCCCCAGCCTTGCTGCCCCTGGGTCGCCTCCTCAGCTCCTCCAGGACGGGGTGCCGTATCCCCAGCCTGGTCTCACCAAAAGGCGTGTGAATGACACGCTATTTCTCTCAAGCCATCTCGCGTATAATTACAACGCATGTCATGATTTTTGCGTGTCCTTTCACGCCATGTAGTCTCAATTGACTTGTATAGTGCAGAGATGGCGTTGTCATTTCACGCACAAATGTCATTGAGGGAAAACCCACGTGTTCCGCAAGGTGGCGGAGAAATACGAAGTGGTGGAGCTTTCTGTCAGAGGGTTGTTTTAAAATCAATATTTCATGTGAACGATGGCTGAAATGACGGGCGTGAAATGCCCTAACCCTAACCCTAACCCTTAACCCTAACCCTAACTCTGGGGAACTACGGGCGTTAAATGACACGCGAAAAGCTTAATATGCGTAGACATGCACGCGAAAAGTCATGAAATTCATGAAAAGTGGCGTGCTATTTATACGCCCTCCCATGAGACCACGTAGGTATCCCAGCTCGCCCCTTTGTGCATAGAGACAGCAGTTTCTCTCTTGAGTCATTGAGAAAACTGGCTCTTGGTTGCATTTTAAAGTTAGAAATATCCATAGGATATTTTTAAAACACACAATATCTTCACAAGAAGAGTACAAAAGTAGCAATAAAGAGGTTAAAATAGGGTAAAATAGCTAAAAAAAAAAGAGCTAACAACCGGAGAGCTACTGGAGAGGCAGCCTTTTCCTACAGCGCCAGAGTATTGGATACATTTCCCTTTAGGTTTATTCTTTGATCTGCTCAAGACACAGGGAATGACTTACCATACGGTCAAGAAGAGTCGAATCAGAGGTAAACAGCTTGCCTGTCTGTCTAAAGTTAAATAAATATATATCTCTGCTTCATATGCTACTTATCACCCTGTACACAGACATTAAAGTGGTACTGCTCTTCTCATCTTAATCTTGGCAGGTGCGACAACAAGTGTGTTTCCAAAAATGTTGCAATATTGTTTTAACATGACTCAGGTCCTTATTTCACAATCAACATACATCTTTTGTATTTTGTAACTGTACTGTTGAACACTTTGCTCCAAATTAAGTTGCAATGAAAGAAACAAAACCCACTTATAAACAATTAACATCTGGGGAAAGTTGTTTTAATTATTCATATTAGCAGAAGTGTCCCCAGCACGTGTGTTTGATTGTGTGAGATTCCTGACTTATTACTTAACAAAAGGCCTCATTATTCTTGTGCGTCTGGTCGAGGATTGAACCGGCAGGCCAATCTGCGTCTCCTTAATGGAGCATTATCCGGTCGGCTGAGCTCCCATTCTGCTCCTAGCTCATTAAACGTCAAGCCCCTTTTTTCCCCCCTTAGAAACAGACGTCAGATCTCTTGGTCGCTTGATTTCAGGGATAAACACATTCTCGAACACATTATCTCTGTCTCCCTCTAAACTGCACTCACAATGTCACTCCACCAAGCAAGTGCACTCATAGTCTCTCAGCACATGTCTTCGTGAAAGCTTTAAATCTAAATGTTGGGTTTTTGCGTCTTTTTTTAGTTGTTTTGAGTCTTTTTTTGTTGTTTTGTGTCTTTTTTTTGTCGTTTTGTGTCTTTTTGTGTCTTTTTTTAGTTGTTTTGTGTCTTTTTGTGTCTTTTTGTCGTCTTTTTGTGTCGTTTTGTGTCTTTTTGTCGTCGTTTTGTGTCTTTTTTTAGTTGTTTTGTGTCTTTTTGTCGTCGTTTTGTGTCTTTTTTTAGTTGTTTTGTGTCTTTTTGTCGTTGTTTTTGTGTCTTTTTGTGTCTTTTTTTGTTGTTTTTTTGTCGTTTTTGTGTTTTCAACTAAAAAAAGACACAAAACGACCAAAAAAAGACACAAAACAACTAAAAAAAGACACAAAACACACGTCATTAGATCATCATCACTGATGTCACACATGTACACACACCCTTATGGATGAAATGTTTTGATTTTTTCCTTATTTCTTTGATTTTCTCCTCTACCCTCCTTCCTCTTTCCACTCCCTCTTATAAATTAAACATTTGCTTCTTTGCTTTCTGTCCTCACTCATGTTGTTTTTGGTCTACCTTGATATTCTCTCAATCTATGTCCCCATTATAGCTCTCTTTGTCCATCTCTCAGGCATAAACACATGCCCTCTGGTATGTGAATATCCCAGCTCACCTCCTGGTCGGGGGGTCACTTAACTTGACTGACTGCCTCCTCCTCCTCCTCCTCCTCCTCCTCAGTCAGGTGTCTCCTGTTTCCTGACCACAAGAGCAGGTGCAGACTGACATCATGTATCGTAAGTATTATCTCATCTATTTCAATGAGACCACTGTGTTCACCTAAGGGTCCTGAAAAAAACCCAGGTTGGCCGATTCAATTTGTGCAAGTGCACATTCCTGGATTATTTTGTAATGTGAGTGGCATAATTATACTGTTTGCCACACGATCATCACAACGAGTGTTATAAAATTAATGTGGCTGTAATAACTTTTTAGAGTTGTAAAATCCCGTCTTGCAGGATCATTAACTGCTGTACAACTCAAACTAGACCTACTGGATTATATTTCATCAGCTTTAGTTCCTGTTTTATTACATTTCAAACAAACCAGCTGCCTTTGCTTTTCTTCGCGTTCAGCCTCAGCTTCATCTCTCTTTATAAACTCTCGCCTTTGCTTCCTGGTCTCTTAGGGCGCACTCACACGGTCCTTCCGCACTGGGCCAAAACCGTGAGCCCTTAGTGATTTTCCCTACACTTTCTGCTAGTTTACGTTCACCTCCTTTGCCAAGGCTGGATATCGTAACCAGGAAATTCCGTGCTCAGGAAACCAAAAAGTCCCGGGTACACTGTGGGCCAGTTGCTTTTATTTTAAAAATCACGTCATAGCTTATAAATTTGTATGGAACGCTATCAACTATCAACTGGGTCCTGCATTATTTTATCGAATCTAGCAGCCCCTGTCAGGCCTGTGTCACCATGGCACAACAGGCTACAACTACCAAGTAGAATAGAGATGGACTTTTGATTCGCCTAACACACAAACAAGCACACAAACCTTCACCTCAAGTGCCTTTCTTTATCTCACACAGACAGCCCACACAAATTACTCATCTCATCTCATCTCATCTCATCTTCAGCCTCTTATCCGGGGTCGGGTCGCGGGTCAGCAGCTTTAGCAGGGGACCCCAAACATCCCTTTCCCGGGCCACATTAACCAGCTCTAACTGGGGGATCCTGAGGTGTTCCCAGGCCAGTGTGGAGATATAATCTCTCCACCTGGTCCTGGGTCTTCCCCGAGGCCTCCTCCCAGGTGGACGTGCCTGGAACACCTCCCTAGGGAGGCGCCCAGGGGGCATCCTTACTAGATGATCCTGAACCACCTCAACTGGCTCCTTTCAATGCAAAGTAGCAGCGGCTCTACTCCGAGTTCCTCACGGATGCTGAACTTCTCCCCCTCTCTCTAAGGGAGACTCCAGCCCCCCTCCTGAGGAAACACATTTCAGACGCTTGTACCCGCGACCTGGTTCTTTCGGTCATGACCCAGCTTTCATGACCACAGGTGAGGATAGGAACCAGGACTGACCGGTAGATCGAGAGCTTTGCCTTCCTCAGCTCTCTTTTCGTCACAACGGTGCGGTAGAGCGACTGCAACACCGCCCCTGCTGCTCCCTCACTCGTGAACTTGATCCCGAGGTGAACTCCTTCACACAAAATACTGCGGTAATTCAATTCAATGCACATATTTTTGCATATGTCGTGCTGTACAGCCTTTTATACTATAGTTAAGAGTCACATCTCTCGCCAGCATCCACACACGTCCTCACTGCCTCTTCCTCTCTGTGCAGTTCTCATGCATTTGTTTTGTGTAGTTTACTTTCTGTGGCTGCTTCAACATGTAGTATGCTGCTAATATACTATTGCTCACCCTTTACAACTTCTTATTGATAAACTGTTAAATTGTTCCTGTATTCTTTTTACTAATGATGTTCTTGACTGCGGTAAGTTGCTTTATTGTTCATTTCCTTTGTATATTAAATACTAAACACCAAGGCAAATTCCTTGTATGTGAAAACCTTGTTTGAAAAACATTCTAATATTAATGAAAGGTTGTTAATAACAATTAAATATAGGGTCCTAGGCATTCAAATTAATGCAAAAAATGGTAAATGGACTTGTACATCTATAGCGCCTTTCTAGTCTTTTGACTACTCAAGGCACTTTCACAGTGTTTGTCACCTTCACTCGTTCACACAGACATTCACACTGATGGCAGTGGGCATCTACAGACCATCTAATCTAATGTAACCATTCACACCATATTCACACACCCATACGCAGAATAGGGAGCAATTCAGGGTTCAGTGTCTTGCCCAAGGACACTTCGACATGTGGACCGGGGGAGCTGGTCATCAAACCGCCAATCTCTCGATTGGAGGATGATCCACTCTTCCAATGAGCCACAGTCGCAATGTAAATGTCACCTATCATTTAGCATGATGTCATTAGACTGACTTTTTTCTCAACACCCTTGACTGTAACTGAATTCACCGGGCCCTGTCTCAAAACCTTGTCTGGTCTTGTCTTTGTACGGCAAATCGTGACTGTTAGAAAAATGGACCAGTTCGGAACCAGAATCAAGTTCTAATAACTAAATTTATTCTTAAACAAGAAGAGAGCATAGGTACACTTAAGTGTCTCAACATGCTCTGAGGGCAGCCCTCAGAACCAGATCATTTTAACATGTAGTTGAACAGAAATGGTTGTCATAGAGATGTATTTACAAAACATTGTAAGCTACTTTGGCTTTTCCCATAGCAATTGCCAACTCTCCTGATCACACCGCAACGCACTCTGTGAGAAAGGTCACTGTTCTCAGAGGGAAACACAAAACAATGTATACAGCCAGAGTTCTCATATATAACTAATAATAACTTGTTGACTTATTTTTCCATCAGTGGCGTGGCATGGCTGTCGTGGAGTGCTGCAGCAGAGTGCGTCCATTTTATCTTAGGGCGCACTCACACTGTCCTTCCGCACAGTGCCCCGGGCTTTAGGGTACTTGTGCCCCCTCCCTCTCCCCCCGCGCCCCAGGGCCGTTTGTACTCACACTGCCTGGGCCTCGCGCAAATGCTTCTTTCTGTCCATACGTCATCACGCCGTAACACGTCACACGCATTGATGACGTCATGGCGATGCGTGGCTTTGTTTAAAAATCTTTCCATAGACCTCAGAGTTTTTGTGCGTCTTGTCGACTGTTTTTGAATCTTTTCATCGACCAAATCTGCAGTAAACACTCAACCTCCGCATCACAACAACGTGAACCTTTCTCCGCCATTGTTTTAAATGTCCGCACATGGTCCCTCCTTCTATTTTCAATGTCCCAACAGGAGCACATAAATGACGTCAGAACCGTCCTAGGCCTCGTGATCATGCTCGTACGTGTGCGCACGCGCTCTACAAAAGCCCACCTCTCTCAGACGGCCCCGGACGGCCCGCTGTCCGCAGTTATGCGTGGAGCGGGTGCACTCACACTGGTTAAAACGCACTAGGCATTAGCCGAAAAACTGATTTTGGCCCGGTGCGGAAGGACAGTGTGAGTGCACCCTCAATCGAGCAGCTACATGGGCCACGGAAGCCTCACGGCACAGCTCTATTTTTACGGGGCTCGTCTGTTTTTCTCTTTGCGAGCAACTACGCAGCCATCCAACAAGTGGGCAATGTGAGGTAGCACAACTTCCAAACCCTGCATAACCAGCTATATTAAAAGTTAACATGCACACAGTGAAACTGGCAGCAGCGCAACGTGACCCTTGGAGCCTGTGTAAATAATACAGCTGCTCCCTGACTACGTACGCTGCACATCCGTTCCCCATGTATTTTGACTGTGACATTCACTTTCTCCTTCTCTCTTCCTCCCCCATTTACCATACTTTTAATTACACCTGTTATTGCACCATGTTGCGAGCGTGTTGAAAACAAGTACAAGCAGGTGAGACATGTTTAAAGGTTTTGGTTTTCTTAATTAAATTTGGCAGCTAAAGCCACAAAGTTTCAGTCACGAGTTGCTCAAGGGGTGGGAGCAGGGTGTAGTGACCTCTTTGAAGGTCACAGAGGGGGGCAACTGGCGCCACTGGTGCATTAGGGCATTTTCCGACAGTGATATGGGAGGGCGGTTAAGTAGTGATTGGACTTATTCCAGTGTATTACCCTCTGGGTGGGTCACACTTAGGGATACAGTGAGATCAGATGTGTGTATGTACATCAAAGTATACTGCTATCAAGAAGACTACGGCGCATTTAACTTGTAGAAACAGGCAATCCAAAGGAAAACAACATGCAAACAAGTGGCATGATCACCACACAGGAGAAAAACAGACAAATCGATTGAGCTAAGGTTTCAGGAAATGTCTTGGGTCTACAGAAACACACAAAGTTAAACGTCTTCAATCTCCTCTGAAAGGTAGTTTAGGATTGTTGGGACTTGGATGTTTAAGGTCCAAGTGTTGTTGTTTGTTTTTCTGCCTTGTCTCATGGTAATTTTACACACGGCTGACCCAGTTGAAAAAATATCTGAATCACAGAGTGGTAGGTGTGGAGGCAGGGAGTAAACTGTGCTGAGTTTAAGTATGTGGAGGGAGGACTGGATCAAGCTCCTGCCTAAATGTGTTTATGTCTGACTCAGAGAGGAAAGATGAATGATGAAACTCTAAAATTTCATCAATATCACAACAATCAGTTATTGCTAAAGAGAAGCTGTGCAAATTAGCACAAGGAACAATATTAAAACTGTTTTAATTTTAAGTCACAATGAACACAGTCAGTGGGACAGACAGTAAATGTTGCATAATTGATCCGACAGACCAAGCTGAGGAATATGGATGAAGTAGCTCAGTCACATTTGCAGGAGCCTCATCGTGCAATGCTCTGTAGGTAAGAGTGAGAACCTTAAACTGGATCCTGTATGCAGGACAGGGAGCCAGTGAAGAGTTTTAAGTACAAAGGTGTGAGTGAGTGGCCTTGCTGCAGCATTTTGAATTGTCTAAAGACGGTCTAAAGCAGACATGCTATTTGAAGAGAAAAGTGCGTTACAGTAGTCGATACGAGATGACATAAAGGCATGTATAAGCATTTCAATTTCAAAATTTGCAACTACTAATCTCCGTCTACTAGTCAGCTGTTTAACATGGGTGTCATTTTATCAAATATTACCCCTAAGTTTCGCAAGTGGGAGTGAACAGCAGAGGAAAGAGGCCCAACACTAGAGACGAGCGAGTACAGCATTATCTGTATCTGTATCTGTATCTGTTTACCATATAAATTATCCGTATCCGTATCTGTACTCGGGATGGGTGGAGCCTAACCCTGAAGTCAGAATCAGAATCAGCTTTATTTGCCATGTATATGCAAACATACAAAGAATTTGAATCCAGATTTTTTTCTCTCCTCTGTGTACTAAATACACAAAAATATAATCCTTTATCCTCCCTGCCCGTTTCTTCACTAGGGACTGGTGTAGGTCGGCCCCGATGATTTTTTCAGTAGACCTGATTTTCCGTTGCAGTCTGTTCCTGTCCTGTTTGGTGGCCGATCCAAACCAGACAGTTATTGATGTGCACAGGACAGACTGGATGATGGAGGGGTAAAACAATGGTGAGCAGCTCCTGAGGCAGCTTGAACTTCTTCAGCTGTCGCAGGAAGTTCAGCCTCTGCTGATCCTTTTTCCTGACTGAGTCCATATGGGACTTCCACTTGAGCTGCCGGGCGATTGTGGTTCCCAGGAACTTAAAGGAGTCCACAGTGGACACAGTGCTGTTGAGGATGATGGTGGTGGGGGGTAAGGTGGGTGAGTTCCTCCTAAAGTCTACTGGATTTAAATGAGAAACAAATGAATGTTGTCCGCAAGTGGTAATTAATGTTAAAACTGTTTATGATTTGTTCTTAAGGCAGTAAATACAATGAGAACAACAGGGGCCCCAGAACTGAGTCCTGTGGGACAGCACAGGAGAGTGGGCAAGAGTCAGCCACAAAATCACCAATAGAGACAGTAAAACTTCTAATGCTATACCATGTGTCCTAAAGACCGGGGAACGGTACGGGCGGACAGTGTGAGTGCGCCCTAATGCTATACCTCGTATACCAACAAAGTCACATAACCTCTTGATCAAAATGAGATGGTCAACTGTGTGGAACGTAGAGCGGAGAAGTACCAACACAGAACAATCACCTGCATCAGAGGACATTAAAACATCATTAGAAACCCTCAGAGCAGCAGTTTCAGTAGAGTGCCACATCCGAAACCCTGCAACAGCAGGACCAGTAACAGGCGAAACATTTAAGCGTGCAGCATGGAAACCTGCATGCTCTTAATCAAATCCAACAGATCTTGTACACTGATACGTTTAAAGAGTCCAGAACAGTAGGAGATGGAGAGGGGCTAGAGATGAGCCTGTGAGCCCCAGAATGAATGCTGGACCTAATTGCCATTACCTTATCTACAAAAAGAGGTTAGGCACGTGTTACACTCCTCTGTAGAGAAACATGGTAATGTGGAAACTTTTGGTGAAACAATGTTGTTGATGGTGTCAAATAAAATCTTAAGGTTTCTTTTTGAGGAGGCATTCAGGTTTGCAAAGTAAGCAGTCAATAAAAGAAGTGCAGACATCCTTGAGGTGCAAGCGATGCACCTCAGTGCAGGTAGACCAGACGCTTTCCACAGCCGCTCTGTCCTTCGACACTCCCGTTGCAACCTCAAGACAGTATCAGTCATCCAAGAGGGAAGTGAGGCAGATGGCTCTGGTCCTCAGGTTCCACTATGTACAGCAACATGGAGCAATGCTCATTAAAAGATTGTGATAATAGCTCCACACCGTTGTATTTCATGTTAAAATTACAGACAAATTGCTCTAAAAAGTGATCTGTATTCTCAGTTATGATGCGGTAACACAGTTATTTTAGGGCACAGTGAGTCAGCATTTACATTTAGATACATTTGTGTTCACTGATCAGTTGGTCCTCACATTGGACATGGTTAACATCTAAGCCTAGAAAGGTCCAGAGTATGACCACCCATGTGGCCCCAGATGTTGTTTGACGTCAAATGATTCTGTAATTTAATTGTTTAATTGTCCTAAACAGCCAACATCGCGAAGCGTTGCTTACTTAACTGTTACATTAGTAAACAATCATTTTAGGGGTCCCGGGCATCTAATCTCTACTCCCCCCTTCTCACTATCTTCCTTCTCTCTGTGTGGGACTACGTTATGCATGAGTAATTGAAATGGATGAATACTGGATTGAGGAGGAAGCTGAGGTTCCACAGCCAAAAGAGAAAACTTATTCAGGTGCAGAATATTAAATCTGTTCTGCAGCTGGATGTTGTGGTCATAAGGTGCAATTGAGGAGCCCTCTTATGTACCATAGACCAGTGCTCCTGATGATGGAGTGGAGTTGGCCAGGGATGCATGTTTTGTTCTAGCCCCGAGCTGGTTCCAGTGACCCGAACAGCAGCTGGACACTGAACGGTGACAGGTTCTGGAGTAGAAGCAGCCTCCTTGACCTCCACAACAGGGAGAGAAGGAGCAGAGACATCAGGAGCTTGGGTGCAGGTTGTGCTACACCGTGCCACACTGAAGATGCTGGCATCCATTAACTCTTCAGCTTCCTGGATCTTGTAGAGCGCAGGAGGGCGCAGCTGACACAGCCTGGAATAAGAGGTGAGTGGAGCCATGGTTTCACGGAGGTCACTGGGTAGCAGAGATGAAAGAAGGCTGGTACAGGGCTACACATGCTTTAAAAGTTTAAAACTAGGCACCAGGCAGTTTGATGGTAGCAGGCCTAGGCCAAGCCGCTGACAGGGCAGTCACTGACACCTACATGCAAGGGCTCCAGTGAGGCGCCCGCAGCATTGTTGAAGCTCGATGGCAGTGACTCAGGAAGAGTGAGGTGAAACTTACCGACACAGGTCCAACAAGTGGACCTGTTGCGGTGATGTGCACTGTATATAATAACTATAATAAATAATACTACTTTTATTAAAAATGTGTTGCTGCTCATGGGGGAAGTGTGTGGTCTTTACCTACTCTGTATGTAAAGTGTCTCAAGATAAGTTTTGTTATGATTTAGCACTATAAATAAAATTGAATTGAATTGATGTTGTTATGTAAATTTTGGTACTCGGTATCAGGAGGTGAGTCTCCGTTGCCGACCTCAGCTGTCAATCCATGCAGTTAAAAACATCCAAATGACTAAAACTTAAAACCGGGTTAACACGGGCACTTAAAAGCACATTAATTTTAAAAACTCTGCTACCAAAAAGCTAAAAAAAAGTATCAAAATGTGACGGAGCTACTGACAGTGTGCAAAAAAAAAAATATACAGCATAAAGGTGCGTTCAGACCAAATGTGAATGACGTGAATTGAGCGACAACTACATTTATAATCAATGTAAATGGCGCAATGACACGTGATTCAGGCAGAGGCGGCGCAAATAAATGTGGCGCGAATGAGGCGATTTTATTCGCGTCTATCGCATCTGGTGTGAACGCACAGTTAGGCAAACACACACTATATTTTGCAGAATCTAAACAGACAGTAAGCGGGATCAACACAGTAAGAGCAGAATGCACACACACACACGCACACACACACACACACACACACACACACACACACACACACATAGCATAGAGCACACATACTGTATAGACAGAATAACCGGGACAGCACATCACCCTCTTCCTGTTGTTGCAGTGTTGAGTGACGTCATGTCCAGCCTGGTATTGATGGACAGTTAACTGGTAATGGTGTCTAATGTTTTGCAATGTCGATCTTCCTGGAAGCTTTCCTCACTCTCTTACTAAAGCATTTATATCACTCTGAATGCTTTTATCCAGAGCATTCAGTTGCTTTGGTAAGAGCAGACCACGTGGGAAGTAAACCCTCAACCCTGTGGATGTTAATGGCGACACATAAACTAAGCAAATACATAAAACAGCCTCAGTGCCAGAAGTTTTTGGCTTGTATTGTACATATTGCGGCCTAAAGATACCCCTTTACTGCATTGCCTGGTGTTTAATGGTTCATAATTTAAATCAATACATTTCAAATCAAGCTCATGTTAAATTGCTTTTTAATGGCTGAGCTAATATTGGGGCGGCAGTAGCTCGGTCCATAGGTGACTTGGCTGAGAACCTGTGTGGACCATGAATCGAGTGTGGACTGGTGGCTGGAGAGGTGCCAGTTCATCTCCTGGGCACTTCCGAGGTGCTGTTGAGCAAGGCACCGAACCCCCAACTGCTCGGGGCGCCGGTTACTGGCAGCCCCCTCGCTCTAACATCTCTCCATTAGTTGCATGTATATAGGTCCTGTTTGTGCATGTGTGTGTATTTCAGGCCTTTGTGTGTGTAAAATGATAAAATAGAGTGAAAATTGAATTTCCCCATTTTGCGGGACGAATAAATTAATTCTTCTTCTTCTTCTTCTTTAATTATTTTCAACAGCATATTTTAGTTGGCGGGTGAGCGGCGTGCTCCGGTCATCTGCTCCATTTGCCTGCAGACACAAAAACCCTGTAAACCTAGTGCTAACTACTGTAGCTCAGTTAGCAAAGTGCAACTGAACGCTGGGCCTGTGTGTGTGTAAAATGGAAAAATAGAGTGAAAATTTCCCCATTGTGGGACAAATACAAGAATTCTTCTTCTTCTATCGCTAAGTAGAATATTTCCTTACATTATGATTCAACAGAACGATTCAGACTATACAACCTCAATTCTCAATTCCTGGATCAATTTCCTTGCGGGAGTCATCCCAAAGTATCAATGAAGAGAAGTCAAAGTCTAACTGCACTGTTTGTATTACGACGAGGCTGATTTACACGCTACCGAGTCGTTTTCGTTTAAATGTGTTCTTGATTTGGAGGTTCTGCCTCGTCCAAAATAAGATGACTTTCTCGTTGCAAGGAAGCAGCTTTGAACCTGTTGGTGAACTGTTTATCTTCAATAACACAACCTATGTTGTGAATTGAATTTTGCCTAGCAACAATAACCTCACACAAGTCACAGGAGCCCTCGGGCTCTTTCGAGAGTGACGTCTGCATCAGGTAAGATTTGACTTTCTAGAGAAGACTGTGAGGGAAGGATATGAGTTAACAGATGGTTGGCATGGAAACAAGACATTTTCAGAGACCAGGGAGACCCTGCATCGTACTCCTGACAGACAAGATCCCTGCACTGACAGTCTGGATGATGCTGACACACAGATGGGATGAGAGGATGAGCGCAGTGTCGATGATCCTGCTGTCACTAGAACGCTTTGCTTTGTGTCTATGATTTACTTTGTCAAAGAGGTCCTTACATAATGGTTAGTCAACCACTTGAAAAACAAAATAATAATGCTATTTTAAGTTAATTTAAGTTTGAGGAACATATAGTCAAGCAGTGAGGCGAGCTTGTGACTGGAAAGCAGGTTTTTTGAATCCTGAATAACCTGGTTAAGAAGTAATATCTCCTTCCTTTCTCAAAGCACCATGGAGGTCACACTTAAGGATACTTACCGTATTTTTCTGATTATAAGTCGCATTTTTTTTTGCCTTGCTCAACAGCACCTTGGCAGTGCCCAGGAGATGAACTGGCACATCTCCAGCCACCAGTCCACGCTCCATACATGGTCCACACAGGACAACTGTCCCCATCACAACTGTCATGCCCCTTAATAAGTATTACATACAACTTAAACACAAATAGAATTGAACTAAAAATGGTAAATGATAGGATTTCTGAATATCCTCACTTAAATTACAATATGCCACCAAAGACATGTGAGTATGAAATAAATGTGTAAATTAAGGGATAGAAAACTAAGCAGAAACTGCCTATATGTCTTATAGAGAGCATTGAGTGAATTGTGCACTCATCCAGTTAGTTTGAGATCTATATCTATCTTTATCTAACTGGAACTACTGTAATTTCCGGACTATAAGCCGCTACTTTTTTCCCTCGTTCTGGTCCCTGAGGCTTATACAACAGTGCGGCTTTTCTACGGCTTACGGTAACCAGGGGCGCGCACTACCGAGGATGCGCGAGACCGAGGCGGACATCTGGCGCCAGGTAACGAGAGCAAAACAAAGAGTAGGAGAGCGTCAGCGACAGTTTGCGCGACGGAAGTGTTCATGCAAACACCCTCAACATGGAAAACAAACGGAGAAGTGCATATGATGCTGCTTTTAAGTTAAAGGCAATCGATCTGGCTGTCAAAGAAGGAAATAGAGCTGCTGCACGTACCCTTGACATCAATGAATGGCTGGTTATTTTGATAACGTAAACGGCCGCGGGACTGCACTTTTACTGCCGTGTTACAGGCGAGCACTTTGTATTACTTTGCACCGTTGTATTATTTGTACTCTGCACGAATGCTGTTCGCCATGTCAGAGATGTGAAAGTTTGATTGAATGATTGAAAGATTTATTGTTAATAAATGGGACGCTTTGCGTTCCCAAACAGTCATCTCTGTCCCGACAATCCCCTCCGTGGTAGCAGGAACCCCTATATACTACGGTAATTACACATCAAAACGCCTGCGGTTTATAGTCGGGTGCGGCTTTTATATGGAGCAATCTGTATTTTACCCTAAATTAAGCTGTTGAGGCTTATAGTCAGGTGCGCTTTATAGTCCGGAAATTACGGTATAGTAGATAAGCTCTTAAATCATCCCGGCAGCTCAGCGCTACATCCCACTGTCCAATGAGTAGAGACTGTTGGTACTTGTGATTGATTTTGTTCAAAAGGCGTTCTTACTGTGTAAATGACTACTGTTCATCTAAGATAGCATAGTAAGTATTGTATTAGTATGTAACAACTAAATGATAGCCTTTTGTATGGCGATTAATGTTCGGGCACACATACATGCCCATAGAAGGTAAGACGATTCGACGCGGTGATGTGGTTGTCAGCACTGTCGCCAGTGAGAGGGTTCTCTGGTTTGAATCCCGGCTGGGATTATAAAATAGAATAATATCAATTATGTCGATTAAGTGTCAAAACTAATGGTTAAAAGTTAAAAGTGACATCTTTAAAATTGCGGCTTGACAAAACTGGGCCCTTCTGTGTGGAGTTTGCATGTTCTCCCCGTGTCTGCGTGGGTTTTCTCCGGGTTCTCCGGTTTCCTCCCACAGTCCAAAGACGTGCAGGTGTTCGGTTCATTGATGACTCTAAATCACCCGTAGGTGTGAATGGTTGTCTGTCTCTGTTCATCTCCATGTGCCCTGTGATAGACTGGCGTCCTGTCCAGGGTCTACCCCGCCTCACGCCCGATGTCAGCTGGGATTGGCTCCGGCCCCCCGTGACGGGTGCTACACCAGGATGTTGCGTGCAGTGCTCAACATCAGCAGGACTGCACATGTAACCAACATGATCCTGTGTGAGGGAACACCAAGGGTGAGTGAAAAGATTGCTGTAAGGAGAATGAGACTTGCAGGTCACTGCCAAAGACACCCAGAACTATCAGCCAGCAAGCTGGTGCTGTGGGAACCGACACGACACGCGGGCGCCGGTCAAGAGGACGTCCCACACTAACATACGTGGACATACTCAAGAGGGATGCAGGAGCCCAGAGTACCAGCGAACTGGAAAGATGTATGTCTGAGGACAACCTAGAGAGCCCTGTGACCCCGACAGGGACAAGTGGTTGAAGATGAATGAATGAATGTATTTTAAAATGAAAATCAAATAACTTATTATAACAATAACTGTTATTTCTCATTCCTACAGTTATTTCTCTCACAAAGTTTGAGAGGATGAAAAAAACAGTTTTAAAAACAGTTTGCACATTAAGGGCGCACTCACACTGTCATCCCGGGCTTAAGGGTACTTGTCCCCCCCTCCCTCTCCCCCGCACCCCAGGCCCGTTTGTACTCACACTGCCTGGGCTTCGCGCAAATGCTTCTTGCTGTCTATACGTCATCACGCCGTAACACGTCACACACATTGATGACGTCATGGCGATGCGTGGCTTTGTTTCCAAATCTTTCTGTAGACCTCCGTTTCCGTTTTTGTGCGTCTTGTCGACTGTTTTTGAATATTTTCATCGACCAAATCTGCAGTAAACACTCCACCTCCGCATCACACCAACGTGAAGCTTTCGCCGCCATTGTTGTTGTTAAAGGTCCACGCATGGTCCGTCTTTTTTTTTTTTTTTTCTATGTCCGAACAGGCGCACATAAAATGACGTGAGAGCCACCGTAGGCGTTGTGCTCGTACACGTGTGCACGCTTGTGCTCGTACATGTGCAAACACGCTCTACAAAAGCCCACTTCTCAGGCTGTGGACGGCCAGCTGGCCGCAGTTATGTGCAGAGCGGTTGCACTCACACTGGTCAAACACACTAGGCTTTAGCCGAAAAACCTGTTTTGGCACGGTGCGGAAGGACAGTGTGAGTGCGCCCTAAGATAAGGATTGCACAATACAGAACACTGTAGTAATGTTTTATTGGGTATCTACCTCGGGTTTACACTCTAACTGGAACTATAGTAGATAAGCTCTTAAATCATCCCGGCAGCTCGGCGCTACATCCCACTGTCCCATTAATAGAGACTGAGTAACAGCCTGGAGCATCAACTTCAGCTATAGATAGATGAGGAACAGCCAGAGAGAGGCAGCTGCACACTGGAGCTTTTACAGTAGAAAGAGGGAGACACTGTGTGTGTGTGTGTGTGTGTGTGTTTGTGTGTGTGTGTGTGTGTGTGTGTGTGTGTGTGTGTGTGTGTGTGTGTGTGTGTGCTTTACAGTAAGGACACTACAGCAGAGGAGGCTACATGGAAACTCATAAATTGTTGATATTTCAACATGTTATAAATGATTTAAATATAATGTTTATTGCACTGCAGAAGACTTGTATTGCTGTAGGTCGGCTGTGCTTTCACTCCTGTACTGTGCAGTGTTTTTTATTCATGATCTCTGGTGTTCACAGAGAGCTGAGGAGTGATTATGGGACTTAACAGCCGGAGCAGCAGCTGATCATCGTATATAAAAAGGCAGAAATGTGACACAAAAGAGGCATTTTGAATTGAAATATTACACTCGTGGCTGGAGTCGACAGGTTTCCCTCACGTTTGAAACATGTTTAAAATATACAGTGAGAGTTAGACACATGCTCAACACACCTCTGTTTGAAGTTTTTCTTTTACGGGTTTTGAAATCAGTTCATTCATGGAAGAAAACACACGTTTGTTTGAACTTCACCACACAGATCAGTGTGAGCACCTGCAGCAGAAACAAGGGTTGCCAGACGATTTTTTTCTTCAACCTGTCAATAAAGCTCAATCATTGAATTATTTAATAGTGTAAAACACACACGCACATGCTCACAAACAGAAACACACACACACACACACACACACACACACACACACACACACTATAACCATCTAAAAACGTATAGCTTCATTCATTGTAAGCATTAGAGTTAAACATTGCCCAATTTTCCTCCAGGGATCAATAAAGTATTACTCATTTCTTCTTACTGACTAAGGGCGCACTCACACTGTCCTTCCGCACCGCGCCCCGGGGTTTAGGGTACTTGTCCCCCCTCCCTCTCCCCCCGCGCCCCAGGCCCGTTTGTACTCACACTACCTGGGCCTCGCGCAAATGCTTCTTGCTGTCCATACGTCATCACGCCGTAACACGTCACACGCATTGATTGACGTCATTGCGATGCGTCGCTTTGTTTACAAATCTTTCCGTAGACCTCTGAGTTTTTGTGCATCTTGTCGACTGTTTTTGAATATTTTCATCGACCAAATCTGCAGTAAACACTCCACCTCCGCATCACACCAACGTGAACCTTTCGCCGCCATTGTTGTTGTTGTTAAATGTCCGTGCATGGTCCGTCCTTCTATTTTCTATGTCCCAACAGGCGGACATAAATCACAAATGACGTCAGAACCGTCGTAGGCCTCATGCTCGCACTCGTACATGTGCAAACGCACCCTACAAAAGCCCACCTCTCTCACACGGGCCGTGGGCGGCCAGCTGGCCACAGTTATGCGCGGAGTGGTTGCACTCACACTGGTCAAACGCACTAGGCTTGACCCGAAAAACCGGTTTTGGCGCGGTGCGGAAAGGCAGTGTGAGTGCGCCCTTACTATCCTCAGGTACTGGATTCTGGGTTGTTTTTTTCTTCATTATAACTAAAATTACATACATTTAAGAATGCTTTAAAAAGCCGACCCAGGATGAAACAAAGGTTGCGTAACATTTTAACATCAACCTCAACTTAATTTGACTTACAGCAATGTGTAGGAGTTGCCTTCAACTGCAGCTTTTAATGATCAGTAGAGTTTTAGGTTACATCAATTCAAATTCAGATTAAATTAAAAAACGGTCTTGGTGAGGAAATTTGTGTCCAAAAAACATTAAGACTTTAAGGTGAGAAGTGTGGTCCACCTTTGAGGGAGAAGACTATTATTTTGCTTTGTGCTGATTCATCACAACTATATGTGAATCAGAGGTGCTCCTTAGTGCAAGTTTAAGTTCACCACAAGAAGAAGAAGAAGTCCTTTATTTGTCCCGCAATGGGGAAATTCAATTTTCACTCTATTATTTTTTTTTTTCATTTTACACACACACACAGGCCCGAAATACACACACATGCACAGACAGGACCTCTATACATGCAACTAATGTAGAGATGTTAGAGCGAGGGGGCTGCCAGTGACCAGCGGCCCGAGCAGTTGGGGGTTCATTGCCTTGCTCAACAGCACCTCAGCAGTGCCCAGGAGATGAACTGGCACCTCTCCAGCCACCAGTCCACGCTCCATTCATGGTCCACACAGGGTCTCAAACCAGCGACCCTCCTGTTCCCAGCCAAGTCACCTATGGACTGAGCTACTGCCGCCCCAAGCACACTAACATAAACACACACGCACACTGGATGTGTAAATTTGTACTCATCAACACATTCACACTTGCTGGCAAGACCAAAGATGACAATCTGTGTGTGTACTCTTTGTGTCTGTGTACTGGCAGATTGGAAATAAAGAGCCATACCATGCTTGTTTGCTCCCTTATTATGTAATTGCCGCGCCTACATCGTGTGATGGCTTTGAGAAAAGCAGCAGACGTGATATCATTGCTTTTTAAAAAATTTATGTTTCTCTTCGTTCCAGGAAGATGGTATGGGATAGAGAAGGACAGAGGAAAGGAGAGAAGACTGGTAGAGTATAATATAAAGAGGACAGAGGTGAGGAGAGATGGAGGAAAAGGTTAGAGGCAGTTAGGAGGAAGGAGATAGGAAGGAAGGGAAAGTAGGGAGGAAGGAGGAAAACACTTGTTATCTGGATCAGTTGGGTGCGGTTTAATAAAGTGGTGAAAGAAGGGAGTGAGTATTACTGTACTGATGTTAAGGGAAAGGTTGCAGACGTGCTGTCCTTGTTGCACAGAGCAGCAGTGAAGATATGAGTTAAATTAAAAAAACAAAAGTATGACTTGTTTTCGCGCTGCTGTCGAGGTCATGTAACAGTTCTGTTATGCAGGAAAGACAGAGAACAAGCTTGAAGTGGAAAGAGACAGAAAAACACCTTGTTATAAAGTTGTTTCTGTCTATGATCTCTTATAAGAGAGCAAATAAAGTTTCATGTTTAGTGTCTTAGGGCGCACTCACACTGTCCTTCCGCACCGCGACCCGGGCTTTAGGGTACTTGCCCCCCCCTCCCTCTCCCCCCGCGCCCCAGCCCTGTTTGTACTCACACTACCAGGGCCTCGGCCAATGGTTCTTGCTGTCCATACGCCATCACGCCGTAACACGTCACACCCATTGATCGCGTGTGTGTGGCTTTGTTTACAAATCTTTCCATAGACCTCGGAGTTTTTGTGCGTCTTGTCGACTGTTTTTGAATCTTTTCATCGACCAAATCTGCAGTAAACACTCCACCTCTGCATCACACCAACGTGAACCTTTCACCGCCATTGTTGTTGTTGTTAAATGTTTGCGCATGGTCCGTCCTTCTATTTTCTATGTCTGAACAGGCGCACATACTGCTACCGCCGTAGGGCTCGTGCTCGTACACGTGCGCACGCTCGTGCTCGTACATGTGCAAACGGCTCTGCTAAAGCCCACCTCTTTCAAACGGGCCGTGGACGGCCAGCTGTCCGCAGTTATGCGCGGAACGGGTGCACTCACACTGCTTAAAGGTACTAGGCTTTAGCTGTAAAACAGGTTTCGGCCCAGGACAGAAGGACAGTGTGAGTGCGCCCTCAGTGTGTTTTATTTTATTTTTTTCAGTTCATTCGTTAATAGAGGTGCGTTGTACTGGAAACCATCCATCCCCAGGTAATGTTGGTATGAAGAACCTTTAAAGGTAACCAATCCTATAGCATCTGTTTATTAGCTCGATATCAGATGTCTCAACGACTTACCCTGTGTCTAGACTGCAAATGACACGCCAGCGTTGCACAAGGACAGTGTTCACGCAACAATGAAGGAACTGTCTCTACTACTTCCCCCGGTGTTGCCAACTTGGCGACTTTCTCACTACATCTGGAAGCTTTCCAAATCCTCTTGGCAACTTTTGTTGTCAAAACGAGTAGCAACAATTCTAGCGACTTTTTCTAGTGTAATCTGAGACTGTTGTGGTGTTTGGAGACTCCAACATTTATCGCTCTGTAGTTACTGTCCTCAATGAGCAGCGAGTGCTGCCGTGAGCCCCTCACCCGTCCCAAAACGCTCACAGGCGGTCAGTCTCATCATAGCCTAGCGCAGCATGCAGTCCTAGCTGCAGTCGGAGCAGAAAAGAGACACACACCATTCTGCGTCCAGACTGCAAATGAATCGTGCATGCACAGAGATGATGCTGATCCTTGGGATGCAAATAACATAACAGTCTTTTAATTGAATGTGATATGCTAACATTTAACAATAAAGGACAAAATCCATTTATGTTATGTGGGTCTATTCAAAGCAATTCAATTATATTATTATTATTTTGAGAAGTGATTTTACAATAGCAAGATAAACAAGACAGGTCCATGTATCTTTTGGTCATTCGATTTTCAATTCACAAACGGATATTTAAAAAAAAAGGGTGGTTATTTGATTTTCGTTTTATAATTCATTCATTCATCTTCAACCACTTGTCCCTGTCGGGGTCGCTGGGGGCTGGAGCCGATCCCAGCTGACATTAAATCAAAATTGGCGTTTTGATTGGTTTTTCGTTTTCTAGTTATTTAAAAAAATAAAATCACTCGAAGACAAGTTGCCACATTCACAGTAAGAGCACCAAGAGGACGCTGCTGTGTCAGAGACGAATTTATGCTTCTTATTTGATATTTTAGCTTGTGACAGCAAATCGTTAAGGTCATGAGGGGTTTGACTGTTGGTACTTGATTTTGTTCAAAAGGCGTTCTTACTGTGTAAATGACTACTGTACTTGCCATGCATAGTCCCCTGAGATGTCCGCCACTTGACAACAAGGGGACTCTCACGGCTAATTGGGCTTGGGACACAAGCTCAGGGCTGATCACCCTGTGGCTGGCCGCCTCTGGGGAGGGTGTATAGTGTAAATGGCCGAAACACCCCACGATCCAGAGTAACACTACTGATGATGCGTCTCGTAAATTCAATTCTCCTTCAAGTCATCCACCATTCACCGATTAGTCCACCAGCTAATTGTATGTGCTTGCACAGAAAATGTTTTTCATTCCTACAGTTACCATTACAAATAAATGCAATTGGCCAATCATGCAAACAAGGCAATGCCGTTATTTAGCAACCAATAGTTTACTTACTGAGGAGTTGGCAACACTGGATCCACCTGGTCTGAGCATTTTAAAGCTTTGAGCAGCAAAGGAGTAGCCACACAAGTCCATACTCTCTGTGCAGTGTGCACTTTTCCTTTGAGCCCGAGCAATGCCTACCCTAACTATTTTCACTGTGTTGAAGCCATTACACCGATCTGTGTTTCACCTATATCATATTTATCATATTTATGCGAGTAACTAATCATGCCTATATATCAAATTATGCTGATCATAATGAAATCCTGTTGATCATGTTGATGTGATATTCCTGAAACGATTATGATGATGATGATGATGATGATGCAATGATGAGGTCAGGGGGTGGTAACTCTATATGTAGATGTCACCTGAGCACAGGTAAGGGGGTGTGTTTGGCCAGAGAGCGGATGGGCAAACAATTTTCAACTTAATTGTAGGAGCGGTCAGTAAATCAACGCGCATTCTTTCGTAGTGTCACAATAATACGTTCTTATATTGCTGTTACTGTTGAGCAATAAAAGAACGTATTATTGTGACACTACGAAAGAATGCGCGTTGATTTACTGACCGCTCCTACACACTGCTAGATGTTGATCTCACACCAAACCATGTTTCCCCTATAATTCTGTAGGGTCTCACAAAGTTTGAGAGGATGAAAAAAACAGTTTTAAAAACAGTTGGCACATTAAGATAAGGATTACACAATACAGAACATATGCATATACAACAATACAGGGGAGAAATAATAAAGAATTATAAAAATCCCTTACTTATGCACTACATAGTAGTAATGTTTTATTGGGTATTGGGTTTACACTCACAGATTGTCGGAAAAAGTGTAAATAAAAGGTTCAGGTCGTGGTCATGACCGTGAGACACAGCTGAGACATGAGCATGCATGTAGCAGGTGTAGGCAGCTGCATTGATAAAATAGTTTATAGTAAAAAAATAGTGCAAGTAAAACAACAAGTATCACACGTCTAGACATCAGGTCAGATGGCATGGCCTTACAAATGAAGATACAGATAGATGCCTTCTATATGTCACTGAGGCCCATTTGACTTTTTCACTCACAAAAGAGTTTGACACCAGTCGTGAGTAATGAATTAAATGGCATAAATGCATTTGTCTTTTGTTCAGAACAAGACACTTATTAAAATAAATATGGCCAAGTATGGCATAGAAGATGGTATTGTCTGCATAAAAATGTACTTTTCAATGTTCAGTTGGAAAATACCTTATTTACATATAGAGAAAATAAAGATTCCTTCAACTAGTTTCTTGTAATAAATCAGCTTTCAAGTCACTGCAGTAGTGAGTGAAGAAATTCATTCATTCATCTTCAACCGCTTATCCCAGGGTCGGGGTCGCTGGGGGGGGGGGGGGGTTTGGAGCCGATCCCAGCTGACATCTGGCGTGAGGCAAGGTACACCCTGGACAGGACGCCAGTCTATCGCAGGGCACATAGAGATGAACAGTGACAGACGACCATTCACACCTACGGGTGATTTTAGAGTCATCAATTAACCAAACACCTGCACGTCTTTGGACTGTGGGAGGAAACCGGAGAACCCGGAGAAAACCCACGCAGAAATATCACACTTAATTTATGAAAATACATAAAGCATTGCATTGGAAACAGGTGAGAAGATTCAAATCCTCCTAATTAAACAACAAAAACATTGTCACTGCACTCGTGAAGAACTCACATAAGCATTTTTTGATCTGATGCTACTGTCAATAGGGTGACATAGAGTAGCATTAGCATTAGCATTGCCTTTTAAAACTGCCATATGTTACAGTTGTAAAATTAGACTTTTCACCTAAACTACGATGGTTAAGGTTTTTCTGGAACAAGGACACTACGACGATTTGGTAAAAGCTGGATTGGGTTAAAATATATTACTTAGAAAAGACTGGAGGATGATTGGGATAATGGTTAAAAGAAAACCTACTTTGATTATAGGAAACAGAAAGTTAACTGTTGACTCATATCAAACTCTGACATGTTGTCAAACCAAAATTCCCAAAAGTGCCACACCTCCCTGGTTGTCACTGTGTGCTGGATGCCTGTCACGCTAAGAGCGTGGTAGCAGAGACAAACCTAGGCAACAATGAACCCATGGCTCGGCTTAAATTCCAGCACCATTATTTTCCATTCACGCTTTACTCTGAGCTGCGCCCTTAAGCTTCTCTAAATGCTGCTGTCAGGGAAAATGTGCTGAAGGTATACTAAGGGTGCACCGTTTGTACTCACACGACCTGGGCCGCGGCAGAATGCTTCTTATCCGCCTATATGTCCTCACGCCGTTACACGTCAAACACATTGATTGATGTCATTGCAATGCGTGGCTTTGTTTCCAGATCTTTCCGTAGACCTCTGAGTTTTTGTGCGTCTTGTCGACTGTTTTTGAATCTTTTCATCGACCAAATCTGCAGTAAACACTCCACCTCCGCATCACACCAACGTGAACCTTTCGCCGCCATTGTTTTAAATGTCTGCGCATGGTCCCTCCTTCTTTTTTCTATGTCCCAACAGGCGCACATAAAATGACGTCAGAGCCACCGTAGGCCTCGTGCTCATGCTCGTACATGTGCGCACGCTCGTGCTCATACATGTGCAAACGTGCTGTACAAAAGCCCACCTCTCCCAAGCGGGCCGGGGCCGGTTGCACTCACACTGGTCAAACGAACTACACTTTACCCGTTAAACGTGCTTGGGCATGGTACGGATGGACAGTGTGAGTGTGCCCTTATATTCACATTCACGGAAAATGGGGGTGGTGCTGACATGGGAATAAAATGGTTTTTTTTTTGTTTTCCCCAAGTTCTCACAAACTGAAAATACATCATTTACGGGGTGTATTCTGTTGGAGATGCTGCCAAATCCCTGAGGTAACAAGTACAGCTCTAAAATAAGCAAATAGATAAAGTCAGATAACAACACATGAAGTGACCCCATTACTCCACTATACTGTAACTTTACATAAAAAATATGTTTGCTGTTATGTTAATGAATATTGAGAACAGCCCCTTTAAATACAAATTAAGGTATTTTTATGACTCATCACAACAGTTAATTTAAGTGATTTTTCCTTTTTAAGACTTTTAGCTGACCTTTTATAGTTTGAATCGCTCGAAGAGGCAAAGCTGTCCAATATTTTTTTAAGACTAAAGTAAATAAGGGATATAATAATGTTTGTTTCCATTTACACTTGTGACCCTACAGATGTATCTTATTAAGGTCCTGACGATGAATACTGTATAACCACAAATTCAGAAGTTGAAAAAAAATACACATATTAACAAATGTATTGTTAATATTGTGTTTCGCTTTATATCTGGCTCCTTTCTATAGACCTTGGAGTTTTTGTGCGTCTTGTCCGACTGTTTTGGAATATTTTCATCTGACCAAATCTGCATACGTGCGCACGCTCGTGCTCGTACATGTGCAAACGTGCTGCACAAAAGCCCACCCATCTTATGACCACTCATCACAACAGTTAATTTAAGTGATTTTTCCTTTTTAAGACTTTAAGCTGACCTTTTATAGTTTGAATCGCTTGAAGAGGCAAAGCTGTCCAATATTTTTTTAAGACTAAAGTAAATAAGGGATATAATAATGTTTGTTTCCATTTACACTTGTGACCCTACAGATGTATCTTATTGGGGTCCTGACCTCTGGGTTGGTAACCGCCTGTGTAAATAAAGCATCAACTTATGACGATGAATACTGTATTACCACAAATTCAGAAGTTGAAAAAAATACACATATTAACAAATGTTGCTTTATATCTGGCTCCTGCGTCCTGCGAATGTTGTGTATCAATGCATATTTGTTTGTTTTTGAGCATTGCAACCTCTGAAGCCACTGAGACATAATATTATGAGTTTAATTTTGGTTTTGCTTCTGCAGTACAAATAAATCTTTTCAATGTAGTTGCTTGTCCATTTTACACGAACATCAAACTCAAAATACAAAAAAAATGGGGAGAAAGAAAGGAAAACATTTGTAATTAGGTCTCTCATCTTTAACCCTAACCTTAAATTACTTTGTTAAGTCCCATCCTGATATAGATTGTGTGGTTCAAAGTCTATCGCTGACATTTTTTGCACACAAAGAGCAACATATTTTCAACTTAGCCTGCGAGTTTGAGCTCTGTGTGACAATGGTCACATGATTTTCCTCCTACATTTAATTGCTCGCAGGAATGTTAATCCTGTTCACAATGAGCGTTAAATCTGTCATGCTGAAGTTTGCAGCATTGATTGGAAACTAATTAGATGTCACAGCAGAGGGGTGGTGACAGATCGGGAACACTTCTGAGCTACTTTTTCAAAATGCCAATTTCTGTGCTAATTTGGATTTTTACCTGATTTAATTTCTATTGATGAGGTTTATTTGACATATATCATTTCACAGGAGCTAGTGTTGCAAGTTTAGTCCAAAGTCCAAACCTCCACATATAGAGTAACCTTACCCCCACATAGAGATCGTGACTGATGATAAAGCCGAAGCGAGACAGCGTTTGTTTTTAAATAGAAAAGTTTACAGCGTTTTGGTTTACTATCCAATATGCTGCATTACAAGTTAGAGATAAGACATTTGTCAGAAGCGAGGATAAGGAGAGACAATAAATGTTTACTTCCAAGTTCAATTTAACTTTTTTAATGTCACAAATAGACGCCTGGATGTTAAAGAAAAGATCTTCTTATATGTGAGAGTCTGGATTTCACACTTCAATTGTTACTATGAATTATATGTCTCTATCAAACTCGTGAATGCGCCAGATCACTTCTATGAGATGAGGAATACCATTTTTGCTATTTAGACGGTTATGGTACATGGCGCCTGTCCCTGTGATTTGAGCCTATTTTAAGAATCAGCAGATCAGAAGCCATAATGCAGCTTATCTGCTTACTCACTGTATTGTAAACATTGCAGTGTGACTGTAAGATAAGCGTCTGGTCACCTCCTGTTGTCCTCTGTTTCAGGCAGAGAGGTGAGGCAGGACGCATGCGGTAAGTTTGACCTATTTAGGTAACATGGATAAGCATGTTAACAAAGATCACTGCCTGTTGATGTTGATGATTTCTGTTTCTTGTTAAAGTTTTAACCATCTATCTATCTATTTATCTATCTATCTATCTATCTATCTATCTATCTATCTATCTATCTATCTATCTATTTATCATTCGATCTATCTATCTATCTATCTATCTATCTATCTATCTATTTATCATCTATCTATCCATCTATCTATCTATCTATCTATCTATCTATCTGTGCATCAAATGACAACGCCATCTCTGCACTATACAAGTCAATTGAGACTACATGGCGTGAAATGACACGCAAAAATCATGAAATGCGTTGTAATTATACGTGAGATGGCTTGAGAGAAATAGCGTGTCATTCACACGCCTTTTGGTGAGACCAGGCTGGGAAAAAGGGAGAAATATGTGGTTGGCCTAATTCATTCCCATGCATTACGCTCAGAGTAAACCAACTCTATGGCCGCTGAGGTCTGTCTCTCCCCCTCTCTCCTCGACACGGCAGCACTGCACAGACACGGTTGTCGTTGTTATTATGTGACGCCACAGGGTCAAAGGTCGAGGTAGGGCGTTACCTTCCAGACGACAACGTAAGGGGGGGTGCTTTTCAGATCTACCACTAATCTACTCTAGGACCAGGTTTTAGAAAATACCATTTCAGGCTCCAATAATGCCGGTTTATCAGGAGGGGGGATGGCTTAAATAGACAGGAGTTGAAACAGAGCTTGTGAGATAGAGGGTTGATACAGGTGCAGCAGCCATGAGCAGTATGTGAAAAATAAAGTTTTTTTTAACATTAAAGCATGTAAATGTGTTCGAGTAACACAAACTACATGTTTGAGTCTGAAATAGAGTATAATGGGTCCCCTTTAAACGTTCCTCAAGGTTTTTTCCTTTATCAAGCCTGCATCGCCGATAAGCCCGCTCAAAAAGGCTACAGGAGACAAGAACGATGTGACCTCAACCCCAAAGAACTTTTAACAGCAGCAGACACACAACCACCAAGTTCAAGCCACTTTCACTATGACCACATTTGTATTTTCACACAGGAGACAGAAAGGCAGTAAACAATTAGAGAACGGGTAGGAAAAAAACAAGAAGTCAAATAAGGATATAAAACTTAACTGCTGATCAGAGGTGTTGCTTCAACCATGCGGGGAGTCGGCAAGTGGATTTGAAAAGTTGCCAGATGTCAGTGATTGTCTAATTGTCTGTGTCTCTTGTCAAGTGTACAATGCGGATAGTCAAAGAGAAAATGATTGCAAAATTAGGGACAGAGAAGCAGAGCACCGTGAGCTGTTGTCATGTGCTCTGAGCAAATACGAAAATAGAATCCAAACGCATACAAATTACATAATATACTGATCTTTTTTTGCTACATCATAACTTAAATTTACACGCTTGGAGTGTCAAAAGCTCCGTGGGGTATTTATTACGGAACAGCGAGGTTAAAAGAGACTAATTGTTCATTGAATCCTAGACATTGTGCACATTAATCTTCATATGACTGACTCAAATTTGCACGTACACCACGATGTACCATCATAATTTGGCAGGAGTGTCATTTTGGGTGTGTGTGTTTTCCTATGTTTGTAGATAAGGTGAGGCCAGATCGTGTAAAACAGATGGATTTGTGCCAAAAGGTTCGTCTCATGATTGATCTACTAACAAACATCTTTATGTCAAGGCATCCTGTTTACTCTTTGGCTATTTGTAGCGTATGTAGCAATGTTTTTAGGAGTCTGTCCCTGTTTTATCTCAAGGATGCCAATGAGTGCATGCATACAAAAGGCTGACATGAGCTACAATCCAACTGATGGTTCAGATAATGCTTGGACCAATAAGGCAAGGGAGAAGAAGACTGCTACCAAGCCAACGTGCATGTAAACCTGGGGTCCCATTTAGAAGAAGTGTATGCCACTTCCAAGCAAATGTTGTAATCTATAAAACCAAGTTTGACAGGAGAATACCCGCACCTGTAAATTAACCCTGACCCATGCATAGGAACATTTGTTCCAGAGACATTTAACAGTCAGCTAATTGGGGACGGGTCACCACTTCTGTCTAACCTATTAGGAAGAAGAAGAAGAATTCCTTTATTTGTCCCGCGAATGGGGAAATTCAATTTTCACTCTATTATTTTTTCATTTTACACACACAGGCCCGAAATACGCACACATGCACAGACAGGACCTATATACATGCAACCAATGGAGAGATGTTAGATCGAGGGGGCTGCAAGTGACCGGCGCCCCGAGCAGTTGGGAGTTCGGTGCCTTACTCAACAGCACCTCGGCAGTGCCAAGGAGATGAACTGGCACCTCTCCAGCCGGTTCCTAGCCAAGTCACTTATGGACTGAGCTACTACCGCCCCAAGGGATCTCCTTGTTGTCCTCAGCCAAGTTTCAAAAGTTTAAAAGTGGCGTCTCTCTGTGCTGTCAGCTGTCATGCCAAGTGTCAGGCGATGGAAATCTCCACCCCTGTCACCGCCATGTCTACAGCAGCATCTCCTGGACTCCTTCTCCACTGCACAAATAATAATGACGCAATGTGCAATATTGGGTTTTGCCAGTGAGAACACAAATGGTCAAATGGTCAAAAACAGTTCAGACCAGATGTGATGGCTGTGATGTATGGGACGAGATAACATACAAAGTCAATGTACAGAATACATTACATGCATTTCAGGACCCTACAAAAAAAAACAGTAGTTAGTGGTAATTTTTAGTTTGTGGGTGTTGATTTTGGTGTTTTAACACTTGTAGTGATGGGGGGGGGGGGGGGGTGAAGGGCCTTACCTATGCCCCTGAGTGTGTCCTTAAATTGACACTGTGTGTGTTAAATATTAACACTCAGAGTGAAAGGAGTGAATAACACAATTTCGAGTTAAAAGTTGAGATAGTTTTGGTTCTTATATTTATGAAAAAGGCACGAGAACAGCCTGATGTAAACCCAGGAAACACTTGTGTATTTCAGTAAATTTGTTGTCATTTGACGCTCAGTGGAAAAAGGAACAAAGTCCAATAACAGAGGAGCTGAAGGTTGGTGGATGGGTAAAGTAGGAGACCACAGTTTGCATGGTTGTGTTTGTGAGCATACTTAAAATTGCCACCAAGACACACATTTTTTAAACGGAAATTAACCATTTTGAAGAAAAGTTGTTACTTAAATATACTTAAATCATAGTTAGAACCATTTACTTACAGATACAGAATTACTCATCTTGAATGGTCACGCTATGAAATTCCCCTATATTAAAGCTTCTCAGCATGCTGTCTATACTGTGTGTGTGTGTGTGTGTGGGGGGGGGGGGGGGGGTATGGTAGTTTCCTCACAAATGTGCATATCTGTCTGTCTGTCTGTCATAAAGAGGCCTGAGGGCTATCATGGAGTGTTGCATAATCATTTAATAAATCTCTTCTCTACAGAGACACAGAATTTCTCTTGCAGCCAAGTAAAACATATAGTACATGTGGCGTGACAAAATACATGAATACATCAACAGGAAACTTTCAACAGTCGCTCCAAGTAGTTAAATGAGGTAATAAACGTCAGAACTTGACACACGTACACAAGCTTGATTTCCACTCCCACAATTCACCAGAAATGGATGTAAATTGCGTCCATCAATGAAAAGAAGGACAAAAATTAAGTGTTTTTTCACTGATTAAGTAACTTTGGTTCATTCTATCAGCACCAGAGCATATGGCATTACATGCAACCGTTGGCTATTTAAAGTCCCCATATCATGAATTTATCACATACACACCCCTTAAACCATTATTGGCAGTGATATCATCATATCATGTTATCATTTTTAAATGTCAGAAACATTATCAGTGATTAAATGACAACGCTTTGGAAAGTAATTCACAACTGAGGACACAGTAAAAGGAGCATTAAGCATGAATCATGACTTGAATTAAAAAGAAAAATCACTCAATAAAATGTAATTGAAAATAATTGATACTTTAAAATCACTATAATGTGTTGTAGTAAATCAGTGAAATTGGCCATAAACTTAAAGAAACATTATTTTTTCTTAAGTTTTCATCTGTATTTTATAAATATAGGTTCATGTTTGGGAATCGGTGCATGCAGGGTGTTCTGACCCACAGGTTCACGCACATCTGGCCCCAGAAGTGAATGATTTTCTAATACGACATGTCATGAATCACAGTACTAGGTCATGTGCAGATCATCTGTGAACAAGCTCACCCTGAGTAAATAAAGCTGGAAATACAACCCTGGCCAAGACCAGTGTTAAAACCTGGGTCAAAGGTCATTGTCGTCTCTCTTGTTAAGCACAGAGTTCAACTAGAGACCATCTTGCAATGGGATCACACCAGCTGCGACGCCAAATCTGGGCTAGGGGCGTAAAGTGGTGGTTCCGCTGCCCTTCGTCAGATCCATCTTTGAGCTCAACCTTCATTTTGATCTCAACTATCAGGTTTTATGACTGTTTCTTTTGCAGGTTCCCGGTGACAAAATCTGCCGGACGACATCCAGAAAGACGTGAACACCCGGCAAAATACTCAAACTGCCTCTGTGGCTGGTAAAAAATATCTGCTATGTGTTGTAATTTTAACGTCATGAATACGGTACAGTTATTCGTCGAAAACAAACGTACGTAACATTTGTAACATACAAGATAACAGAACAAAATCTTACGTATGAAAAGTTATGCCTTTATCCTTTGTCTTCTTTGTTCGTTCGGTACTACAGCCATATGCTGCGCACAAGTCAGTCAGCTGGTTCTGATCATCAAAGAAGCATGGTTGGACTGCCTTGGATCCCCGTACACAAGATGACAGCTGTATGGACACATGCTGAGAGGCAACAGGCACCTCTAGTGTTTATTTCTATATCTGTCTTATTCATGTCTCATTAAATCAGCCTCAATTACACGCAGTACTGTCTATCTTCCATCTGTGGGCATGTTGCTGCAAAAATTCTGCTTAATGCGTTGGAATCAACTGGTATTGCTAACAGTGGCTAACCTGTCTAGACCATAAACTGTATATAAAGATAGACGGCTTAACAGATCACTAAAAGTGCAGCCAAAACATTTAAATTGCTCCCTGCTGGCTGGCTGCAGTATAGGTCATGCACCCTCCATGTTAGTGGATGGGATATGGGCCAAACTTAAAGGTTAAAGTACACAAGTGTTTGTTTTTCTTATGCCGTGCTATATAAGCGAGACGAAATGTCATGATTGACAGCTGTGATCGACTTGTGATTGGTTGGGAATCGACTGCTCAGTCAGTAATGCGCAGACTCTGGATCCAAAATTACAACATAGCGACATCCGGCGCCCAGGGGGGGCATCCTTACTAGATGCCCAAACCACCTCAACTGGCTCCTTTCAACGCAAAGGAGCAGCGGCTCTACTCCGAGTTCCTCACGGATGGCTGAACTTCTCTCCCTATCTCTAAGGGAGACTCCAGCCCCCCACCTGAGGAAACACATTTTGGCCGCTTGTACCCATGACCCCGTTCTTTCGGTCATGACCTAGTTTTCATGACCATAGGTGAGGGTAGGAACCAAGATTGACCGGTAGATAGAGAGCTTTGCCTTCCGGCTCAGCTCTTTTTTCCTGAGAACGGTGCGGTAGAGTCCAATTCTCCGGCCAAATTCACACTCCATCATCCCCTCACTCGTGATCATGATCCCGAGGTACTTGAACTCCTTCACTTGGGGTAAGGACTCATTCCCTACCTGGAGTAAGCAATCCACCAGTTTCCTGCTGAGAGCCATGGCCTCAGATTTAGAGGTGCTGATCCTCATCCCAGCCGTTTCACACTCGGCTGCAAAACCGATCCAGTGAGTGCTGAAGGTCACTGAGCAACGATGCCATCAGGACCACATCATCTGCAAAAAGCAGAGACGAGATCCTCAGCCCACTGAACTGCAACCCCTCCCCACCATGACTACCCCTCGATATCCTGTCCATGAAAACCACAAACAGGATTGGTGACAAAGTGCACCCCTGGCGGAGGCCAACCCCCACCGGGTGAGAGTTGAAAATCTTTCGGACAGGGGCCTCCTCCAGACGTTCACAGTTCACCCGCACTACTCGTTTGGGCTTACCTGGTCAGTCCAGAATCTTCCCCAGTCCTCTGACCCAACTCATCACCAGATGGTGATCACTCATCACCAGATGGTGATCAGTTGAGAGCTCTGCCCCTCTCTTCACTCGAGTGTCCAAAACATACGGCCTCAGATCAGATGATACAAACACAAAATCGATCATCAACCTTTGGCCTATGGTGCTCTGGTACCACGTACACTCATGAGCATCCTTATGTTTGAACATGGTGTTAGTTATAGACAATCCGTGAGTAGCACAGAAGTCTAATAACTGATGACCGCTCGAATTTAGGTCAGGGAGGCCGTTCCTCCCAATCACGCCTCTCCAGGTGTCTCCATTGTTGCCCATGTGGACGTTGAAGTCTCCCAGCAGAACTATGGAGTCTCCTACTGGAGCACCATGCAGGACTCCATTCAGGTTCTCCAAGAAGGCCGAATAATCTGAAGTGCTGTTCGGTGCATATGCACAAACAACAGTCAGAGTTTACCCCCCTACCACCTGCAGGCATAAGTAGGCGACCCTCTTTTCCACCGGGGTAAACTCCAACACCGCGGCGCTCAGCCCCTCACCTTTACTGCTACCCGTGTAGCAGCGCACCCGACTCCAGCGGTTCCTCCTACGAGTGGTGGGCCCACAGGGTGGAGAGGAGGGAGGTGCCACGTCACTTTTTCGGGCTGTGCCCGGTCGGGCTCCGTGGCAAACCCAGCCACCAGGCGCTCGCCGGCGAGCCCTCCTTTTGGGCCTGGCTCCAGACGGGGGCCCCGGGCTTCCTCCGGGCAGAGTCTCTCTTCCTCTTCCTCGTTTGTGCATAGAGTCTTTGTGAACCATTCTTAGTCCGGCCCCTCTCCTGAGACCACTCTGCCATGGGAGACCCTACCAGGAGCACCAGGCTCCAGACAACACAAACCAACACAAATAATAATACACCCAAAGGGTGTTTTGAGGGGTACAGAATGAAAGTATTGCTTTTCCAAAATATATTTAGTCTGAATTACTAATTTAAGAAAAATTTGACAAGTTAGACAATGACTTTCTGTCACATTCTTTTCACATTGTACCAGCCAATAGCAGCCGGCATTGTGGGTTGCCAGGGTTGTCTGTTGTTAGGCTGCAGAATCAATTAATCATTTTGAGTTGAGAGCTAGCTAGCTAACCAATTACACACCACTCATTAAAAGACTTACAGTTGAAGACTGGCGTTAAAAACTGTTGTTTCCCTGTATGATTCATCACTTGACATGGTGCAGGCTGATCACTCGACACACTCAGCAACGAACCTGGCAACCCGACTGCTGGAATTATGTTTGTTGTTGCAGCTCATCTCTCTTGAGACACTTGATGGCAGTGTTCAGCTCATTTTCCATATTCAACCTTTAATGTGATTTCGGAGATTTAATGGTTTACCGTAATTCCTCATAGTGACTGGAGCCTTTATTTACCTCAACTACAAAAGGTATCAGGCCTTTATTTAAAGCAGATTTGTATTAAAGACAGGCCTTTATTTTTAATTACCTCTACCTGATAATTAAAATTTACATTTTTCAGTTTGATCTGCTACTGTCTGCCCTGTTAAAGTTACAGCAGTACACTGTTAATACAAGCTCAACACCTGTCTCTGTTTCAAATTAAAAACACTTTAGAATAGTTCAGATTAAACAGATGTTGCAACTTATTCAGTATGCCTAGTTGATGTGCACTTAATATGGTAGCCTCCGGCAGCTTATTCATCCTTGTTTTTCCCAACCTCCGGCATTATATTATTCAATACCCGGCCTTTGTTTATTTGTGTTCAACAATCCCTCAGCCATTATAAGATTTCTTTATTAGATTTCTGATAAACCATTGTATCCACTGTAAACCACATGACATAAAATAAGTGTGTCTCTGTATTACTACAGACTTCACAGTGCTTCCTTCATAATGGCTTTTATTGTTGTTTTGCTTTTGAGCTGTTTGCATGTTTGTGGAATGTCACAAATGAAATAATTAAGATAAGAAAATAAAATAAAACTAATTGATATATATGAAGCAAGGCTTTTATATGGGAAGTGAGCTGCTGGCAGCTACGCAGTTTGGTGTTAACTTTATTTTTTGATGACATCGCTGTTTTGGGCATGTTCCTTTATAAGAGAGCAAAATGTTGAAACAGAAACAACATTATGGAGATATTTGTGTTGTTGAGCTCAGAGGATCAACAGGATGCTAACATCGGCTGTCCGCAATAAGTCTCTTTTCATAGAGGCGTGTGTCACAAACCTGTTCAACTCAGCTGTAGGTGAGTCCTCACTAAGACCAAAAAGTCGATCATATATCTCCAGTCCTCAGATCTTTACACTAGCTTCCTGTATGTCAAAGAATTGGTTTCAAAATACATCTGTTGGTTTACAAAGCACTGAAGGGATTAGGACCAAAATACATTTCAGATCTCTGCCCAGCTACGATCCATCCAGACCTCTTAGATCCTCTGGGACAGGTCTGCTCTGTGTCCCCAGAGTCAGGACTAAATATGGGACAGGTCTGCTCTGTGTCCCCAGAGTCAGGACTAAACATGGGACAGGTCTGCTCTGTGTCCCCGGAGTCAGGACTAAACATGGGACAGGTCTGCTCTGTGTCCCCAGAGTCAGGACTAAACATGGGACAGGTCTGCTCTGTGTCCCCAGAGTCAGGACTAAACATGGGACAGGTCTGCTCTGTGTCCCCAGAGTCACGACTAAACATGGGACAGGTCTGCTCTGTGTCCCCAGAGTCAGGACTAAACATGGGACAGGTCTGCTCTGTGTCCCCAGAGTCAGGACTAAACATGGGACAGGTCTGCTCTGTGTCCCCAGAGTCAGGACTAAACATGGGACAGGTCTGCTCTGTGTCCCCAGAGTCAGGACTAAACATGGGACAGGTCTGCTCTGTGTCCCCAGAGTCAGAACTAAACATGGGACAGGTCTGCTCTGTGTCCCCAGAGTCAGGACTAAACATGGGACAGGTCTGCTCTGTGTCCCCAGAGTCAGGACTAAACATGGGACAGGTCTGCTCTGTGTCCCCAGAGTCAGAACTAAACATGGGACAGGTCTACTCTGTGTCCCCAGAGTCACGACTAAACATGGGACAGGTCTGCTCTGTGTCCCCAGAGTCACGACTAAACATGGGACAGGTCTGCTCTGTGTCCCCAGAGTCAGGACTAAACATGGGACAGGTCTGCTCTGTGTCCCCAGAGTCAGGACTAAACATGGGACAGGTCTGCTCTGTGTCCCCAGACTCAGGACTAAACATGGGACAGGTCTGCTCTGTGTCCCCAGAGTCAGGACTAAACATGGGACAGGTCTGCTCTGTGTCCCCAGAGTCACGACTAAACATGGGACAGGTCTGCTCTAAACATGGAGAGGCAGTGTTAAAACTGCAGGTCTGCTGCAACTCTTAGTTCTTTTAAATCAAGACTGAAGACTTTTCTGTTTGCTACTGCTTTTCAGTAAACTGCACTGTTACTTCTGTAACTGTAACCATCTTTTATGTTTTAAAAATTACTTTTAATGCGTTTTCAATCTTTTACATGTTTTAATTGACCTTTTATATGTTTCAGATTTATATGACTTATGTGTTGTTTCTCCCATGCTTTTAATGTTTCAAGTGAAGCACTTTGAATTGCATTGTTGTTGAATTGTGCTATACAAATAAACTTGCCTTGCCTTGCCTAAAGTACCGTATAACTGAGCTTTGCATTCCGGTCACTTTCTTTCTGGTGTGTGTATAAGTAAATGTATTTTGCTATGTTTCAGCTGCATTCTCTGCTCTACTCCTAATTCATGCTTTTTTGTTTTTTCATTAGAAAAAGTTGTGTATAAGGTCTGTCTGTACTTTTTCTTGTATTACCTTAGCAGAGGTTACAAGCGAGCTGAACCAATAACACTGCAGACCTCTGATTGGTAAATATCGCTATAGCACAATATGGGACATCCTGCACAAAAGCTACCGTCAACAGAGGCCATAGTTTTTTATTAACTCAACCCAGATTTTAGCATAGTCTACACTATATAGTGTAGACTATGCTATACAATTGACGAAGTACGGATGTTCCTGTTTGTTTTCTGACATTATGAAGTACGGCATAGTTGTCCATCTTCGGTCCATTAAAAAGAAAGAAGGGAAGATCAGACACTTTTCGGTCCATCTCGCCAAAACTGATGATCACCGGCAATCAAAACGCATTCAGAATGATACGTCACCTCCAGAGTCTCGTAAATCCCCCTCTTTGTAATGGAAACACGAAGAGTGAATTTGAGAGGGTGTGGCCTAAAACTTTCCAAGCGGCCACATTTTACCCTAATGGAAACGCACATTGACACATACAGTCTATGTTTAGAGCTTGTGAATCACTATTTTAGATAGCTAAAATCCTCCTCGGCTGTCAGACTGCTGCACATGGGTGCATGAGTGTTAATAGCCTTAAACTGAAGCAGACATTCTGCCCTACAGATGCCAGCATTCGCATCACTGTCTGATTTGGCCGCAGATATAAATAGGCCTGTCCGTCCTTGAAGTAATTAGAGGAATAGCATATGACTTATTGCTGTATTAGAATAGGGAATTCAATTTATTAGATAACTGGAATAGGAATAAGTCTATTATACGTCTTTTCTGCCTCACACTGCTATTCTCTTCAACTGTACATCTACTTCAGATGGCAATGGAAAGTTATTTCCTACTGTACTCACAACCCATTGTCAGAGAAAGACAGTGTTTTTTTTAATGATTTGATGATACTGATTTAAAATTAGAAAGTGCAGTTATTAAGCACGAACCTCCTCTTTTCATGTTCTTTTAAAACTTCCAGCATTTAATAAATAGATAAAACCACAGCTATTCTACTATTGTCAGCTGCATCACATATTGGTCATAAAAAAAGGATTCTCACTGTCAGCAGATGTCTGGTACAGACTGTACACTTGTATACATAACATTTTTTTTTCCTTCAGTGTTCAAAGACGACAGCTCATATATTTCTACTCCCTCTCTCTTTTCCTGAACACATGCTGCCGTCTGTCAACACGGCGTTCCACAAAAGATTTGCAGCCACCGACATGCTTCAGATCTTCAGCAGGCCAACAGCGTCCTGCTACAACGGTGGAGTCGAGTTTCTTTGACCTATGGAAACCTAGAAAATCTAATAATACCTACCCCACTCTACCTCCAACAATGAACCTTGTTTTGTTTTGTGTATTCATTAAGAATAAATTAAGTGTGTGGGCAGCTTTATCCTCAGCCTTGTCATTTGAGTCTCAGCTTTTATTGTTACGGGAAAAAAAGATAAACTCTCCTGAGATGCCTGTATAAACATTAATGGGATGCTCTGGTGGGCCCTTCAATGGTATCGCCACAAAGAAGGAAGCGTTCATGGAGCTGTCCCTATTCACTGTCCATACGTTTCTGTGTATTCCACATATTTATTACTCTAAAAAATTACCTCTAGAGCAAAGAAAGAAATCAGGTGTAGAACTTTGTATAAGGACACTAAACCCCTCGCAAGGAGGTAGGGCAGGGTGGTGGATGGGTTCCAAAGCACGGGACATTCACACGGGGAATCAGTTTGATGCCTAACCCTAACTGTCACAGTTTATTGTCTAAACTTAAACAGGAACTACAGTAGTTTTGATGCCAATCCCTGACTGTCTTATTTGTTGTTTTAACTTAAGAGGCCATGACAATGGAATTCCTGTGGCGTTGCACTCAAGCATAGAACAATGTGACAACTCTCAGATATTGTTGCACTGAACTGGTTAAACAGCCCTGCTGTCTGCTACTTAAAACAGTGCTGATTGTTCTAAGACTGCAAGGGAAGCTGAGCTTCCCCTAAAATGTCACCAAAAAAAAAAAAAAAGTGTCAAAATATGTACTGCTGTGTGTACATTTCATTGACTTAATACGCGCTAGAAAGCCTTCATCTTTTGTTCAGAATCAGCTACTTATTACATGTAACCGGCGCAACTTCCTTCTCACTCATCCCCACAGCGCCACACTGCTTTAAGGGAGTCGGACACTCAGCCTCTACTGACTTCAATGGGGAAGCGTAGAGCGGGTTGTTCCACTGCAGCAAAACTAGACAACCATTGGATAAATGCTGGGCTTTGTCCCGCCCATCGGACGGTCAGCGTCTCTGGGGGTCTATGGGACAGTGAGCTGGCCCGGACGCTCAGCTTCTGCATGATGATTGGATGAGCTGTCTGAGGCAAAATCCTGTTTTGATTGACAGCTAAATGAGCGAATCAGCGATCTTGAAGAATTAACATCCATCGGAGCATTTCCAAGTTTTTCATTCCTTTGTTCTGAACTGATCCGGAGAATTTACCGATCCCCAGAGACTTTGTCTTTGTTAAAAACGACCAACGTTGTGTTTGGAAACTTTGTTCGGTCACTCTGCGGTTTCTTTCCCCAACGAGCAGCAGCTGCTGCGGAGCTTCTCCCCCCGTCACGATCACTTACACTTACAGACGGTCACACTTCACAGTAGCTCCAGCTGGGCGAGACACATAGTTGGTACGACAAGGTCACAGATCATTTTCTTGAAAAGAAACAAAGGATAGAATTTACATCTAAATAAACAAACACATTTATGATGAAGGCCGGAAAAATTAGCTTCCCCTCCTTGAAAGACCAGCAGCCGCAACTGTTTGTGAGATATACAAATTTTGTGCTTAACTTTTCTTATGATATCATATGAACCTGTTGATGTGAACATATTCAGCTAAAAGATTCTGCTAGCTCACCTGACAACCTGCACCATCAGGAGGTGGTCCTCGGAGATGGAAAGTGCCCTGAGAGACTGTTACACCACAGTCTGGGATGTGCTGATCGACCCGCACAGTGAGGGCATAGAGGGGATGACACATTGTCTGACATACCTGAACTTCTGCGCAGACGTGGTCTCCCCTGTCTGCTGTTACCCTAACAACAAGCCATGGGTAACGCGGGAAGTTAAGGCTGTCCTCAACAAGAAGAAGGCTGCCTTCAGGAGCAGGGACAGGGATGTCATGAAGGCAGCACAGCAGGAGTTGAAACATTGGGTAAAGGAAGCAAAGGACAGCTATAGGAGAAAGGTGGAGGAGAAGCTGAGGGAGAACAACATGAGGGAGCTCTGGGAAGGTGTGAGGACCATCAAAGGTCACAACACAAAGACCAGTACTACAGGGGGGACAATTGGAGAGGACGAGCAAGCTGAATGACCCCCTCTATGTCTTCAACAGGTTTAACCAGCCCTTGTCGCCCCCAAGCCCACCCTTACTGCAGCCATCTCTCCTTCTTCCCTCTACACACCTCCCCCCCGACACCTCAACAACACCCCCTCCTCCTCCACCTCAACACAATCCCCGCCTCACATCAGCACAGACCAGGTCAGAGGAGAGCTGAGGAATCTCCAGCCCAGGAGCGCAGCAGGCCAGTGTAAAGTGTGTCAGAGACTACTGAAGACTTGCGCTGCAGAACTGTGGGAACCACTACAACGGATCTTCAAACTTAGCCTGCAGCTAGGGAGAGTGCCTACCCTCTGGAAGACATCCTCCATCGTTCCAGTTCCCAAGAAGAACAGGCCCAGCGGCAGGCACTCACTTCACACCTGATGAAGGCAGCTCTTCCTCAGCCTCCTCAGACCCCAGGTACAACACGCCCAGGACCACCTGCAGTTTGCTTGCCAGCCAGATGTTGGTGTGGAGGATGCCATCCTCTGCATGCTGCACCGAGTCAACTCCCATCTGGATAAGGGAAGCAGCACAACAAGGATTCTCTTCTTGGACTTCTCCAGTGCCTTTAATACCATCCAGCCACCTATACTTCAGGACAAGCTGAACAGGATAGGAGTGGACCCCTATCTGGTGGACTGGGTCAGAGACTACCTCACTGACAGGCCACAGTACGTCAGGCTGAAGGACACCACGTCTGACACTGTGGTCAGCTGCACTGGAGCCCCTCAGGGCCCAGTGCTGGCCCCTCTTCTCTTCACCCTGTACACCTCAGACTTCTGCTACACCTCGGAGGTGTGTCACATACAGAAGTACACCGATGACACAGCTATCAAGTCCAGATGTTATTTGTAGTTATATGTGAAAACTCTGGCTGTATTAATTGTCTTGAAGTCAGCAGAAGATTCGGCGAGTGCTATGAGAAAAGCCGAGATAGCTTAATTTGTTTTCTAAATATATCACCATGACAACCGTTACTTTTCAACTATTGTTGATGTTAAAATGACTTGGCTACTTCTACGTGTATTTACGCTCTCTCTATCCTAACCGTCACCATTTGTAGGCTAAATCAGTCATGTTGTGGTAGTTTGGATGCCTTGTTGTCGCACACAATCATGTATGTTGCCTTTAGCGGTCAACTTCACTGTTCACTTCTGGTCCATCACCGAACTTTTCATTCGACATCGTATGTTGATCATGAGAATATGTTGGTATTTTCTAGTTTGAGTTGAACTGTCCCTTTAAGGGTTGGTTAGGTTAGATTCCAAAGGTTTAAAGTCCAAAGGTTTAACATAAATGTTAAAAAAAGTAGTCATATTTTTTTTAACAAGTTAAATTTTATTAAAATAAGGCATAAATCAAATCTGGCTACCTACCGTCAAATTAGCATAAAGTGTATTCACCTTGAATATACAGATCTGGAAAAAAATAAGTGGAAATGATGAAACAAATTTTGTATTCCAGTGCTGAAAGAATAATTTCAGCACAGACACAACTGACTGGATTTTTTCCCTTATTCATACAATCCAAGATTGTAAAATACAAATTATATTACAATGGTTTATTTGTCTGCAATAAACATATGATAAAGAGGCACAGCTGCTCAGAGCCAATAACAAGATAACCCACTGAACCATCTGAGCAGCCAAGAAGATAATATGACTCTTTGCTACCGTGTGTGTGTGTGTGAGTGTGTGTTTGTGTATGCGTGTGTGCGTGAGAGTCTGAATGGAATATGAGAAGGTATCATGACAGCCAGTTGGCTCACTCTGAAACAACTGATACTGCACACTTTCTCCGTCCATCTATCATGGTCTCTCTTTCCTTCTCTCCAGCCTGCCTCACAACTCCTTTTCTAATCACACTCTCCTCATCACTCTCTCTAACCCACACACACACACACACACACACACACACACACACACTAATTTAACACCCACGGAAGCCAGATCATGTTAGCAGATTGCCAAACTGGCATAGAACTGTGTGTGCCTGTGTGCTTCAAGAGCCCTCAGCAACATTCAGCAGTAGTAATGAAGATTGAAATCTTCACATCGCTTCTGTCCACAGTTCATACAACGTGCTGCGCAGAGGAACAAGCACAGAGGCCTGCAGGGAAGAATGAAAAATCTGATTCTGCATACCTCCAATATTCACCAGCCATGTAAAATGAGCCTTAATGAGATTTTATTCTGAAATACATCCATGAAAGCCAGAACAATCAGCAACAGGCTGTCTTCATTCAAAGTTCATTCATATAACTACGAAAAGGGATGCACTGTAGCTTCTATGTCTCCATATATCTATTAGTCATTTTATATAAAAAATGTGTCACAACAGGGTTTTGGAAGAGCTTTTTCAAGATCATGTCAGAGGCTTTAGGTGTGGCTATCACTCCCTGTCCGCTCATTGCTATTTTGGAGTTCGCTCAAATCATTTAGAAAAATCAAGATTCATTCAAACATCCAATTTTCACTCCATGGGTCAACTGAGAAATACACTTCTCTCACATTTCGATACTGTAGCTACAACTTCTACGGCATGGGGTGAACGACACATTCTGTTTTTCTGTGTAGCTGTGCTCTTACATCAAGATGAGTGTACAAATGTTTGGTGGTTGATGAGATATTCTGTTTGGAAAGGGAAGACCATCTGGAGTAGGGGGTGGGATAAGGTTTTGTATGTTTTCTACTTGTTTGTTCATTTGTATAATTGTTTATGTGGAAGGAAAAAAAAACATGCATCTATTTGTAAAGGTTATATGACATAAGTGATGTGTTTCAATAAGCGTATTTATAAAAAATATAGGCTGCAATTTGACGTCCTGTCTACGTGAAACCAAGGCGTAATATTCCTTCTTTCCCAAAAGACTGCTTTGTGACATGTGACGTGAAGCAAAAAGTTACAGTACAGTGACGTACATGATCAGATAATTCACAGTTTTCTTTGCCGTGGCGGTTAGCATCTCGGATTTCACAGGCTTTTCAAATGCCCATCTTGACTGTCGATATTTTGCTGTCTCTCATTTCTGTGATCGGCTGTTTCCTGCTTTTAAAACTCCTGGCTGTGGGTCACACAACAGTTCATGTAATCAACTATTTACATGGAAATCAAGGCAGAATATGTGTAGGGTCTGAGTCATCGCATTAGGATGCTAAATCAAACAAGAAATATACCTTGGTCTGTCTGAATTTGGGGAGCAGGCTGCAAACAAGGCAGCCAAGTCAGAGCAAAGAAGGATATTATGTGATTTTGTACGAGAAAATATCATATGTACCCATTGTTGGTGATACGTTGTCAGCAGGGATTGGTTTAGAAGTCCTGATCCCTACAAACACAAAATGTAAACACCCCTGTCTTCATACTTTGGTGCACTTTTTGGTCTGGATCTTTTTTTTATTAAGCTCCTTCCAATTAAGGAAAATCTTAACACTACAGAATACAATGATATTTAAGACAATAGTGTGGTGTCAAGGTTTGTTGCAAGGATATTTAAAGGAGTGGGGTTTCTCCTTGAGATGTAAGTGGAGTTAGAATCTCAAGAAGAAAGCCCACTCATTTAATGACAGCAATGTCCACATCCTGGACAGAGAGGACAGATGGTTTGAAAGAGGAGTAAAAGAAGCCATCTATGCAAAAGAAGAGAAACCATCACTAAACAGAGGAGGAGGTCTGAGACACCACTTATCTCAAATTTACAATGCTGCCCTTTCATCCCTTCCCAGGAGATTCAACAATCTAACCTCAAAAAAACAACTGTTCACAAATGGCCTCCTGTGACTCCAACGACTTGTCGTTATAAACCAATACAGCACTAACCAAGTCGAAATCTACTTCCCACCAACGACTGTCACTCTAACGATGGTTGTTGGCACTTGGAGCACAAAGTGTTCCAGTGACATAATCAGCCTTGTGAAAGGTTAAATTCCTGGATCTCCACAGCAGATAGTTGGACCAGTCCCAGCATGGTCCTGGTCCTGGTCCAGTCCCAGCCTGGTCAGATGCGTACATGAACTGGTGAAGTCTCTTGGATGAGAGGTGAAACGTCTTCCTAGACAAATAACCAAGTCCAGTTGCTTTTGACTGAAATTGCTTTGGGGATAATGATGACCTGGACAACTGAAAACATTCACAGGCTTTAGTCAGTATTCTTTTAATGTCCTCGAAAGCTGACTGCTCTTTAGCAGCTCATACAGGAGCTGGGACGAACCTCCACAGGTAATTCACCATGAAGAGGTCTATTTTTAGCTCCTGCACATTTTCAGGCGGTGGCAGCTGGAGTATGGCCTCCACTTTGTCAGGGTCCGTCTGACCCCTGACTGGTCAATGAGATGACCCAGGAAGCGTAGCTGGCTCTGCCTAAGGTGGCATTTCTCCCTGTTGAGTTTCAACCCTGCCAACTCAACACGCTGCAGCACCTTCATGAGTTAGGCATCATGTTGCTCCATCAAGGTCCCATAGCTTAGGATGTCCTCCATGAAGACTGCCACACCTTCCAGTCCATCTAGAGTCTCTAGCATCTCCCGCTGGAAGATCTCTGGTGCACTTGTCATGCAGAAAGGTCATATTTTGAAACAGTATCTGCCAAATGGTGTTATGAATGTTGTCAGCTTGCAGCTGTCTGGATGCAGAGGGATCTAACAGAATCCGCTGGCAGCATCAAGGGAAGAAAACACAGTTGCACCCCTCAGCTTGGCTGTTATATCATCTGAGGTGGGTAGAATATAGCGTTCTCTTTTGACTGACTTATTTATTTTTGTCAGGTCAACGCAGATTCGGACTGTGCCTGTGTTCTTCTTCAGGACTGGTACCATGGGAGTGCACCATTCAGTAGGTTGCGTCACCTGCTAGATGACACAATCCTTCTCAATCCCCTGTATTTCAATTTCTACCTTCTGTAACATAGGAAAGGGCAGTGTGCACTTCATTTTAGCTCATCAACTCGCCTCATCAGGTCCATCCTTACTGACAGAGCCCGACTGAGGAGATTGCTGACTCTACATCCATGTACTACGTAGGCAGTGAAGGGATAATCTATTCCTTTGTGACTGGCTGTTGCATTAAAGCGGCACAGACGCAGCAGCTCACCTCCAGGGCTGTCCAGAGGAATGTCAGGTGGGTCCAGTGTTCTCTCAGGGATGAGTGTGTGAAACATGTCTTCACTTATGACAATGACGTCATCTCCTGTGTCTATCTTAAATTCTACTGAAGAGGAATCAACAATCAATGTTGCACAGACCACTGTTCACGTCTCTCAGTAGCATCACACACTGAACCCAGAAAATGAGATGTTTGCTCATCTCTTTCCGTCTCTGTGACCTCATTTACTGACCAGCTGCGACATATTCTGGCCCAGTGTCCCATTATGTGATAGTTGTGGCATATAGCTCTTTCTGCAGGGCACTTTTCATCTCTGTTATGCTGTGTTTTCCCACATTTGCCACATTTCTTCTCATCATCACCATAACAACGAAATAGTCATTGCGGTCCTCCTCTTGAGCAAATGTGAATGACTTGAAAATGTTTTCTGCCTTGTTACCCATGGCATAAAACAGGCAGCTCACTTGTACTTGTCCCTCATCCTTGTAAAGTTTTGTTGCAATTCTGTATCGCTCAAACTGTTGCTTCCTCTCAGACTACTCCGTCGGCTTGTCAAATGTAAAGTTTTCCAGAGAATTAAACATTTCTTTTCTTCTTGCCATCTGACTTCTTAATTTATCTCTTGGTCGTTCATTGAACTACTTCTGAATCCATGTAAAACGATCGAGGGTCGGCTTGATCTGTTTATATTTACTTTAATGATAGCACAAACATCTAAAATAAACCGGCAAGTGTTTTCATTTACCAAGGCCACAAGGCATTAACTGCTCTGTGTTTCAATGTTACTGTGACAATATTAGTTCCATTACACAAACTATATATGACACCAACAACAACAAAGTAACCTTTAATCCAAAACCTGGCAGGGTGTCCAACCTAATGCCCCCGGGGTCGTGGTGCAAGTCAGTTTGGTCAGTTTGGACCTTCTGTGTCAAAAGTCTCTGGCTGTTTCTCACTGTTTTTTTTATATATTATAACACCAAAATGAATTCAATCCAGATGAATCAGAAAGTAATCAACCCACTAAGTCAGGATTTCTGATAGCAGTTGCATGTTATTTAAGGGGTGGCATATATGCAGGGTATGGTAGGCTATTTGTGATGCGTCTGCATCTGCTTTGTGACCCTAAATTTGGATTTTAAGTGTTATTTTTCTTTTTTTTACTTCTCATGTGACTCATTTGATGTGACATGATTGGAAATAAGCAGAGTTAAAACATAGCACATCCCCTTGGAACAGCTGGAGATAAATTCTGTGTGATTCACCCCTACTGAGGCAAAAATTGTCTTGCTGCCTCAAATGCACATACTGTGCACCATCAGCTAAAGAAGAATAAAGTTTTTAAGGTCATTTGAGCAGTGGTGCAATTCTGTCTGTGACATACTGTACAATAAATGTTATATTCAAAAACATTCGAGGTGTGTGGAACCATTACATGCAGCCAGCGTGGACTGGATTTACGGGAGAGAGTTTACAGCTCTTGGTTAGTTTCTAATAAGTTAGTTTGAAAATGATATCAAACTAAAAGCTACACATATCTTTATGCTCCTTTGTCTTGATTCAGAAAACTGAACTCTCGTCTTAAATTATTTAAAGTTGTATGCATCTGGTCCCTGGTGGGAGTCTGAACTGCTAAACCATAACACTCTCACTTAACAAACACACTCCAAATATTAGGTTTGGAGGCAAACTAGGTTCCCATATCCATCCAGAAATATAATCTTCTTTTCGGTCCTTTCATCTGCATGGATGCAACATGGAGGATTGCTTCCTGATTAATCTTTTACTTTTAGCTCTGCCTTGTATCCATCCTGTCATTTATGTGTTGTAACGGTGATACAATAAGTAACTGTGCGTTTTGTACAACATGTACAAACAATTACCAGCAGATTTAACTGTCCAACCACTGTGCCATCCCCTGATTATCAAAATCATCATCAAAATGTTAAAAATAAGCATCAGAAAGCAATAAGAACTTACGGTGATTCAGTCATTGACCACTGGAAGTCTGCATGTTTAACGATCCTTCAATCAGTTTGGGATTCATAAAATTAATTCCTCCCATTGTTTGTTTTTCACTTTGGTGCTCATCCACTCATATTTACATTTGGATTAAGGTCTGAGGCTTTTTTAAATTTAAGTATTACTCTCTCATGTCTCCTCCTTGGTCGGTTTTTCTCTTTGGTCAGGGTTATCTTAGAAAATTGTCTGTCGGTTCAATGTATTCAATCACATTGGAAGAGAAAGTGATGACGGTTGTTCCAAATGGCTTCACCTGACAGTAGGTTTGAAGAGATGACTATCATAGAGAGGGAGAAGAGGCTTAGGCAGTCTATCCTAAAAGGCATTTATTGTGTTGCACTATGTTCAAACTCAACTCCCTCACATCCTAGTTTCAAGTATTTATGGAAATAGTTGAATAAACTCCCGTAATACCAATGCTGAAAAGGTGTGAGGCTATTCAACCATCTGACAAAGAGTTCGGTTGAAGTACACTGGCTCTTTTACAACTATTTTATCCTATGTTCTCTCTTTCTCTATGTCTAACAGACACTGTTAGGACAATGAGAAAAGGTATAACGTGAAATTGCGATGACCCACACTAGTAACTGATATCAAAGTTTCCTCTCACTAAGCACCAGGGCACATATATACATGCACAAATAACTGAAGCCATCACAACATGCTTGAGATACAACATGAGACAAATCACCTGACAATAAAACCATCAACTCTCACTTGATAGGTTTTCAGTTTCAGTGGTTGGTTCTCTTTACCCTTTCTGTTCAGCTGTGGCATCTGTGACCTAATAGGGGCGGAAGTAGCTCAGTCCATAGGTGACTTGGCTGGGAACCGTAGGGTCGCTGGTTCAAGTCCCCGTGTGGACCATGTATGGAGCGTGGACTGGTGGCTGGAGAGGTGCCAGTTCATCTCCTGGGCACTTCCGAGGTGTTGTTGAGCAAGGCACCGAACCCCCAACTGCTCGGGGTGCTGGTCACTGGCAGCCCCCTCGCTCTAACATCTCTCCACTAATTGCATGTATAGGCCCTGTTTGTGCATGTGTGTATTTAGGGTCTGTGTGTGTAACATGTATAATAATAAGAGTGAAAAAATCCAATTTCCCCGTGTGGGATAAATAAAGTAATTCTTCTTCTTCTTCTATAGCTTCTCATGCTAACATCAATGTTTTTCTTTTTTATTCTTCTGTGCAATGAACATAATGGGTATGCTAGGTACATCCAAGTTTGCATACCTGGTCTCAAAATAACATGAGGTGGAACCATGAAATTCAAGTTCACACCAACACCACGTGTGTTACATCTTTCAGGCTGAGAGAAACACATTTCTGACCCCAATAATGTTAATAAGCATGTCTTCCTGATACCGGAGCCAGAGTCATAACCCTTTGAATTTTTGCATGCTGCATGTAATCAGATCAACATTATACTGACTTCCTCATGTTCAATGTCAGCTGATTTGTTTTCAAGGGATCATGACAGTACCCATTTCCTTTTTTACCTGTGGGTGTTACTGTATGTGAGGGTGATTGTTAAAAAGCAATAGTCTTAAGTGGTTGTTGATGAAGTGGGCCACAGCATTAATCTGGAAGCTTCTAGTCAGCCTGCTCCAAGCTCCGATTTAGATCATGTTTATCAACAACAGCTGTCTGCCAGAAAAAACACAACACAGACCTCTAAACACTAGACGGCTTAGTTATTACGTGACTGCTACATTGTCTCCGTGCCTCCGACCTGCACGGACTGCTGTGTTTCAGTGGAATTCATAAATGAGTGGCTAATTCTTCGAACACCTCACTAAATTTCAGCCTCTTGCACATCTTTCAAGCCTAACATTGTCAAAACAGAGCAGCTAATGTTGGTAGCAGAACTACATGTTGGCTACTGTCCTGCAGCTGCTCTCTGTTTCCACACCGACTGAGCATAAGTAAGAGTGAAAAGACCGTAAATTACACAGTGAATGACTTTCTTACTGAGCTCAAATGCAAAAAAACGTGCTGCAACTGTGGTGTTTGTTTTTCTTAAGGAAAGCCAGTACTTGAGATATGAAAAGTTTGTGGTAAAAAACAATAAAATATATTCTCCTTGGTCAAGGCCTCTCTCTACCTTGAGAATCGCATTGAGCCTAAGCTGTTGCTGCAACCTATGAAGAAAAAAAAAAGGACTGAGCCTCACATGTAAATAGAGTTTTATACAGAAATGGCGCTCCTGACTATTTGTGATTGGTTTAGAAAACTGTTGAGGCGGTCCCTGGACTAGACTTTGGACCATCCATCACTCTCACACACCTCATTTGTTCCCTGCTGCTGCAAGGGTTGAGTACTCAACCCCTGGGCACATGGTTCCTCCAATGAGCAGCGAGTTCCTGTTGAAAGAACCCTCCCTACTCTGTTACTTTCCGCTTCCTGGGGCTGATCCTCTTTCATCATACTGTGCCTTTATGTACCTATTTTTAACTTGGGGTTATCTGCAACGTCCTATAATAATGTGTAAAAACATAATATATAATTATGTGTTCTGTGTTAAATTGAAAATAATGTGAAAGAATGCTAAATAATCTTTATATGAATTCTATATGTCCACATTGAGCAATAATCCAATTTTAAACAAACACTTTTTATAAAAATTTCCACACAACGTGTCTTTTGGTTTTATTCAAAGCATTATTCTTTAAGGAATGGGTAGAAAAACAACCCAAAAAATTAATATCTGAATACCAAAATTGAAAACCAATCGCACAAACATATCTGAATATTCGGGTCCAGCCCTACAATGGGGTTGAAGAAATATTTTTTACATGACCCATGAACATTTTTCGGCAAATACACTCATCAAATAAGCCATCCAGACAATTTTTTTTTGTGTAACAACTATTAACAGAAATAACCCGGAAAGACGCTAACACCCGTGGCTTAAACACTGATTAGCTTGGGACCGCACAGTGATGGCATTAAAACAGACTTTATAAGTTTTTAATCACTAATCCTGCTCAAGATACCACCAAACCTCGGCAGTAGCATGATAAGGATCCCTACATATTATCTGAGCATCAATGGACTCCTCCTTTTTGGATTGCATTTGGTAATCGACTTGAATGGACTTTACTATGAGAGGAGCTGCTACCGGGCCAGTTGGTAAGTCTTTCAACACTCTTTTAATAAACTCTGGGTTCACTAACTATGTTTTTGGTGCTTCGTTTAGTGTGTAAGGACTCCTATCATGCTACTACAGAGGTTTGGTATTATCATGAGCAGCATTAGTCGACAAAGGCTGTTTTTTAATGTGTTTGTCATGCTGATCCGATCTTATCAGTGTTTTAGCCGCAACAATTCCCCCATTGAGTACAGTGGCAACGAAAACCTATAACAGGCAGGAGCATCGGACAGACCCAGCTCTGTGAGGGACGGCCATCTGTCTTGGCAAGTTGGGGAGGAAGAAAAGGAGAGAGAAAGACAGAAAAGATGAACAGATGGACAGAGAGAGACAAAGACAGACACAAAGACAGTGCAAGTGCAGCGTATATTCAGAATGCACGAGTTAAAAGGAATGACACTGTCACCTACTGGCATGATATATGTATGCAGGCACACACATACTGTATATACCACATATCCCTCTTTTTTAATAATAATTCCTCGCGGGAATTAGATTCTGAAGATCTCAGTATATTCTCGAATCTGTAGACAACTTTCAGCAAACAAGGGGGTAGCCTTCACGGCTGAAAACAGCGGACAAAAATGCAATGACAGTAGCGTGACATAACATTTGATATAAAGGCCGTTTTTAACTGTATAAGTCAACCAATATAATGGTGGTCAGGTTGAGCAGAATGGAATGGGCCCACTATATCCATGGCAAGTTTTTCCCAGGCTGCATTGGGAAGGGGCACCAGTTTCAGTGGGGCAGCACTGGTTATGGCAGTTTTGTCATGTTGGGAGCAGGTGGTGCATGACTTAATGGCAGCTTCAACATCAGAGTCTATACCAGGCCACCAATAAAGCTCCCTAAGTATTTGTTTTGTCCTCACCATGCCTTGGTGAGTGTCGTGGGCAAGCTGTACTAGTTGTGGCTTAAGAGTCTGTGGAATCACAACTCGGTGAGTACCTCTAACCAAGACCTCATTGAGTTCAGCCAGCTCAGTCTGTGCAAGTAGAAGGGCAGAACGGCAGAAAGGCAGGATGAAGGCCTTTAGCTGTATGGTGCCAACCATTTCTTTGATAAGCCATACTCTACTGCAGTACTTGGCAATCTTGGTAGGCAGTATGTATCTGCTCTGTAGTAACAGCTGCAAGGTCCACAGACACCATTGCTATGATGTCCTCGCCCTGCTCTTGTGGGTCAGAAGATGGCAGGGGCATGTGAGACAGTCTCCTATGACGTAATCACCACCTGGTTAGTATTCCACAGTGTAGTTAAAGCACATGAGGCGAGCAGACCATCTCAAAATCCTCATACCTGCTCTTTCGAAGCCTTTGGTGGACAGCAGGAAAGTAAGTGGGCTATGGTTCCTGTGCAGGGTGAAGTGTCTTCCCCAAAGCTAAGTGTGCCAACGCTCAGCTGACCACACACAAGAGAGGCTCTGCCTCTTTCTCTATGATAAAGTCTTTCCTCTCACAGTCAGAAAGGGACCTGGAAGCGAATGCAACAGTACTTTCAGTATCTTACCGTGTAGCTGGTGAGCAATGCACCAATGCCGTAGTCACAGGTGCCTGTAGTGACGAGTGTAGGTAGAGCAGGATCGAACAATGTAAGCGCTGGGCTTATAGCAATTAGATCTTTGAGGTGAAAAAAGCCTCCTTAGCAGCATCAGTCCATTTTATTTTTCCTCAGCAGAGCATAAAGAGGTTCCACCACAGAGGCGTAGCAGGGAATGAACTTTGAATACAACCCTGTGAGGCCTAGGAAGGACTGTAGGGTCGTGGCACAAGGGGGAGGAGCCTCTGTTATAGTAGTAACATGATCTGGGTTGGAACGAATGCCTGAAGCAGAAACAATGTGGCCCAAAAACACAAGTTAATTTTTCCTGAACAGGCATTTTTCCACATTTAGTTTCAGTCCACTGTTGTTCAGGCGGTGCAGTACAGCTTTGAGTCGTGTCTTAAGCAGCATAGGAGTATCAGCATACACAATAATATCGTCAAAGTAACACTGGAAACCATCCAAACCTGACAGAATCTGTGACATCATCCTCTGAAATGCACTGGGCTGATGTGAGACAGAAGGGGACCTTAGTGACCAAAAAAAGTTCTCGGCTCTTAGGGTGCAGAGGTACCTGATGATATGCTTTTCGCAGGTCCATAGAGGAAAATATTTGCGGCTCTGTTAGCTCATGAAACACCTCTTCAATATGAGGCCGTGGATGGCTGTCAACAACCACAGCCTTGTTGGATTCATGTAGATCTGGACATATCCTGACTCAACCCACCTTGCGGTGCACCACTACTATGGGTGAAACCCAATGGTGAGGAGTTGATGCATTCAATGACACCGTCCTTTTCTAGTCTCTGCAGCTCCTGAGACACTGCATCACGAATTGCAAAAGGCAGACAACATAGCTTTTTTGCTGCACAGGCTGTATTCCAGGTCTCACAGTGACTTTGTGAACAAATCCAGTAACTGTTCCAGTCTTCGAAGCATCAGTTTCAGCAGCTGTGTACTGCACAGGGATGGCAGGGGGTGTGTTGGTAGTGACATGACCCTCTCTGATCTCAAGTTACAGGGCATTGAAGAGATCCATGCCTAAAATGGGCGTACCTGCTGAGGCAATATGCATGTACTGGGACGTGCATTTTGTCCTGTATGTCACCTTCCGTTCCAGACAACCTAGCACGGGTATAGGTTTATTTGTGTATGTGGTCAGTGTTTTTCTGGGCTTCAGGCGAGGGGTGTGGCGGAAGTGACTCTTGTACATGTGCCATCAGATCTGCAGTAATGGTAGGGCTACCTGAAGCCTTCAGGGTGATATTGCACATTCATGTACTGCTCAGTGTACTTGAATCATCTTCATCAACTAATAGCACTGTGACACTGGAAAACTTCTCCCACATCTCATGAAGCAGTCCTGCTGGCTGAGCACTTGGGCAACATGTATTGAAGAGCCACATCTGAAGCATGTCCACATCTGTAGCATGTCTTACCAGCAGCCGTTGAGCCGTTCAATGCAGCAGTCGTTGGGGTGGTCTGGGAAAGTTTGTTTTCTGCTTCTGCTTCTCACAATGAAAAGTAGACTTACGAACCATGTCAACAACAGCCTCAGCAGCTCCTTGAAGAAGCTATCGTTTTAGCTTCAGCAACTAGATTTTCAATCTGAGTGACAATTGTCAAAGTCTTTTCGAGTATAAGTTTATCCACAAGCAGCAAGCGCTCTCTGAACCGTGCATTGGAGGTTTTCTCCACAAGTTGGTCTCCTGTCGTCAGATAATGTCCCAAACTCACATGCAACAATTAGCTCCTGCAGGGCCGCTGCATACTGAGCTGTGGACTCATCAGCTCGTTTAGCGTATTCCTCTCTGCAGCGACTTTCAATTTAGGTACAAGCCTTCTTGAGTGTGCATGTGCAAAAGTTGCATGCTGCCTGTTGCTACTCCAGCCTTTGAGTTTGCTTTTTTAAACTTTCTTAACTTTTATTCTTTTTTTGTTCATTCTGTTTCTTAACCCTAACTTTTGTGAAGTTCTGCCCTCTACAATGAGGTTACTTTCAATTGTTTTCGTGTTTTTTTTTCGTGATGTTTTTATCAATACCGCTTCCACCGGGACACGCTTCCTTTGTTCCTCTGGAGAACAGCTGATCGCCCTAATGCCGGCCAACTGAGTGGCCAGACCAGCTGGGTTTCCACCCGAACTCTGGAGAAAAACACACCAGGTACGCAGAGGTCGGAATCAACGTTGGGGTTATAGAGGAGGGATGAGACGGGACAGGCTTATGGAGAAAAGAAGATTTAAGCCGTGTCTCCCCTCTGTTGTTATGGGCAATGTACAGTCTCTGTACAACAAAATGGATGAAATAATGGCGCTGACACAGAGACAACTGGAGTACCTTGAGTGAGTTTCACGGAGACATGGCTGGACAGGGACATTACGGACCAGAACGTCTCCATGGATGGCTTCTTTACCCTTCGGTGACTGCACTGAGAGTGGTAAGCAGAAAGGTGGGGGGCTTGCCGTTCTAGTAAACAGCAGATGGTGTAATCCTGGTCATATCACCATTAAAGAACAGCTCTGTAGCCCGGATGTTGAACCGGATGTTGGCCATTGGACTCCATTCATACCGTCTGCCCAGAGAGATCCCCCATGTCATCACTGTTGTCCTGTACATTCCTCCCTCTGCAAACACCACATCTGCCTGCAGCATCATACAACCCACCATCTCCAGTCTCCAGACTCAACACCTCAGTGCCCTTATCATCATGTCGGGAGACTTTAACCATGTCAACTTGGATAGAGTTCTACCGACCTTCCAAAAGTACTTGAGCTGCCCTACCAGAGAGGAGAGGACTCTGGACCTTATGTATGCTAAGATTAAGGATGAATACATCTCCTCTTCTCTCCCCCCTCTGGGCAGGTCAGATCATTGCCTGGTTCACCTCAAACCCTGTTATGTACCTCTGGTGAAAAGGAAGGCTACGACCACAAGGACTGTGAGGAGGTGGTCTGAGAAGGCTAATGAGACACTGAAAGGCTGCTTTGACTGGCCTGCACTTTGTGAGCCGCACAGGGAGGACAACGATGGGCTCACTGAGTGCATCGCAGACTAGATTACTGCTTCGCCAACAACAAACCCTGGATCACCAAGAACATTAAGGCCATCCTGAATGAAAATAACAAAGCATTCAGAGATGGCAACCGTGAAGAGGTGAGAAGAGTGCAGGGGTACTAAATCTGAAAATTAGGGAGGCTATAGACCATTATAGAAAAAAGCTGGAGAATAAACTCCTGCGTAACAACATGAGGGACATGTGGAGTGGCATGAGAACCATCACCAGGTTCTAGCAGACTGGTAGCACGGAGATGGAGGACCGTTTGGACCAGGCCAAGAAACTGAACCTATTTTTCAATAGGTTTGCAGCCCATTCAATGACTGCCACCTTACCTCCCCTACTCCTCCTCCTTACAGACCCCTTACCTTCCCCTCACTTCACACTTACCTATTCCACCCTCCCCCCCTGCTCTACATCATGTCCTCCACAACCTCATGACCTCAGCCCTCCCCCAACGGACAGTGGGGTGTCCATCACACTTGACTTGGTGTGAAGACAGTTGACAAGACTCCACCCTGGCAAAGTTGCATTCCCTGATGGCGTATTTCCCAGGGTGCCTAAAGCCTGTTCCCCCTAGCTGTGTGGAGTACTGAGTCAAGTCTTCAGCCTGAGCTTGCACCTTCGGAGGGTCCCTGGGCTGTGGAAGACGTCCTACCTCGTGCCTCAAGTCAAGTCAAGTCACTTTTATTTATATAGCACATTTAAATACAACAGGAGTTGACCCAAAGCGCTTTACATTAGAAGACATCAGGTTTGGTGCCTGTACCAAAGACGCCGCTTCCCAGTGGCCCTCAGGACTACCAACCTGTGGCCTTGACGTCCCACATCACAAGACCATGGAGAGACTTGTCCAGGAGCAGCTAAGGCCTATGGTCAGGCCCTTCACTCATCCACTACAGTTCGCTTACCAGTCTCCTCTGGGATTTGAGGACTGCATCACCTACCTGCTGAACAGAGTCTACAGTCATCTGGACAAGCCTGCGAGCACTGTGAGAGTCATGTTCTTTGACTTCTCCAGTGCATTCAACTCGATCCGTCCAGCTCTACTAGGTGAGAAGATGGCTGCAATGAAGGTAGAGGCCCCCATAATGTACTAGATTGTGGATTACCTGATGGGCAGACCACAGTATGTACGCCTACAGAACTGTGTGTGTGAAAGGGGGGTCAGCAATACTGTGGCCCCACAGGGGACTATGTTCTCTTCACCCTCTTCACCTCAGCCTCCAGCTACTGCACTGAGTCCTGCCACCTTCAGAAAATTTCTGATGACTCAGCAATAGTTGGCTGCATCGGAAAGGGGGATGAAAGTGAATACAGGACTGTTGTGGGCAACTTCGTCTTGGAGTGAGCTAAATCATCTGCAGCTCAACGTGACTTAAACAAAGGAGCTCGTAGTGGATCTGAGGAGGGTGAAAACACCTGTGACCCCTGTCTCCATCCATGGGGGTCCCTGTGGACACTGTAGAGGAGTATAAGTACTGGGGGTGAACTTCAATAATAAGTTGAACTGGACTATATTTGCAGAGGCTGTCTACAAAAGGGCTTGAATTATTAAAGTATTTCTGGTTCTTATTCTGATTACCAATCGCTGGCAGCATGTAGAAGATCTGCTGAGCCTCTACGCCGACCGTGTGTATTAGCAAAGCATGCTTCCCCTTATTCTCCACTTTGTCGGCCAGAGCAAGCACATAGTTATCAAAATTGTGAATCCATGCTTCGAAAGGCACTGTAGGCTTCCCTAAGCTTTGTAAAAACTAGCAAAACAGGGACTATCAAAAAAAGGTGGTGTGGTGGAGGTGGAGGGGTTGACGACTGGTGTTACTACATCCATATTTCCGTATTATACAAGAGGCACAGTCTATGGCTATAACTCATCTATGAAATAATCTCTTACATACTTGGACCTGTGCCGCTTTAGATGAGACAGCAGTCTGCAGTGTAGTTTATAAACATCACTGATAAACCAGAGATTTATAGAGCAACATGGTGTCATGATCAAAGAAAGCGACTCTTTCTCTGTCTTTCTATGTAATAATCTCTAATAATAATAAAAATTAAAGCTATTTAAAGTAACTGAAAAAAGTGGGCTGGGATGGCATCCACACAGCTCACACGCCAATTTTTGAAACAAGGATTTTTGTTCTTTCATCACCCTATGTTCTCATTTACCGGGAACTCTTGTCAGTTTAGGTGAAGGGTGGCGTTTTATAATTTAAAGGTTGTGTTTAAATAATTAAAAATGGCACAGTGGTGCCTCAAAGGCATCAGTTTATCCAGTTTCCATTTGGATGGTGTAGGGTACCGTGCAGCAGCGAAACATGTGGAAAAGAGAGTGTGGACAAATGTTGCAGGTACTTAATATGGATTCATACCTCTTGATTCGGATTCAATATTCATCAGTCATTCCAAAGGTTGTTTCCGGTGCTACCGTTCATACCTCCGTCCAGTTTCAGCATTGTTATGGATGTTACGCAACACATCCTCTAGAGGGGAGTGCTTTGAGGCTAATTACCGGCATCAATAATCGCAAACATAGCATCTGGAAAGGGGGTGATTTTGCTGTTTGTCATCCGAAATCGGCAAAAAGGGCGCAAAAAGTGTACGTGGCAGTGGCATGTGTGACCACTCAATGAAAACCGACACCTTAATGGAGAGGATTTATCTTTGGGTTTGCAGATGAGAGAGCTAAATGACGAAAGGATGTCCGCCGCTACCTCTTCTTCTTCTAATTTGAGTTTTCTGGCGGCTGTCTGCCTCTACTTTCAAAGATTTGCTTTTTAAGCTTTTTAAATGTCCAGTTACTACTCTATTCTTCGTCAGTTTTCATGAATGGTTGGACTTACTATTAACTGACTTTACTGCCCCCTCAATTTCCGGTGGTATTGCTCCATTCAGTTCGGAGCACTCCGGATTCATAAGCTCAGAAGCGCCGAACTCAATGACGGAAGAGACGCTCTCCGGGACGGGACGAAAGAGTCCATATCCACATTTACCGTAGAGTGGAAATGGGCCTTTACTACTCAAAGGAGAAAGTAGAAGAATCAAGTACACAATCTTATATAAACAGTTGAACATCGGAAAAGTTTCGTCTGAGCCTTCAAGGACAATTCTGTTATGTGTTAAGGCGATTAAGTGATTAATAAAAATAGATGACATCCATAGTCACTTACTGTTGCATTTAAGTAATACATGAAAAAACATTTCACAGAAAAAGGTCACATTTTTAAAACAATGACACTCCGTATCGATGGGTCCTTGGTAACAGTTCAATTTGAAACTTTGGAAATAATTGATTTTCCAAAAACTGTGCCAGTAACTTCAAAGACTCTCTCTTCAATTCCATCTCCAATGCTAAACACAATGGTTGTACTCAACAGGCAATGGCAGGCACTCGATCTGCCACCAAAGCCAACAGCACATCTTGATCTCAAAGTTAAATCCATGTCTTAAGCAAACTGCAACATAAATGTTTTCTTTGTTAACATGAAACTTAGGTTTTTTTTCCATCAGGTTGGCATGGCAGATGGGTATATATATACACTACACCGCCCATGAGCCCAAGTGACTGTTGCTATGGTAAGAAACTACTCAGAACCATGAATCAGAGTGATCAGAAATTCTTGCTTTCTATTACCGGAAAATTCATAATAAGCAAAACACATTTTTGAGCTGAGAGAGACCAACTATACCTGCCATAATCTCCAATGAACATATTACCCTCAACAAGTTGTGTTAATGTACAATTGTAGTTTGTATATAAGGAAACTACAAAAGGCAGAGCTAAATGTGACTGCATTCCCTGTACCTGATTATTGTGATCCTAAATTAAGTGAAACACAATCGCAACCAAGAGTCTACCTTCACCAATTCATTATTCTCCATAAGACTGACTCTTAGTAAACAAGTTTGTAAAATAAGTTTGTTGTCTGAAGGTCATTTTTGAGCATTTCTTAGAATCCCATGCTTGAGTCTGTAACGCTGTTGTCACTTTGTCAGCCGAGGTCTTCAGTTACCTGCTATCTCCCCAAAGCAATTCTAGTCAAAAGCAACTGGACTTGGTTATTTGTCTAGGAAGACGTTTCACCTCTCATCCAAGAGGCTTCATCAGTTTGTTTACATAACTGACCAGGCTGGTACAACTAACTGGTGTGGAAATCTGGTGTGGTATTTCATCTCTCACAATGATAATGATACAGGGAATAACACTGAGTAACTGGACCCAAATTCAGACAAGGAAACAGAGTAAGGTTTAAACAAATATATAATAAAGAAAACAAGGGTATAAGATGGTCGAGGGTAGGCAGGAACGGATAACAGATGAACAGTCGGGGATGCAGACGAGGGAACGGGACCTCTGGAAACTATAACGAAAAGGAACAAAGAAACAATAATTAACAAACAAATCAACACGTAACGATAATGTAGTCATACGAAGGAACCAAACAACCAGACAAGTAACCACGTAAATGGGGAAAACGGTCTGGCACATCCGGCTATTTGTGCTGCAGGCATTGCTTAGGGGATCAGCCACAGCTGGGCGGAACAACGCTTACCAGCTCCTGACAAACAAACAGAGGGGAAGGACCCATGCAGGGAAAAATAGAAAAAGGGAGACAAACCAAGCACAAAAGGAAGGGACAGGCCTGACACGACAGGGATTCTAACATTGTGCTCCAAGTGCCAACGACTGTCGAGTGACAGTCGAAGTAGGTTTGGACTGCGTTAGTGCTCTATTGAGTCTTAATGACAAGTCTTTGGAGTCACAGGAGGCAATTTGTGAACAGTTATTCTTTAAAGTTAGATTGTTGAATCTCCTTGGAAGGGATGAAAGGGCAGCATTGTAAATTGGAGATAAGTGGTGTCTCAGACCTCCTCCTCTGTTTAGCGATGGTTTCTCTACTTTTGCAAAAATGGCTTACTTCTCTTTCAAACCATCCGTCGTCTCTGTCCAGGATGTGGACATTGTTGTCATCAAAGGAGTGGGCTCTCTCCTTGAGATGTAAGAGGACAGCGGAGTCCAGGCCTGAGGAGTTAGCTCTCCTGTGTTGGGCCATGCGTTTATGCAGCGGTTGTTTAGTTCCTCCAGTTGCTGACAATGGGCCTGAGCGGGGCCCCTTCCTAATGGATTTGTGGGAGTCCATACAAGCAGGGGGTTGAGTCCTGGGGATAGAGCCTGTAATATTGTGATTTTTCAATGACTCCTTCTTTTTGTAGTTGCTGTAGACACTCTATAACCCTCTTTTTGAAACTGCTGGTAGGGTCTCGTTTCAGAGTTTGGTAAGATGAGTCACTGAGTAGTGCAGAGATCTTTGCCTGGTAATCAGTTGTATTGAGACCAACTGTGCATCTACCCTTGTCTGCTGGAAGGATTGTGATGTTGTGGTCTTTGCTCAATGCTGTTACTGCTTTTTTTCTCCTCACTGGTGAGGTTGGATGGGGGTTTAGCTCGGGACAACGCTGCTGACACTTTGAACCTTAGCTGTTCATCCTCAGTTCCAGTTAGGTTGTTTTTCTTTATAGCAGATTCTGTAGCTATAATCAACTTCACTATGGGTACCTCTGTTGGTGTCATGGCAAAGTTCAAGCCCTTGGCTAAGACCTCATTCTCTGGGTGGGTAAGATCTCTTAACCCATCTGTTATGTGTTTCTTTCTGTGCTGGAGAGTCATTTTTTTGCCTCCAATTGAGTATTTCTGGGTTTTTGTCAATTTTCTGGGATTGCAAATTGTGAAATTTCTTTGTTTGTCTTTCTTTGCTCTTGTTGTGTTTAGATAGTTGCTTTTGACTGAAATTGCTTTGGGGAGATAACGATGACCTGGACAAATGAGAATATTCACAGACTTACCTGCTATCCTTTACCAGAGGTTGACGGGGCGGGAATGGACAGGAGAGGCGAGCGTACTGAAAGAAAGTGATCTGCTACCACAGTGTAACTGCATGAATAAGAGAAGAGCTGGGTGTAAAGTTATACCTGCAGGGCTGACAGCTGAAGTGAAATGCCTTGTTGAGTGAGCGTATACAACACAGCCACTCTCACTGAGACCAGAGCCGACTTTAAACATGTGACTGTCTGGTTCAGTTTGATTTTGTGATGTGACGGCACATATCAAAGAACATTTTTTCTACCATCCGGCTATGCCTAACCCTGCAAATGTTAATGGCTGTATGTGCTGAGGATGCAAGGTATCCAGGTATCAAGGTATCTTTGAGATTTTTGCTGCCATCCCAAAGAAATGGAGAAAATTGGGTTTTCCTTAAAAAAGTCCTCAAAGTGTTGATACAGGTAACACATTTCCAGACACACATCACTTTTGCTCTACTTTACTCAAGTTCCAACAAAAGCTGTTAACCCCAAGGTCTGAGTTTAAGTGATATATCTAAACTATGCAATGTACAACTGGATTACATAATAAATCTAAATATCAAGTGAAACATCAACGCATAGAAAACAGTCTTACACAGGAACATTCAAATCAAATGTTCTCCCTCCTCTGAGAGTAATAACCCTTTCTGAAATGTATTTCCCAGAACTTCTGTCTCCCTCACATTCCTCTACCCTCTGCCTGCTGTGAGACAGATATTAGATGATATTAAAATATTTGTTTTAATATTATAGGAGACAGGAGGAGGAGGTTAGATCCACAAAGCACTCTGCAGGGAAGTCACATTTCACTGGCTGTAAGTGTGTGTGTGTGTGTGTGTGTGTGTGTGTGTGTGTGTGTGTGTGTGTGTGTGTGTGTGTGTGTGTGTGTGTGTGTGTGTGTGTGTGTGTCCCAGTTCACGCCAAAGACTCATGATGAGAAAAAAATGTTTTAGAACGTTGCAGGTAAAAGTTACAGCAGTGTAAGGTGATATAATTCTGATGTTGGTTGATGCTGTCACCTGCCACTCAGCCTGTCAAGTCGCCAGCAGCTGGTTTTCGAACGTAACACACATCACCTTTTTAAACAGCCTATTCACTTGTATCAAAGTCTGCTGGACAAGACAAAAAAACTGCTAGCTGGTTGAAATGGTTGTTTTGGACGGAGGCTCAAAGAGTGTGCGAGAGAGAGTGAAAAAAAGACAGAGAGAGAGAAAAAAGAGGGTCAAAGCGTTACAACAAACAAGGAGAGGGAGCGCCGTAATCGAGAGCAAAGCAGTGATTAAGGGAAAAAAATGGTCTTTTTCATTGCTAGAAATGTAGCTATAGTCTAGTCTATAGTATAAACAAATTATATAAAGCTACCAAAAAAAAAGCCTGAAAGTCAGAGGTTAGAACGTAAGACCGGGAGGAGTTGCTATGGAGTTGATACACCATCTAGCCTTGTCTCATTAATGTAAACTGGCAGGTTTCAGAACGTTGAGACCTGCACATTGCAATTACTTGAAAGTTTTAACTCGTCTCGTCACAAATATTTGGTCTGAACTGAGCTTTAGAAGAAGAGTAAGAGAAGAAGGTAGCCATCGAGGTGCAATTCTGAGACTGATGTTTGTGCATGCATGTGTACATCTAGTGATGGATGTAACTGAGTATTCAAGCAGTCTATTGTGCTTGATCAGGTTGTCATAATAACCACGAAAAGCAATGCACTGTAAGGCATATGTAATCCACGTACTGATTACTGTAGTAATTATGTCTGGAGCAAAGAAGGAAATCAGGTGACAAAGTACAAGATCCAAATCCGTGCAGAGAGGAGGGTACGGGTGGTGGATGGGTCCCTAAAACAGGACTTTGTGTCATAGAAGTACTAAGCCAAACCACTACCTTTTCTCTAAGTTCAAGTCTTTTTGGTGCCTGTTTACCAACCGATCAGCATTTCATGGCGTTAAATAAAATGTCATGTTTCGTGAGATATCATATGAACCTGTTGATGTGAACATGTTGTTATTGTTCTTATTGAAACAGTGATATTCAATGTTTCTGTAAAAACCTAACCACCAATGCCAACATTGTATTCTGGCAACTTGGTGATAGTATCATGAATAGTATCATTAAAACCTGTGATGCCAGAATCAGTGAAGGTCTTTCTTGAAAAATGTGAATCAATGAATGGACTCGTTTCAGCTCTAAAAATACACATTCAGATATTACGAAAACAATATGATTAGGTTTGAAGAGTAGAATATTTATTTTCTGATAAAAGAAACGAGCTGTTTTAGACAAAACTTTGCATCTGACTTAATGTTTATGAAACAAAACAGAGGAAAAGGGAAGTGGGAATGATGGAACAAGAGCAGAGTGACAGTGAAGAATCCTCAGAGATTCACTGAGTTGGGATGTAGGTCACCTGTAATCAGACCACGCACCAGTCTGTGTGTTTGGAGGGGATACACAAGCACTCACAGAGCGAGCAACACTCAGACATGATGATTGTTCTGACCTGCTAACGTTGCAGGAGGTAATGGGTTACACAAGACAGAGAACAGAAAGACTGGTCAACTAGTTAGAGCGTAAAGTGAGATTCCGGTATAAAATCATCCCAAGCTCTTTTTAGGAAAATACACTCGTCGAATAAGCCATCGAGAGATTTTTTGTATGAACTATTAATGGAGATATTCCCGGCAGTCGCTGACAGCCTATTGCGGCTAACATTGATTAGCACAGGACGGCAAGTCTAATGAAAACTATCGCTAAACCGCTAACACTAATCCAAATAAAACCAAACCTCTGCAGTAGCATGATAAGAGTCCTTGCACAGCATGTTGCAGTATTCAGGTATTCCAGGCCTCTGCGAAAAATTTCACTCATAAACGCAGCATTAACATTCTTCGGTGCTGATGGGTTCAAAGTACTCACAAAATGCCCGCACACTGAGACGCCTTGACCTCCTCCGCTGGCTGTTCACCCATCTTCTGACCCCTGTCCTGTGTATTCTGGCTAAAATAGGTATGGGCGCCCATGGAAATCATAGAAGTCATCTGTCTGATTGGGTGCTGCAGGGAAAGCTGTCTGGGACTTTTCCAAACCTGTTACAATCTATTTTTAACTTATGTTTCACCAAACTGCTAAAAAACCACAAAGTTTACGTGTTTTGCTGGAATAAATCATCAATGGGCTCCTTCCATTTAGATTGCATTTTCTAATCAACTTGAATGGACTTTACAACGAGAAGTTTGTACTGTGTAACCTGACTGTCGCCAGATGAATTTTGTTCTGCCTTACTTCACTCATACATCTGGGATCGCTCCATTGGAAAGTGACTTTAGGAGGCTGGGCCTTATCAAAAATCTTCTGACTTGGAGACGTCCACAGGTTGTTGAGGGCCAGAGACAAGGCCTTCAGAGCTGGAGACGAATCTGGCTTGAGAACAGCAAGAGCCAATCTTTCCCGGGGCATCAGAAAAGCAAAACAGGATCACACACACAGAATAACATCCTGCTTCAATGACAGCAAAAATGCACGGAGCTTATGGCAAGGCATTCAAGCTATCACAGACTATAAGCCTGTACCAACGAGCTGTGAGAAACAATACTCACCCACAGGAAAACCCAACACCTCCCCATGACCAGACTCTGTGCCTGTCTGCTGCCAGCATAAAGAAGTCATTCTCTGCTATTTACGCCTGGAAAGCAATAGGCCCAGACAACATCCCTGGTTGGGTGCTGAAAGACTGTGCAGAGGAACTGAAGGATGTCTTCACTGATATCTTTAACACCTCCTTGAAGCAAGCCATTGTCCCATCAAGCTTCAAAGTTGCCACCATTATACCTGTGCCAAAGACATCATCCCCATCCTGCCACAACGACTACCGTCCTGTGGCACTGACACCCATCATCATGAAGAGCTTGGAACGGCTAAGCATCAAATCCATCCTCCCCCAAATTGGACCTGTTCCAGTTTGCGTACAGGGCGAAACGATCCACAGAGGATGCAATTTGCTCTGCCCTCCACCCAGCCCTCACCCACCTGGAACAGAAAGACTCATATGTGAGAATGCTGTTCATAGACCTCAGCTCAGCATTCAATACTATAATGGCACAACAGCTTATCTGCAAACTGGATAAGCTCGACCCCAGCACAATCACCCTGGCCACGAGGGCCCTCACTCTTTTGACTCAGGACTGCACAACAACTTACAGCACCAATCCCCTCATAAAGTTTGCGGACGACACAACTCTGGTGGGTCTCATCATCAAGGGCGACAAGGAAAGAGGTAGATCTTCTGACCACGTCGTGTAGGAACAACAACCTCCTGCTAAATGTCAGCAAGAAGAAGGAGATTGTTGTTAACTTCTAGAGAAGCCACACTGACCACCCACCACTAACCATCGACGGTGCTGCTGTGGAGAGATTGAGTAGCACCAAATTCCTGGGGGTGCACATCAGTGAGAACCTGTCATGGACTACAAACACTACATCACTGGCAAAGAAGGCACAACAGCACCTCTACTTCCTGCGGAAACTCAAAAGGTTAAGTGCTCCACCACCTATCTTGGTGACATTCTACAGAGGCACCATTGAGAGCATCATATCCAGCTGTAATGCTGTATGGGGTTGAAGCTGCACTGAGTACAGCAGAAGAGCCCTGCAGCGCATAGTGAATAAAGCCGGGAAAACCATTGGTGCCCCACTCCCATCCCTCGAAGACTTGTACACCACCGGCCTCACCCGGAAAGTGGTCATAATAGTGAGTGATCCAAGCCATCCTACACATAAACAGTGTTTAGCCTCCTGCCCTCTGGAGAGAGGTACATAAGCCTCTGCTCCCGCACCACTAGAGTCAATTACAGCTTTGTCCACCAGGCTGTTAGGCTGCTGAACTCTCTCCCCTCTCTATCCTCAGCCCGATCCAGCAGGGTGTCAGGAAGATAAAAATCTGTCCTCCAAGAGACACCCTGAACTCTTGCACATTAACACATAATGTTAGCTTTCTCGTAGTTAATAATCCTGTGGACCTCTCCGGGAACCATCACCTTATCGTGATGGAGAGGTTTGTGTGTCCCTGTGAAACTGAGGGCTGTGTTGTCTGGAGCCTAGTGCTCCTGGTAGGGTCTCCCATGGCAGAGTGGTCTCAGGCAAGGGGCCAGACTAAGAATGATTCACAAAGACTCAATGGACAAACGAGGAAGAGGAAGAGAGACACTTCCCTGCGAGCCAGGCCCAGACGGAGGGCTCGCCGGTGAGCGCCTGGTGGCCGGGTTTGCCACGGAGCCCCGCCGGGAACAGCCCGAAAAAGTGACATGGCACCTCCCTCCTCTCCATCCTGTGGGCCCACCACTCGCAGGAGGAACCACTTGGGTCGGGTGCGCTGCTGCATGGGTGGCAGTAAAGGTGAGGGGCCCCGATGGACCAGACACGGGTAGCAGAGACTGGGGACGTGGTATGTCATCTCTCTGTCGGGGAAGAACCTGGAGCTTGTGCAGGAGGTGGAGCGCTACCAGTTAGATCTGGTGGGGCTTACCTCCACACACAGTCTCGGTTCTGGAACCGTACTCCTGGACAGGGGTTGAGCCCTATTCTTCTCTGGAGTTGCCCAGGGTGTGAGGCGCCGGGCGGGTGTAGGTGTACTCACAAACCCCCGCCTGTTGTGTTGGAGTTCACCTGGGTGGACGAGAGGGTCGCTTTCTTACACCTGCGGGTGGTGGGGGAGAAAACTCTGACTGTTGTTTGTGCACATGCACCCAACAGCAGTTGAGAGAGAGGCAAAGCTGGAGGCTGATGGGGAATCATTGTCAATATCTCTGGCGGAAGTCACTGAGGTAGTCAAACAACTCCACAGTGGCACAGACCCAGGGGTTGATGAGATTCGTCCCTAAATGCTGAAAGCTTTGGGTTCGGGGGGGCTGTCTTGGTTGACACGTCCCTTCAACATTGCGTGGAAGTCTGGGACTGTGCCATGGGAATGGCAGACTGGAGTGGTGGTTCCCCTATTTAAAAAGGGGGACCAGAGGGTGTGTGCCAATTACAGGGGTATCCCACCACTCAGCCTCCCTGGTAAAGTCTACTCCAAGGTGCTGGAAAGGAGGGTTTGTCCTATAGTCGAACCTCAGATTGAAGAGGAACAACGCGGATTCCGTCCTGAACGTGGAATAATAGACCAGCTCTTCACTCTCGCAAGGAACCTGGAGGGGGCCTTGGAGTATGCCCATCCAGTCTACATGTGATGTGATCTGGAGAAGGCATATGACCTGTTCCCTCAGGAGATACTGTGAGAGGTGCTATGGGAGTTTGGGGTGAGGGGGTCACTTCTGTGGGCCATCCAATCTCTGTACACCCAAAGCGAGAGCTGTGTCCTAATCCTCGGCAGTAAGTCGGATTCGTTTCCGGTGGGGGTTGGCCTCCGCCAGGGGTGCGCTTTGTCACCAATCCTGTTCGTGATTTTCATGGACAGGATATCGAGGCATAGTCGTGGTGGGGAGGGGTCGCAGTTCGGTGGGCTGAGGATCTTGTCTCTACTTTTTGCAGATGATGTGGTCCTGATGGCATCGTTGGTCAGTGACCTTCAGCACTCACTGGATCAGTTCGCAGCTGAGTGTGAAACGGCTGGGACGAGGATCAGCACCTCTAAATCTGAGGCCATGGCTCTCAGCAGGAAACCGGTGGATTGCTTACTCCAGGTAGGGAATGAGTCCTGACCCCAAGTGAAGGAGTTCAAGTACCTCGGGATCATGTTCACGAGTGAGGGGAAGATGGAGCATGAGTTTGGCTGGAGAATCGGAGCAGCGGGGGCGGTGTTGCAGTCGCTCTACCGCACTGTGACGAAAAGAGAGCTGAGGAAGGCAAAGCTCTTGATCTATCGGTCAATCTTCATTCCTACCCTCACCTATGGTCATGAAATCTGGGTCATGACTGAAAGAACGAGGTCGCGGGTACAAGTGTGTGTGTGTTTACATGCACCATACCATATCCTCGGCCGAAATGGGTTTTCTCAGGAGGGTGGTTGGAGTCTCCCTTAGAGAGAGGGGGAGAGGTTCAGCCATCCGTGAGGAATTCGGAGTAGAGCCGCTGCTCCTTTGCGTTGAAAGGAGCCAGTTGAGGTGGTTCGGACATCTAGTAAGGATGAACCCTGGGCGCCTCTCTAGGGAGGTGTTCCAGGCACTTCCAGCTTGGAGGAGGCCTCGGGGAAGACCCAGTACTAGGTGGAGAGATCTCCACACTGGCCTGGGAATGCCTTGGGTTCCCCCATTTAGAGCTGGTTAATGGGGCCCGCGAAAGAGACATTTGGGGTCCCCTTAAAGCTGCTGCCCCCGTGACCCGACCCCGGATAAGCGGTTGAAGATGAGATGAGATGAATAATCCTGTGTCAGTGACACAATAACATCAAATACTAAAATTCATATGTTAAAATAAACATTCTTTGATAGTAAATATATTTTGATAATGTGTTAAAATAAGATCCTTAATGATAATACACATTATGACTGAATAATACATGCATACAGACTGGGACAAACTTCAAATATAATCCTTGTTGGATCCTTAACATCCATACAAACATGATTAGGTTAAATATCACCACATTTCTTTAACTTGGGCAATCTTGATTATAGAACGACTGGAGTCAGTCCAAACAAAACTAATTTATTTATGGATGAATAAAATACACATTATAACAGTTTATACTTCCTATAATAGTTTTTTTTTTCAGAAAATAGTAAAGATGTGAGTCTCTGTCTCTTCTTATCAGATCAGGTCTGTGGGTGTCTCAGAGTCGTACAATGTAGGGGTCTTGAGTTAGAGTCAGGGTGCAATAAGAAAGCCTTTTCTCCATTAGTTAACAAATACATTTCATCTTATCACAGTGTCTGTCTTACATAAATTCGTCTTACATGGTTCTTCATTTAATGACCTTGAAGTTATTTTGTTTACTCTTTAATGAGTTCCAGGGTTGTCTAAAAGGTCAAAAGATCCTGAGAGTAGAGCAGGGAGGGCCAGTTCGTGTCTGGGTCAAGGAACAGAGATAAGGCAAAGACAGGCCAGAGAGGGAGAGAGATAAGTTGGCTGATAAGGCATCAGGGATTTCTGATCAGACTGGCATCTAGGTGCCTCATCACAGAATCTGTCCCCATTCTTTTGATGATGACATATGGGGCAATGTTTCCTTCACTTACCTCCCTTTCCGTCCTCTGTAATTATGATCTATCATCACATTCACATGCGCATTAACCTGAAAGTAATTACTTAGTGCTATTCTAAGTTATGTCAGTAATAAAAAGAGAATAACCAAGAAAGATTTAGAGGTCATTAAGGAAAAGAAAGACATTTTTAGAGTTTCGTTTGCACCCATTCACTCTGTCCTTTATTTCTTCCACCTCCTCTCCCTTCTTGCATGCTCTGTCTCTCCTCCTCGTCCTCCTCCTCCTCCTGCTCCTGCTCCTGCTTCTTCTCCTCGTCGTCTGTGTGGTGAACCATACAGTTAAATGCGGTCAAAGCCTTAACGGCTTTTTCTTGGAGACCTACTGCAGAACAATGACACCTTGGGCGGCCAGTTGCCACAAAGCTTTACAATCCAAACGGCTCCATTAACCAGCAGCTGAAGAAAATCATTGACCTCTTCAGTTTATGGTTAATCAGACAGTTTTAGAAGAAAACATACTGGTGCCAAAACATCTGAGGAGTCTAGTACCTGAGGAACAATACACAATCCTGTTTAAGGTTAAACTCCATTAAAAAGTTGACATACCACTCCCAAAAAAACCACAAATATTACATTAAAAATCAGTTTAACTCTATTCACCTGCAAATGTTGTGATGAGGTCATGCCCTGGACCTATTTCAAAACATCAGAAAAGTTTCTTCAAAAGTCGCACAAGGAAAATAATTTTGAGTTTTATTATAAACTCATTGGTTACCAGAAAAATATAAATAGTGGATGATTAAGAAGAAGAAGAAGAAGAATTACTTTATTTATCCCGCAACGGGGAACTTGAATTTTTTCACTCTTATTATTAATCATGTTACACACACACAGGCCCGAAATACACACACACACACAGACACACAAACAGGACCTATACATGCAATTAAGGAGAGATGTTAGAGCGAGGGGGCTGCCAGTGACCGGCGCCCCGATCATTTGGGGGTTCTGTGCCTTGCTCAACAGCACCTCGCCAGTGCCCAGGAGATGAACTGGCACCTCTCCAGCCACCAGTCCACACTCCATACATGGTCCACACAATGACTTGAACCAGCGACTCTACAGTTCCCGGCCAAGTCACCTATAGACTGAGCTACTGCTGCCCCCTTAATAATGTCCTAATTATTGAAGGGAATTTTTTATCATCAGTTGTTTGAGCAGTTGCCAGTTAGGAAGATTAAAGTAGTCTATACTGTATAATATTATTATTCTAAGAGATCCAGAAGCTCTTATGTGTTGTATTTGGAGAGTTTAACCAGGATATATGACAGTGATGGAGACAAGGAGACACGGAATAAGCAGCAAAAATGGAGAAAATAAAATCAGTGAATTGCTTAATTCTTCTAATTTAATTTTTTAGACTATTTGTAAGCATACTGGCTACATACGGTTGAACTAACTTTTACGGTAAATCTTGTGACACAGCCGTGTATTTGCCTGCTGTGCTGTGTCCTTATTGACCAAGATTGAGTCAATTATGGTCAATTTAGAAAAAGAGCAACAGTAATGAAATTGTATCTTCGTGGGGATGGCTGGCAGAAAGAAAATTGGTAAATGAGTTTTTTTCATTTTGATCAAAAATGTAAACCAACATACACGTTAAATCCCAAACCCCGACCAGCGTATTTGTGAAGCAGCAGGACATAGTTTGCCGCCTGATGCTGCATAAACTGCTGGGTTTACCGAAATGGAAAATCCCTTTCCTTGGTGGGTTTTCTTGGTTAGTCTTTGTGCCCACATTGTGTGGTCTGTTGCTGCCGGGAACTATTCAGATGAATACACGCGCACACACAAATATCTAGAATTTTAATATTTTCGAACTTGGTTTTACCGGTTTCCTCCCACAATCCAAAGACATGCACGTGTAAGGTTAATTGATGACCCTAAGATTGCCCATAGGTGTGGATGGTTGTCTCTGTTCGTCTCTATGTGCCCTGCGATAGACTGGCGTCCTGTCCAGGGTGGACCCCGCCTCACGCCGGATGTCAGCTGGGATCGGCTCCAGCCCCCCGCGACCCCGACCCCGGGATAAGTGGTTGAAGATGAATGACTGAATGAAATTCAAACCCCGAAAGGGATGCAAACTAATAAATGTGTAAAAAGCAAAATCTAAAACATCATCATGTCTCAGCCGGGGCCCATGACCATTTATTCTCTAAACTTAGGGCGCACTCACACTGTCAGTCCGTACCGTGCCCCATGCTTTAGGGTACTTGTTCCCCCCCTCCCTCTCCCACCTGAACCTCGTGCTAATGCTTCTTGCTGCCTAGACGTCATCACGCCGTAACACGTCACTCTGAGTTCTACTTACGTATATCCAATATCTGTCTGTGGCAACATTCACGGGCTGGATGTAAATAAGCCGCCATGTTAGTGACGCTGCTGACGGCCGTTGGTCTGTCGGCCCAGATAGAAGGGAGCAACCCTACGTCACGTAAAAGGCCGCACCCTGTCGCTGGTGAAAACAAAGGAGAAGACTTCAGTGTGTAGGCGCTAATGCGAGAAATAGGAGTGAGTGCTAGGTTTATAAAAATAAATTTGATTACATTTGAGGAAAAACATTACAGTCTATGGGAAATACGAGTAATATTTCCATATTCATTGATAGAATGATGGCAGAAAAAGGACAATGAGTTTCTGTGTAAAAGAGAGAAAGTCAGTACATTTTCACTGGACAATCATTCCCTAACTTTTTGATTTTTTCCATAAACACAATCATCGCTCAGCAACAACGTAATATACAGTAGCTGTCTGCTTCACTAACGTTAGTCATGCAGGAGGTTTCAAGGCCAGTTAACCTAAAATAGGCAAAATCAGGACAGATTACAACAGGATTTGTATTTACTGCCAGTCAAAGTCGACACTTTTATTTTCACTGGAATAGAGGGCGTGGCCTCATGTGTTGCTCTCCTCTATCGTCACAAATGGTTATTATGCTGCTTTCACTTGTAATCGTAAATTCCAACTTCGTAGTCAGGCTTGTAGTAGGGTATAAGTATAATAGGAAAATGTATGTGTGTATGGATTTAAGGGGATGGGCTGGAAGTAGAGAGAAGTGTGTTTCAATGAGGTTTACAAAAGAGCAAAACATTTTTTACAATTGTCAACACACTTAGTGACCATGAACGTGACAAGATGGAGCCTCTGAAAGAACAGGCTCGCCTGCAATTACATCTTACCACCACAGAGGCTGCTAGAAACAACATATCTCCAATCTTATGGAGTACAGCTTTAAACTACAGAAAGTTCATTCCACACAGACGCACACACTCGTGTGAAATTGCACCAGAAAATCTGTGAAACAGACAATATTCAATTTAAAAATTCAAACTCAATATATGAAATGTTTGGGACAGGAATTAGAGCGTCTGTTTAGTCCTGTTTTTCTCCCACTCTGCTCATTAAAACCTGTCAATCATCTGGACCAGCTGTTGTCTCTCCCCCTGCTGTCTATTAAGCCTCCACAGGTGAGGAAGAGGCAGATGGTGATCATCATGCAGCTGATTGGATACTAACGTCACAATATTTTAATCATATTTACTATCTTCCACAGAACTAAAGATTGTCGAATCCTTTGTGACACCAGGTTTTTAAAAGGCATGCATGCATCAAAACAGATTTATTGCCAGAATACTTCTAGTTTTATAATATCCTACTTTTGTTATTGTATACTGCTGCTCACAGACATACACATCAAGTTATACTGTATGTGTCTGATATTTGGAAATGTACATCCTCATGTGGGTGTTGCCAGCAAGCACCAACCACAAGTGACCAGTCCCCAAAAACATGTTTTTTATTTTTCCACGCCGAAATACCTCCTGTCCACTGGTCCCTGATAATTACAGCATACATGACATTATCCCATGCATTGTCCTGTAACAGACTGTGACAATAACCCTTTAGGAGTCAGACAAAGGGTCCAGTGGGAAGCCAGCAGCGTGAAACTAACTCCTTTAGACACGTACAGTATTGTTGCTGTGGTGCTAACAAGCCAGGAATTGTACACATTAACAAGCTCCGACATCTAACCACACCTCATGCGGCTGCTTCAGTGTCTCATCTGCCTTCTCATTGCAGCTGTGGTCATCTTGAAATAGTGCTGCCGTCAAGCTGTAAACAAGGCTGGAGTTTCTGATACACCACAGAAATGTGACAGTGATGACGGATAGAGTAATCTCTCTTTGGCCAAATATGAACACGGCATTCCAACTCAGATGTGGGACAAAACAAATGGGCCGAGATCGCCAACAAAGGAGAGGTCTCGGCTCGCTTCCAAACTGATCCCTGGAACAGTTTGTTCGCAACAACCCAGCAACCGAAACAATTGACTCACAACTGCTGTTCACACTCCAACAAAGTCGGTGGCCAGCCGTCATTAAACAGAAAGAAGACTCACGCTGTGAATACCATGACACCTTCACATGTTTACAGTGGCCAGCTGTTTACTGAATTCTAATGTTTGGGTAGAAGACCAAGAACCTAGCGAAATAAGTCATGGGTTGACTTAGGGCCTATCCACAAGGAGACGCGTGTTCCTGTAATCGCACAACTCTAGTATATAACGCCGGCTATCCACACGCAGCCGGCGTTATTGGAGCCGAAAACGGTATCTTTTGAAACCGGTTCCCAGAGTGGGAAGATTTGAACCCCTCTGAGTGGCTGCATGGGAATGAATTGAGCCGACCAAATATTTCTCCCTTTTCTCTGATGGTCTGCATACGTTGCTAAATTGGTCGCTAGTAGCTTTTCATAAATAAGGTTGCTAAGAAGGTCTGAAAGGTGAAGCTAAATCTAGTGAGAACGTGACCTGTGAGTGCTATGGTGCGGCGGGCCGGGCTCACAGCAGCCCCCGCTGCTTGGTGAGGACCATAACTACAGAGTGATTCATGCATCAGAGTCCAAAACACCACAAAAGGCTCCAATAATCCCAGAATCAGTCACTAGATTTGTCTCTAGGTTTGATGAGGATTTGGGAAGTTGCCAGACTTGGCAAAAAAAAAGTGCTGGTATTATACACAGCGTCTCCCCGTCTCTTCTCCGTTGTTGGTGAATTTTGTGGCAGTTACAGCGACACATCCATGCCTGGCATGTGCATTACAGCGTTTTGGCCAGTTTCACTGGTTTCTAGTGGACGCAGATATTTTTAAACTTTTTAAGAACGACGGAGAAAAAAAGGTTGTTCTCAATCGTCTGGGTGTACCCTTAGAGCGATAAAGTAAAATGTCGCTTTTGGTTTTTCCATCAAAGAAAAGAAATGGAAAATCTGGTCTAAGGCAAATTCCTAAGGTAAGATTTTTGACCAATAAGAGAAAAGTTTGGACTGCTGGTGAACATTGCGTTACGAACACAAACGAACTAACGAGGGATTAATTCAACAGTTGTGTAATTTTAGCCCCTGAATCAGAGCAAAGCAAACAAACTATTGACTTGAAAATGCCCTTAAACCATCTGAAATGCCTGCATCGACAAGATTGATGTCTTTTCAAGTGCAACACAAGAGATTTGAAGTACATGTATAGACAATAATATCAACAAAAAGTGATGAGGTTAATTACATGATGATACACTTCAAACAACAATCACCTCAGTGATTTTATCTGTTTATAGCACAATGTTTGCACTTGCTCACGTCCTGAGGCGTGGTTAGACCTGTTTAGTGAACGGCTAATTCTCTGATGATCCTCCAAGAGAGCACACAACGCGGTTGCCAAGAAATCACTGTTCTGAGCATTGCGTTCTGTTTTTGCGTTCAAGTTGTTATGTCACATGTACTCACCTCCCAATGTCACTTTCTGTAGTTTTAATTTCTCTGAGTTCTTAGATTGCCTGCCTCTGCGACCTCACCCTATATCCTGTCTGCAGACACAGGTGACTGAATCACACACACACACACACACACACACACACACACACACACACACACACACACACACACACACACACACACGTGTGAGGAAAGTTGCTCTACAGCATTAAAACCACCTTTACCATAATTATATAACCGATATGCTTGAGCTTTTTGTCACTATGCAGCACAACGCTGGAATCAATGGCCTCATGGTGACAACCACAGCGATTTTTAAATCCATATTACAAACTTTTTAGTTCTTAGAACTCAAGGTCTTATTTTGAGCGTCACCAACAATGAAGTATGGGAACATGGAGTGTATTAAAATAGTGTTTTGAAAGACTTACCTACTGGCCCCGGTACCTGCTGCTCCATTCAAGTAAATAACCAAATGCAATCCAAAGGGAAGGAGCCCATTGATGATTTATTCCAGCAAAACACATAAATGTTGTGGTTTGTGGCAGACACGGTAATCCCTCTGCCAAAGCTTCTCGATCAGGATCTAAAAGTCCAGATTTAAAACAATAAGCCACTGATTTAACAGAGCACGGTCATCGTACGGCAATGGTAGCCTATGAAACGTTTCTGGGTTGTAAGCTTTCATTTCGGTTTCTCAGCCGGGAAAGATAGAAACACGATCCATTCTGTCTCTCTTCACTTCAAGTTGCAGGCCAGTCACCTTTACCTGTGCCTGCACTCACTGTGCATCTTCTGGCCGCCTTAAGATGTAAATGGACAGCAGAGTCCAGGCCTGAGGAGTTAGCTCTGCTGTGTTGGGCCATGCGTTTATGCAGTGGTTGTTTTGTTTCTCCGATGTAGAGATCTTTGCATTCCTCGTTGCATTGGACAGCATGAACCCGATTGCTTTTGTGGGTGTGTGATGTTCTGTCCTTGGGATGTACTCGTCTCTGTCTGAGTGTGTTACTGGGTTTGAAATACACAGGGATGAGGAATGCAAAGATCTCTACATTGGAGAAACGTAACAACCACTGCATAAACACATGGCCCAACACAGGAGAGCTCACTCCTCAGGCTTAGATCTCAAGGAGAAAGCCCACTGCTTTGAGGATAACGATGTCCACATCCTGGAACAGAGAAGACTATGTAAAAGAAGGGAAACCATCACTAAACAGAGGAGGAGGTCTAAGACACCATTTATCTCCAATTTACAATGCTGCCCTTTCATCTCTTCCCAGGAGATTAAACAATCTAACCTCAAAGAACAACAGTTCACAAATTAAAGTTAAATAACTGGATGTCAACACCCGACATTTGGACCATTCCCAGCCTGGTCAGATGGGTAAATGAACTAATGAAGCCTCTTGGATGAGAGGTGAAACATCTTCTAAGTCAAAAAAACAATTCCAGTTGCTTTGACTTAAATATCTTTGGGGATAACAATGACCTGGACAAATGAGAACATTCACAGGCTTAGTAGTGAAAGATGTTTGAGCAATGGAGCAGTGCTTTTACAAGTGGTTGTAAATGCTTTCACACTATTCCAGTGATAAGTTGGTGTTAATAAAGTGTCAACAACTGCAGCAATGCACCAATAAAGGCACTGAAGAAGCAAACATGGATGGAAACATGCATAAATATTTCAACAACAAATAAATGGCTTTGAAAATGTTTGTTTGAGGACATGCACATTTGTTTAATCTCATGGATACACACACACATGCATTCTAGTAACTAATACATTATTTACGTATGTGAGTACGTACGTATGTAAATAATGTAACTTTTGTTTTAAGAAAAAATCCAAAGGGCACCTTTAAAAGTGTTGTAATTCTCACATAAATCCGGCTATCAAATCAAACGACAGAGAAACTAGGATAACAGCGATCACGGAGGGAGAGTGACGCCATTACTCCACTATAGATGTGTTTCTATTAGGGTCGAATACCTGTAATGATGCGGGTCAATCTTGCCAAAATGCCCTTAATTTGCATGTGAGTCACTCAAGCAGCCATTTATACTGCTGTTTTTGGGCCTCTGGCAGAGCAGGGCCGTTGTTCTCCCCTGAGAGATGCCCGGTTGCTGATTGGATGTAACTCTTAGTGGGATGTGACGTGTGGGAGTAAAGGCGCCACAACAACACGGCGGAGTAGACACTTTTATCCAGTGCTGTAGTAGAACGCAGCATAGAAAATGGTCTGTACATTCACATCTATGCACAGGCTTAATAAAATGAGTGCTGCAGCGGCCGGGTTGGATTCTGACCTGTGGCCCTTTGCTGCATGCTCCCTCTCACTCTCACATTTACACATACACACACACCGCAAGCTTGTCTGTCAACACACTTTTACGGTGCCCAGAACTTTTAAGATGGAGTGTTTTCTTTTGTGTTACTTGCACATAAGTTGACGTTGTGAATCATACGGGCCATCTTAAATCAAACTACATCTATTCTGTATTTCTTACTGTAGAGCAGCACACCGCTGTATCACTGATCAGCTGAACATCAGCGATCAAATCCAATTAAGAGTGACATGTCACCTCCAGAGTCACCTAATCCCTCTTGGGCACGGAGCAAGTAAACAGCCGTTTGAGAGGGCGTGCCCTAAAACTTTCCAGGTGGCCTCATTTAACCCCAATGGAAACTTTCCTTTTATCGCTACATGGCAGATAGTTGTTTGCTGCTATATGAATGTTCTGAAAGTCGAGTATAGCTCCTTTAACGGCCTTTGTGGTAAAGGTAAAAGACAGTGTCTCTATAAACAGATATCTGCCTCTGAATGCACATAAAAAAAACATAAAAAAGTAAATGTAAAGCTAAACTGGTGTCAGATAATAGACGATGGGTTCTGTGTTTGTATGACCGTTAATGCATTCTGCCTTGTTCGCTCTCCACACGAACCGTTTACCTGCATGCAACCAAAAAATGTTGAAAAATGATTTTTTTTCATTAGTTATATGTGAGTTAATTGTTTTGTGTTTCCCGGAGAGAACAGGGACCTTTCAGAGCAGAGTGTGTTGCGGAGTCAGCATGACAGTTGCCGATTGTTATGGGAAAAGCGGAGACAGCTTACTATGTTTTTTAAATATATCACCATCACCATTACTGTTCAACTACATGTTGAAAGGACTGCCCTCAAAGAATGTTGTGACACTGGTGTTGAGTGTACTTATGCTCTCTTCTTGTACAAGGATACATTTTGTTTTTATAATAACCTGATTCTAGTTTTGAACGGGTCCTTGTGTCACAAGGTTTTCTAATATAAATACTACTAGGACTACAAATGGAAAGCTTCTGCCTCTACCCAAATCTGTCCCGTTGCCTACAGATTCTACATTTCTGTCATCTCACAGAAAACAACCAATGTGAAGATTAAATACTGCAAAGGTGCATTGCCTTCAGTCTGTTTTATCAGGGTAAAAAGACTAGAGCAAGTTTCATTTTTATAAAGCATAAAACAAGTGCTGTATTAAATTGTTTGTATGTTGTTACACTGGTGAAAACAGGGTAATATAGCCTGAAATACATGTGCATCATCACTTCTGCATTGCATTTACATACAAATACGTTTTGGGTATTTCAGGGTATTTCTAGAACATTTGGTCTCACATGAGTCACTGCTGCCCCTAAGCTGAATGAGAGGACATCTCACTGATACATCAAAAATAAACAGTCACATGGCCATATGAAGTCACGTTATACACGCACATGTGGAACTGAAGGGTTGACTCGTGTCCTGCTGTCTCAGTGTTATTATGGCACTCTACAAAATGCCAAATGCCAATACACAAAACGACTAAAAAAGACACAAAACGACTAAAAAAGACACAAAACTACAAAAAAAAAGACAAAAAACAACTAAAAAAAAGACAAAAAACAACTAAAAAAAGACACAGAACTACTAAAAAAAGACACAAAACGACTAAAAAAGAGAAAAATCAACTAAAAAAAGACACAAAACTACAAAAAAAGACAAAAACCAACAAAAAAAGACACAAAACAACTAAAAAAAACACAAAACAACTAAAAAAAGACACAAAACGACTAAAAAAAGACACAAAACGACTTAAAAAGACACAAAAAGAAACAAAACAACTAAAAAACGCCCCAAAACAAACTAAAAATAAAAAACAACTAAAAAGACACAAAACGACTAAAAAAGACACAAAAAGAATAAAAAAGGACACATAACGACTAAAAAAGACACATAACAATTAAAAAAGACACAAAATGTCTAAAACAAGACACAAAACGACCTAAAAAATACACAAACTGACTAAAAAAGACACAAACTGACTAAAAAAGACACAAAATGACTAAAAAAGACACAAAAAGACACAAAACAACTAAAAAAGACACAAAACGACTAAAAAAGACACAAAACAACTAAAAAAAGACACAAAATGACTAAAAAAAGACACAAAACAACTAAAAAAGACACAAAACGACTAAAAAAGACAAAAAAAGACACAAAACAATTAAAAAAAGACACAAAACAACAAATAAAGACACAAAACAATTAAAAAAAGACACAAAACGACTACAAAAGACACAAAACAATTAAAAAAAGACACAAAACGACTACAAAAGACACAAAATGACTAAAAAAAGACACAAAACAACAAAAAAAAGACATAAAACGACTAAAAAAAGACACAAAACAACAAAAAAAGACACAAAACGACTAAAAAAAGACACAAAACAACAAAAAAAAGACACAAAACGACTAAAAAAAAGACACAAAACAACTAAAAAAAGACACAAAAAGATACAAAAGTTACACATTTTGTTATTTAATTGATTCAATTGATAGTGAAAAGTTTAATAAGTAAAAACGGCTAAAAGCTTTTGACTGGTGAGTAAAAAATGAGTCTGCCGTGTCGTCTATGTCCCGCTTATCGTGCACGTCGTCAATTTCAGAGGAATTCAGACTCATGAGCCACCGAAGCCTTCGTTACTGCACAGTTACAGAGGAGAGACAGCGGTGCTACGGCCTTAAAGGGTTAAAGACGTCAGCGACAGCTACGGTTAAAGTGAAGTCCAGTGATCTGCTGCAGAAGGCAAAGAAAGTTAGTTTATACAGCACATTTCAGTGACAAGGAAATTCAAAAAGCACAAAATTAATAAAGGTTTAATTAAATAAAAGGCAACGTTGAACACAAATGTTGTGAGCCTTGGTGTTCGGTTCATTGATGACTCTAAATTGCCCGTAGGTGTGAATGGTTGTCTGTCTCTGTTCGTCTCTATGTGTCCTGTGATAAACTGGCGTCCTGTCCAGGGTGGACCCCGCCTCACGCCCGATGTCAGCTGGGATCGGCTCCAGCCCCCCCGCGACCCCGACCCCGGGATAAGCGGTTGAAGATGAATGAATGAACTTCAGTTACAGGTCTACTGTAACTGGAAGACAGTATCAGTAGGGCTGAAGTTTTATGGGAGTTTATTTCTAGATGTCAGCCCGTTCTCATTCAACTGTGAACCTGTCAGCTGACAGCGCCAGGATGAAGAGCCCCAAACTCCGCAGAGGGTCAGGGGGATGTGGACAAACACACTTTCATCCAGGGGACAGCAGTTCATGTCCTGTGTGTCACTGTAGTTACGTTACAAACGCAGTTATTTTAACCCCACCCACGATCAGGGCAGTACGGTGAAGACATGGAGCATGAGAAGAGTCCTTACACATTAACCGAAGCACCAACAACGTAGTTTGTGAACCCGGAGTTTATTAAAAGAGTGTTTTGAAAGACTTACCAACTGGCCCTGGTAGCAGCTCATCTGTCGCCTCTTCCAATTTATTCTGGGGACATGGTAAGAAGCTTCTAGTACAGTGCGGTTGATGAGGGATGGGGAATGCTCCATAGCAGTTAAACAGCGTGTTGCAGTGGTAACTGAGTCCAAGGGCGGCAGTAGCTCAGTCCGTAGGTGACTTGGCTGGGAACCGTGGGGACCATGTGTGGAGCGTGGACTGGTGGCTGGAGAGGTGCCAGTTCATCTCCTGGGCACTGCCGAGGTGCTGCCGAGCAAGGCACAGAACCCCCCAACTGCTCGGGGTGCCGGTCACTGGCAGCCCCCTCGCTCTAACATCTCTCCTTAATTGTATGTATATAGGTCCTGTCTGTGCATGTGTGTGTATTTCGGGACTGTGTGTAACATGAATAATAATAGAGTGAAAAAATTCAATTTCCCCGTTGCGGGATAAATAAAGTCATTCTTCTTCTTCTTCTTCTTCTTCTTCTTCTTGTTCTTCTTCTTCTTCTTCTTCTTCTTCTTCTTCTTGTTCTTCTTCTTCTTCTTCTTCTAATAAGACTTTTTCCAAACCTTTTTTCAACCATCCGCATCCATAGCAGTCAAACAGCGTGTTACAGTATTCAATGAGTCCAATTAGACTTTTCCAAACCTTTTACCATTATTATTATTACCTTATATTTCACCAAACTGCCACAAACCATAAAAGTTCACGTGTTTTGCTGGAATAAAGCATCAATGGGCTCCTTTCTTTTGGATTGCATTTGGTAATTGACTTGAACGGACTTTACTATGAGAGCAGCTGGTACAGGGGCCAGTTGGAAAGCCTTTCAAAACACTCTTTTAATAAACTCTGGGTTTACTAACTATGCTGCTGGTGCTCCGTTTTATGTGTAAGGACTCTAAGCTGTTTTAATGCGTACACCGTACTGCTCCGAGCTAATCAGTGTTAGCCGTATTCGGTTGTTAGCGACTGTTAATGACTCCGTGGGATATCTCCGCCAATTAAAGACACAAAAAACTAAAAAAAGACACAAAACAACTAAAAAAAGACACAAAAAACTAAAAAAAGACACAAAATGACTAAAAAAGACACAAAGAGACACACAACTAAAAAAGACACAAAACGACTAAAAAAAGACACAAAATGACTAAAAAAGACACAAAACAATTAAAAAAAGACACAAAACGACTAAAAAAGACACAAAAAGACACAAAACAACTAAAAAAGACACAAAACAACTAAAAAAGACACAAAACAACTAAAAAAAGACACAAAACGACTAAAAAAGACACAAAACAACTAAAAAATACACAAAATGACAAAAAAAGACACAAAACGACTAAAAAAGACACAAAAAGACACAAAACAACTAAAAAAGACACAAAACAACTAAAAAAGACACAAAACAACTAAAAAAAGACACAAAACGACTAAAAAAGACACAAAAGACTAAAAAAGACACAAAAAGACACGAAAAAACTAAAAAAAGACACAAAACAACTAAAAAAAGACACAAAACGACAAAAAAAAGACACAAAACAACTAAAAAAGACACAAAAAGACACGAAACAACTAAAAAATGACACAAAACAACCAAAAAAACGACATAAAACAACTAAAAAAAGACACAAAACGACTAAAAAAGACACAAAAAGACACGAAACAACTAAAAAAAGACACTAAAAAAGACACAAAACAATTAAAAAACGACACAAAACGATTAAAAAAAGACACGAAACAACTAAAAAAAGACAAAATGACTAAAAAAGACACAAAAAGACACAAATCAACTAAAAAAGACACAAAACAACTAAAAAAGACACAAAACAACTAAAAAAAGACACAAAACGACTCAAAAAGACACGAAAAAAACTAAAAAAAGACACAAAACAACTAAAAAAAGACACAAAACGACTCAAAAAGACACGAAAAAAACTAAAAAAAAGACACAAAACAACTAAAAAAAACGACACAAAACAACTAAAAAAAGACACGAAACAACTAAAAAAAGACACAAAACAACTAAAAAAAGACACAAAACGACAAAAAAAAGACACAAAACAACTAAAAAAGACACAAAAAGACACGAAACAACTAAAAAATGACACAAAACAACCAAAAAAACGACATAAAACAACTAAAAAAAGACACAAAACGACTAAAAAAGACACAAAAAGGCACGAAACAACTAAAAAAAGACACTAAAAAAGACACAAAACAATTAAAAAACGACACAAAACAACTAAAAAAAGACACAAAACGACTAAAAAAGACACAAAAAGACACGAAATAACTAAAAAACGACACAAAACAACTAAAAAAAGACACAAAACGACTAAAAAAGACACAAAACAACTAAAAAAAGACACAAAACGACTAAAAAAGACACAAAACAACTAAAAAAAGACAAAACGACTAAAAAAGACACAAAACAACTAAAAAAGGACAAAACGACTAAAAAAGACACAAAACAACTAAAAAAAGACAAAATGACTAAAAAAGACACAAAACCACTAAAAAAAGACAAAATGACTAAAAAAAGACACAAAACAACTAAAAAAAGACACAAAACAACTAAAAAAAGACACAAAACGACAAAAAAAGACACAAAACAACTAAAAAAAGGCACAAAACGACAAAAAAAGACACAAAACGACTAAAAAAAGACACAAAAAGACACGAAACAACTAAAAAATGACACAAAACAACCAAAAAAAACGACATAAAACAACTAAAAAAAGACACAAAACGACTAAAAAAGACACAAAAAGACACGAAACAACTAAAAAAAGACACAAAACAACTAAAAAAAGACACAAAACGACAAAAAAAGACACAAAACAACTAAAAAAGACACAAAAAGACACGAAACAACTAAAAAATGACACAAAACAACCAAAAAAACGACATAAAACAACTAAAAAAAGACACAAAACGACTAAAAAAGACACAAAAAGACACGAAACAACTAAAAAAAGACACTAAAAAAGACACAAAACAATTAAAAAACGACACAAAACGATTAAAAAAAGACACGAAACAACTAAAAAAAGACACGAAACAACTAAAAAAAGACACAAAACAACTAAAAAAAGACACAAAACGACAAAAAAAGACACAAAACAACTAAAAAAGACACAAAAAGACACAAATCAACTAAAAAAGACACAAAACAACTAAAAAAGACACAAAACAACTAAAAAAAGACACAAAACGACTCAAAAAGACACGAAAAAAACTAAAAAAAGACACAAAACAACTAAAAAAAGACACAAAACAACTAAAAAAAGACACAAAACGACTCAAAAAGACACGAAAAAAACTAAAAAAAAGACACAAAACAACTAAAAAAAACGACACAAAACAACTAAAAAAAGACACGAAACAACTAAAAAAAGACACAAAACAACTAAAAAAAGACACAAAACGACAAAAAAAAGACACAAAACAACTAAAAAAGACACAAAAAGACACGAAACAACTAAAAAATGACACAAAACAACCAAAAAAACGACATAAAACAACTAAAAAAAGACACAAAACGACTAAAAAAGACACAAAAAGGCACGAAACAACTAAAAAAAGACACTAAAAAAGACACAAAACAATTAAAAAACGACACAAAACAACTAAAAAAAGACACAAAACGACTAAAAAAGACACAAAAAGACACGAAATAACTAAAAAACGACACAAAACAACTAAAAAAAGACACAAAACGACTAAAAAAGACACAAAACAACTAAAAAAAGACACAAAACGACTAAAAAAGACACAAAACAACTAAAAAAAGACAAAACGACTAAAAAAGACACAAAACAACTAAAAAAAGACAAAATGACTAAAAAAGACACAAAACGACTAAAAAAAGACACAAAACGACTAAAAAAGACACAAAACAACTAAAAAAGACAAAACGACTAAAAAAGACACAAAACAACTAAAAAAGACACAAAACAACTAAAAAAGACACAAAACAACTAAAAAAAGACACAAAACGACTCAAAAAGACACGAAAAAAACTAAAAAAAAGACACAAAACAACTAAAAAAAACGACACAAAACAACTAAAAAAAGACACGAAACAACTAAAAAAAGACACAAAACAACTAAAAAAAGACACAAAACGACAAAAAAAAGACACAAAACAACTAAAAAAGACACAAAAAGACACGAAACAACTAAAAAATGACACAAAACAACCAAAAAAACGACATAAAACAACTAAAAAAAGACACAAAACGACTAAAAAAGACACAAAAAGGCACGAAACAACTAAAAAAAGACACTAAAAAAGACACAAAACAATTAAAAAACGACACAAAACAACTAAAAAAAGACACAAAACGACTAAAAAAGACACAAAAAGACACGAAATAACTAAAAAACGACACAAAACAACTAAAAAAAGACACAAAACGACTAAAAAAGACACAAAACAACTAAAAAAAGACAAAACGACTAAAAAAGACACAAAACAACTAAAAAAAGACAAAATGACTAAAAAAGACACAAAACGACTAAAAAAAGACACAAAACGACTAAAAAAGACACAAAACAACTAAAAAAAGACAAAACGACTAAAAAAGACACAAAACAACTAAAAAAAGACAAAATGACTAAAAAAGACACAAAACCACTAAAAAAAGACAAAATGACTAAAAAAAGACACAAAACAACTAAAAAAAGACAAAATGACTAAAAAAAGACACAAAACGACTAAAAAAGACACAAAACAACTAAAAAAAGACAAAACGACTAAAAAAGACACAAAAAGACACGAAACAACTAAAAAAAGACACAAAACAACTAAAAAATGACACAAAACGACAAAAAAAAGACACAAAACAACTAAAAAAGACACAAAAAGACACGAAACAACTAAAAAATGACACAAAACAACCAAAAAAAACGACATAAAACAACTAAAAAAAGACACAAAACGACTAAAAAAGACACAAAAAGACACGAAACAACTAAAAAAAGACACAAAACAACTAAAAAAAGACACAAAATGACTAAAAAAGACACAAAACAACTAAAAAAAAGACACAAAATGACTAAAAAAGACACAAAACAACTAAAAAAAGACAAAATGACTAAAAAAGACACAAAACCACTAAAAAAAGACACAAAACAACTAAAAAAGACACAAAACAACTAAAAAAAGACACAAAACGACTAAAAAAGACACAAAACAACTAAAAAATACACAAAATGACAAAAAAAGACACAAAACGACTAAAAAAGACACAAAAAGACACAAAATGACTAAAAAAGACACAAAATGACTCAAAAAGACACAAAAAGAAACACAACTAAAAAAGACACAAAACAACTAAAAAAGACACAAAACAACTAAAAAAAGACACAAAACAACTAAAAAATACACAAAATGACAAAAAAAGACACAAAACGACTAAAAAAGACACAAAAAGACACAAAACAACTAAAAAAGACACAAAACAACTAAAAAAGACACAAAACAACTAAAAAAAGACACAAAACGACTAAAAAAGACACAAAAAGACTAAAAAAGACACAAAAAGACACGAAAAAACTAAAAAAAGACACAAAACAACTAAAAAAAGGCACAAAACGACAAAAAAAAGACACGAAACAACTAAAAAATGACACAAAACAACCAAAAAAACGACATAAAACAACTAAAAAAAGACACAAAACGACTAAAAAAGACACAAAAAGACACGAAACAACTAAAAAAAGACACTAAAAAAGACACAAAACAATTAAAAAAACGACACAAAACAACTAAAAAAAGACACAAAACGACTAAAAAAGACACAAAAAGACACGAAATAACTAAAAAACGACACAAAACAACTAAAAAAAGACACAAAACGACTAAAAAAGACACAAAACAACTAAAAAAAGACACAAAACGACTAAAAAAGACACAAAACGACTAAAAAAAGACAAAATGACTAAAAAAGACACAAAACAACTAAAAAAAGACAAAATGACTAAAAAAAGACACAAAACAACTAAAAAAGACACAAAACGACTAAAAAAGACACAAAACAACTAAAAAAAGACAAAATGACTAAAAAAGACACAAAACAACTAAAAAAAGACAAAATGACTAAAAAAAGACACAAAACGACTAAAAAAGACACAAAAAGACACAAAACAATTAAAAAACGACACAAAACAACTAAAAAAAGACACAAACGACTAAAAAACGACACAAAACAACTAAAAAAAGACACAAAACAACTAAAAAAAGACACAAAACGACTAAAAAAGACACAAAACAACTAAAAAAAGACACAAAACGACTAAAAAAAGACACAAAACGACTAAAAAAGACACAAAAAGACACAAAACAATTAAAAAACGACACAAAACAACTAAAAAAAGACACAAACGACTAAAAAAGACACAAAACAACTAAAAAAAGACAAAATGACTAAAAAAAGACACAAAACGACTAAAAAAGACACAAAAAGACACAAAACAATTAAAAAACGACACAAAACAACTAAAAAAAGACACAAACGACTAAAAAACGACACAAAACAACTAAAAAAAGACACAAAACAACTAAAAAAAGACACAAAACGACTAAAAAAGACACAAAACAACTAAAAAAAGACACAAAACGACTAAAAAAGACACAAAACAACTAAAAAAAGACAAAATGACTAAAAAAAGACACAAAACGACATGTTTTGCTGGAATAAAGCATCAATGGGCTCCTTCCTTTTGGATTGCATTTGGTAATTGACTTGAACGGACTTTACTATGAGAGCAGCTGGTACAGGGGCCAGTTGGAAAGCCTTTCAAAACACTCTTTTAATAAACTCTGGGTTTACTAACTATGCTGCTGGTGCTCCGTTTTATGTGTAAGGACTCTAAGCTGTTTTAATGCGTACACCGTACTGCTCCGAGCTAATCAGTGTTAGCCGTATTCGGTTGTTAGCGACTGTTAATGACTCCTTGGGATATCTCCGCCAATTAAAGACACAAAAAACTAAAAAAAGACACAAAACAACTAAAAAAAGACACAAAAAGACTACAAAAAAGACACAAAAAGACACACAACTAAAAAAGACACAAAATAACTAAAAAAGACTCAAAACAACTAAAAAAAGACACAAAACGACTAAAAAAGACACAAAACAACTAAAAAATACACAAAATGACAAAAAAAGACACAAAACGACTAAAAAAGACACAAAAAGACACAAAACAACTAAAAAAGACACAAAACAACTAAAAAAGACACAAAACAACTAAAAAAAGACACAAAACGACTAAAAAAGACACAAAAAGACACGAAACAACTAAAAAATGACACAAAACAACTAAAAAACGACACAAAACGACTAAAAAAAGACACAAAAAGACACAAAACAACAAAAAAAGACACAAAATGACTAAAAAAGACACAAAATGACTCAAAAAGACACAAAAAGACACACAACTAAAAAAGACACAAAACAACTAAAAAAGACACAAAACAACTAAAAAAAGACACAAAACGACTAAAAAAGACACAAAACAACTAAAAAATACACAAAATGACAAAAAAAGACACAAAACGACTAAAAAAGACACAAAAAGACACAAAACAACTAAAAAAGACACAAAACAACTAAAAAAGACACAAAACAACTAAAAAAAGACACAAAACGACTAAAAAAGACACAAAAAGACACGAAACAACTAAAAAATGACACAAAACAACTAAAAAACGACACAAAACAACTAAAAAAAGACACAAAACGACTAAAAAAGACACAAAAAGACACGAAACAACTAAAAAAAGACAGAAAACAACTAAAAAAAGACACAAAACGACAAAAAAAAGACACAAAACAACTAAAAAAGACACAAAAAGACACGAAACAACTAAAAAAAGACACAAAACAACTAAAAAAAGACACAAAACGACAAAAAAAGACACAAAACAACTAAAAAAGACACAAAACAACTAAAAAACGACACAAAACAACTAAAAAAGACACAAAACGACTAAAAAAGACACAAAAAGACACGAAACAACTAAAAAAAGACACTAAAAAAGACACAAAACAATTAAAAAACGACACAAAACAACTAAAAAAAGACACAAAACGACTAAAAAAGACACAAAAAGACACGAAATAACTAAAAAACGACACAAAACAACTAAAAAAAGACACAAAACGACTAAAAAAGACACAAAAAGACACAAAATAACTAAAAAAAGACACAAAACAACTAAAAAAAGACACAAAACAACTAAAAAAAAGACACAAAACGACTAAAAAAGACACAAAACAACTAAAAAAAGACACAAAACGACTAAAAAAGACACAAAAAGACACAAAATAACTAAAAAAAGACACAAAACAACTAAAAAAAAGACACAAAACGACTAAAAAAGACACAAAACAACTAAAAAAAGACACAAAATGACTAAAAAAGACACAAAATGACTCAAAAAGACACAAAAAGACACACAACTAAAAAAAGACACAAAACGACTAAAAAAGACACAAAAAGACACAAAACAACTAAAAAATACACAAAATGACAAAAAAAGACACAAAATGACTAAAAAAGACACAAAACAATTAAAAAAAGACACAAAACAACTAAAAAAGACACAAAACGACTAAAAAAGACACAAAAAGACACAAAACAACTAAAAAAGACACAAAACAACTAAAAAAGACACAAAACAACTAAAAAAAGACACAAAACGACTAAAAAAGACACAAAAAGACACGAAACAACTAAAAAAAGACACAAAACAACTAAAAAACGACACAAAACAACTAAAAAAAGACACAAAACAACTAAAAAAGACACAAAAAGACACGAAACAACTAAAAAAAGACACAAAACAACTAAAAAAAGACACAAAACGACTAAAAAAAGACACAAAAAGACACGAAACAACAAAAAAAGACACAAAATGACTAAAAAAGACACAAAATGACTCAAAAAGACACAAAAAGACACACAACTAAAAAAGACACAAAACAACTAAAAAAGACACAAAACAACTAAAAAAAGACACAAAACGACTAAAAAAGACACAAAACGACACAAAACAACTAAAAAAGACACAAAACAACTAAAAAAAGACACAAAACGACTAAAAAAGACACAAAAAGACACAAAACAACTTAAAAAGACACAAAACAATTAAAAAAGACACAAAACAACTAAAAAATACACAAAATGACAAAAAAAGACACAAAATGACTAAAAAAGACACAAAACAACTAAAAAAAGACACAAAACGACTAAAAAAGACACAAAACAACTAAAAAAAGACACAAAACGACTAAAAAAGACACAAAAAGACACAAAATAACTAAAAAAAGACACAAAACCACTAAAAAAAGACAAAATGACTAAAAAAAGACACAAAACGACATGTTTTGCTGGAATAAAGCATCCATAGCAGTCAAACAGCGTGTTGCGGTATTCAATGAGTCCAATTAGACTTTTCCAAACCTTTTACCATTATGGACCTTTTGGATTGCATTTGGTAATTGACTTGAACGGACTTTACTATGAGAGCAGCTGGTACAGGGGCCAGTTGGAAAGCCTTTCAAAACACTCTTTTAATAAACTCTGGGTTTACTAACTATGCTGCTGGTGCTCCGTTTTATGTGTAAGGACTCTAAGCTGTTTTAATGCGTACACCGTACTGCTCCGAGCTAATCAGTGTTAGCCGTATTCGGTTGTTAGCGACTGTTAATGACTCCGTGGGATATCTCCGCCAATTAAAGACACAAAAAACTAAAAAAAGACACAAAACAACTAAAAAAAGACACAAAATGACTAAAAAAGACACAAAAAGACACACAACTAAAAAAGACATTAAACAACTAAAAAAGACACAAAACAACTAAAAAAAAGACACAAAAAGACACAAAACAACTAAAAAAAGAAACAAAATGACTTAAAAAGACACAAAAAGACACACAACAAAAAGACACAAAACAACTAAAAAAGACACAAAACAACTAAAAAAAGACACAAAACAACTAAAAAAAAGACACAAAACAACTAAAAAAAGACACAAAACGACTAAAAAAGACACAAAAAGACACACAACTAAAAAAGACACAAAACAACTAAAAAAGACACGAAACAACTAAAAAAAGACACAAAACAACTAAAAAACGACACAAAACAACTAAAAAAAGACACAAAACGACTAAAAAAGACACAAAAAGACACACAACTAAAAAAGACACAAAACAACTAAAAAAGACACAAAACAACTAAAAAAAGACACAAAACGACTAAAAAAGACACAAAAAGACACAAAACAACTAAAAAAGACACAAAACAACTAAAAAAAGACACAAAACGACAAAAAACAACTAAAAAATACACAAAACAACTAAAAAACGACACAAAACAACTAAAAAAAGACACAAAACGACTAAAAAACGACACAAAAAGACACACAACTAAAAAAGACACAAAACAACTAAAAAAAGACACAAAACGACTAAAAAAGACACAAAAAGACACAAAACAACTAAAAAAGACACAAAACAACTAAAAAAAGACACAAAACGACAAAAAACAACTAAAAAATACACAAAATGACAAAAAAGACACAAAACGACTAAAAAAGACACAAAAAGACACAAAACAACTAAAAATGACACAAAACAACTAAAAAAAGACACAAAACAACTAAAAAAAGACACAAAACGACTAAAAAAGACACAAAAAGACACGAAACAACTAAAAAAAGACACAAAACAACTAAAAAAAGACACAAAACGACAAAAAAAAGACACAAAACAACTAAAAAAGACACAAAAAGACACAAAACAACTAAAAAATGACACAAAACAACCAAAAAACGACATAAAACAACTAAAAAAAGACACAAAACGACAAAAAAAGACACAAAAAGACACGAAACAACTAAAAAAAGACACTAAAAAAGACACAAAACAATTAAAAAACGACACAAAACAACTAAAAAAAGACACAAAACGACTAAAAAAGACACAAAAAGACACGAAACAACTAAAAAAAGACACAAAACAACTAAAAAAAGACACAAAACGACTAAAAAAGACACAAAACAACTAAAAAAAGACACAAAATGACTAAAAAAGACACAAAACAACTAAAAAAAAGACACAAAACGACTAAAAAAGACACAAAACAACTAAAAAAAGACAAAATGACTAAAAAAAGACACAAAACGACTAAAAAAAGACACAAAACGACTAAAAAAGACACAAAACAACTAAAAAAAGACACAAAATGACTAAAAAAGACACAAAACAACTAAAAAAAGACAAAATGACTAAAAAAAGACACAAAACGACTAAAAAAAGACACAAAACAACCAAAAAAACCGACATAAAACAACTAAAAAAAGACACAAAAGGACTAAAAAAGACACAAAACAACTAAAAAAAGACACAAAACAACTAAAAAAAGACACAAAACAACTAAAAAACGACACAAAACAACTAAAAATAGACACGAAACAACTAAAAAAAGACACAAAACAACTAAAAAAAGACACAAAACGACAAAAAAAAAACACAAAACAACTAAAAAAGACACAAAAAGACACGAAACAACTAAAAAATGACACAAAACAACCAAAAAAAACGACATAAAACAACTAAAAAAAGACACAAAATGACTAAAAAAGACACAAAACAACTAAAAAAGACACAAAATGACTAAAAAAGACACAAAACAACTAAAAAAAGACAAAATTACTAAAAAAAGACACAAAACGACATGTTTTGCTGGAATAAAGCATCCATATTCAATGAGTCCAATTAGACTTTTCCAAACCTTTTACCATTATGGACCTTTTGGATTGCATTTGGTAATTGACTTGAACGGACTTTACTATGAGAGCAGCTGGTACAGGGGCCAGTTGGAAAGCCTTTCAAAACACTCTTTTAATAAACTCTGGGTTTACTAACTATGTTGCTGGAGCTCCGTTTTATGTGTAAGGACTCTAAGCTGTTTTAATGCGTACACCGTACTGCTCCGAGCTAATCAGTGTTAGCCGCATTCGGTTGTTAGCGACTGTTAATGACTCCGTGGGATATCTCCGCCAATTATTCGTACATTAAAAAATTGTCTTGATGACTGTATTGGCCAAAAAAGACCGTGGGATGGTTTTACGCCGAATTTCACTTTTACACAACTCCTATACAACATTAAACAGAAAAATAATGCTCGTCTGCACAGATCACAGGTAGACATCATGATTAATGTTCATAAAATGCACCGGAAACTTGGAACATACCGTATTACACATAAACCGCCTTTTGTGAGATAAAAAGACAAACTGTTGGATGCTGGTTGGTGGTTTTTCATTTGTCTAACGTTGTGTAATATTGATTTATGTGAGAGCAACAACAAATTTACACACAACACAGCAATGAAAAAAACAATTGTTATTTAAAATATGTAAGTTATCTACATTCATGACCGAAAGAACGAGGTCGCGGGTACAAGCGGCCGAAATGTGTTTCCTCAGGAGGGGGGCTGGAGTCTCCCTTAGAGAGAGGGGGAGAAGTTCAGCATCCGTGAGGAACTCGGAGTAGAGCCGCTGCTCCTTTGCGTTGAAAGGAGCCAGTTGAGGTGGTTCAGGATCATCTGGTAAGGATGAACCCTGGGCGCCTCCCTAGGGAGGTGTTCCAGGCACGTCCAGCTGGGAGGAGGCCTCGGGGAAGACCCAGGACTAGGTGGAGAGATTAGATCTCCACACTGGCCTGGGAACGCCTCAGGATCCCCCAGTTAGAGCTGGTTAATGTGGCCCGGGAAAGGGAAGTTTGGGGTCCCCTGCTAAAGCTGCTGCCCCCGCGACCCGACCCCGGATAAGTGGATGAAGATGAGATGAGATGAGATGTAGTTATCTACATGTAAATGGAAATTCTGTACGTGTTTATTTACATTCAAAGCAGGGAAGTTAAATCAGATCACAAGTAAACCATTCAGATCTTTATAAACCAGCAGTGAAATTTCTGAAATGCATTCTTTGAAAGACAGGAAGCCAGTGTGAAGACCTCAGAACTTGGGTAGTGTGATCCATTTTTTTGGTCTTAGTGAGGACTCGAGCAGCATAATCAACATCTGAATCAGCTGCAGATGTCTAGTCAGTTATTTAGTGAGATGTGGAGACACAGCAAAAGCCTATGTTTGGTTCTGAAAGAGTCTTGTGTTGATGATTCATCTTCAACCTCTTGTCCCTGTCGGGGTCGTGGGGGGCTGGAGCCGATCCCAGCTGACATCGGGCGTGAGGCGGGGTACACCTTGGACAGGACGCCAGTCTGTCACAGGACACATAGAGACGAACAGAGACAGACAACCATTCACACCTACGGGTGATTTAGAGTCATCAATGAACCGAACACCTGCACGTCTTTGGACTGTGGGAGGAAACCGGAGAACCCGGAGAAAACCCACGCAGACACGGGGACAACATGCAAACTCCACACAGAAGGGCCCAGGCCGGGATGCGAACCTGGAACCTTCTCGCTGTGAGGCGACAGTGCTAACCACTACATTTACGGTATGTAACACCAAATATCTTTCATCCCTCGGTCATGGAAATATTATGCGACAAAACCACAAATTACACACCCTGTTTTCACGCTTGCTAAATTAAAATGTTAGCCGACTGTTTGGGTTTTGACTACATACGAAGTTTTGGTTCATTTCAGTGTTTTTAGCAACCAACAATAACAAAAGTGTGGAAAACACTTGAAAAAAATGTAAAAGCACTTAAGAAGTATCGTAATAGAGAGATTACATAATTGCCACACGCACACACACAGACACACACACAGACACACACACACACACACACACACACACACACACAGAGGTCTTCGCTCTTCGACTCAGCAGGCAGATCTGCGTTGGCATCATAAAACAGTTGTGGCATCTTGGTATTTTCTGGCCATCTGTCCTGCTCTCTTGTATAACAGTTCCCTCTGGGCTATAATGTCTAACCTCTGCAATGGGTCCCTTGTGAGAGAAGGACACACAGCATTTCATTTTTTTATTTGTTTTGCATAAGTCATTTCAATTCTTGGCTTTGCATTGCAGTCAAATGCCAAGCAAATAAGTTGGCAGTGTGGCTGCTCCTGCCTCTACAGCACGTCTACACTGTGTTTATAATGCTGCATATGCTGAACAATGTCATCACCTGGAAGTACGTGACAGAATGAATTTTGGCTCACAGAAGGCGATCACCACATAAATGCTGGTACTGCAGGATCACAATGTCTCACACACAAAGCATTTGAAGGAACACCCAAAGCAAAGCAAATCATGCGGGTTTTTTTCTGATACGTAACTTATTCATTCATTCATTCATTCATCTTCAGCCGCTTATCCCGGGGTCGGGGTCGCGGGGGGGCTGGAGCCGATCCCAGCTGACATCGGGCATGAGGCGGGGTCCACCCTGGACAGGACGCCAGTCTATCACAGGACACATAGAGACAAACAGAGACAGACAACCATTCACACCTACGGGCAATTTTTAGAGTCATCAATGAACCGAACACGTGCATGTCTTTGGACTGTGGGAGGAAACCGGAGAACCCGGAGAAAACCCACGCAGACACGGGGACAACATGCGAACTCCACACAGAAAGGATCAGGCCGGGATGCAAACCAGGAACCTTCTTCTGGACAGGACGCCAGTCTATCGCAGGACATATAGAGACAAACAGAGACAGACAACCATTCACACCTACAGGCAATTTTAGAGTCTTAGACAAAAACAATCAACACACATTTCAGAACCAGGTTAATGGGATCAACGGGACAATTTCAGACTTACTTGATGGCTCTAAAATTGCCCGGTGGCCACTACACGGTGGTGTAGTGGTTTGCACTGTCGCCTCACAGCGAGAAGGTTCCAGGTTTGCATCCCGACTGGGCGCCTTTCTGTGTGGAGTTCGCATGTTGTCAGCGTGGGTTTTCTCCGGTTTCCTCCCACAGTCCAAAGACGTGCAGGTGTTCGGTTCATTGATGACTCTAAATCACCCGTAGGTGTGAATGGTTGCCTGTCTCTGTTCGTCTCTATGTGTCCTGCGATAAACTGGCGTCCTGTCCAGGTTGTACCCCGCCTCACGCCCGATGTCAGCTGGGATCAGCTCCAGCCCCCCGGGACCCCGACATGGACAAACGGTTGAAGATGAATGAATGAATGTTCCCTTAACAGAACTGCCAAGTGTCTGTGTTGTCCACAGTCTATGTTTGTTTAATAGTATATTTTGGCCTTCACTTACATCTAACAGTGCATGGACTTGAGCGCTCAGTATACAGTTTATTGGTCTGCACCTAGGTTTGGAGAAGTGATTATATTACCAATTGTTTTCCTGATATTTCCTTCCTCACCTATAGAACATGTCTGTTTCATTTTCTGCACAAACAAAACACTTTTTGCGTGGACTGGTGGCTGGAGAGGTGCCAGTTCATCTCCTGGGCACTGCCGAGGTGCTGTTGAGTAAGGCACCGAACCCCCAACTGCTCGGGGCGCTGGTCACTGGCAGCCCCCTCGCTCTAACATCTCTCCTTAATTGCATGTATATAGGTCCTGTCTGTGTGTGTGTGTATTTGGGGCCTGTGTGTGTGTAAAATGAAAAAATAGAGTGAAAATTGAATTTCCCCCGGTGCGGGACGAATAAAGGAATTCTTCTTCTTCTTCTTCTTCTTCTTTTATTGTCACATCTACAATACATTAAAGTATTTAGTTACATTCAGTAGTTTTGTGGTTATGCAACGTGGTCTCATGGGAGGGCGTATAAATAGCACGCCACTTTTCATGACTTGCATGACTTTTCGCGTGCATGTCTACGCATATTAAGCTTTTCGCGTGTCATTTAACGCCCGTAGTTCCCCAGGGTTAGGGTTAGGGTTAGGGTTAGGGTTTAGGGTTAAGGGTTAGGGGTTAGGGTTAGAGTTAGGGTTAGGGGTTAGGGTTAGGGTTAGGGTTAGGGCATTTCACGCCCGTTATTTCAGCCATCCTCCACATGAAATATTGATTTAAAAACAACCCTCTGACAGAAAGCTCCACCACTTCGTATTTCTCCGGAAAGTAGCGGACAAATACGAACATGTGGGTTTTCCCTCAATGACATTTGTGCGTGAAATGACAACGCCATCTCTGCACTATACAAGTCAATTGAGACTACATGGCGTGAAATGACACGCAAAAAACAGGACATGCGTTGTAATTATACGTGAGATGGCTTAAGAGCAATAGCGTGTCATTCACACGCCTTTTAGTGAGACCAGGCTGGGTTATGGGCGTCCTAAGTGGTGTTTTTCTCTATTAAATATATTAATGTTAATGTCACTTTCAGCGACTTGATACCATCCAGACATCAAGGAAAAACAAGTGTACAGCTCTGAGAGCAGTATATAACATGCAGCATGTCAGAACGTTGATTCTGAGCGGTTTAGTTGCTTTGATTTAATCAAGTCGCAGAGTAACCCCATGTCTAGACTGTAAATGTATCATCCCTTGCATGCCACATGCAGCAGGTACACTGTCATTTTAATCTATCCAGCTGTCCGTACCCCTGGCAGGCTCCTGTCTCAGCTGCAACTTATGGGTATAAATGTGATCAGGAGGGTTTAATTTTGCTTTAAAATCTATTTTTTTCAACAATACATGTTTAAACCAAAGGTTGGACCCAGTATAGAGGCTGAATAAATATATTTATTTAGATTTTGCTACCTGTGTGGAGTAGAGAGCACTGTCTCTGGAGAAAGAAAGAAAGCAGCGTACTCTGCTTCGGTTTAATCCCAGACTCTCTCCTCACTTCTGCCAAGCAGCTGCACAACGCTGATGATCAAGTTAATGGGTAAGTGTGATGAAGTTAAAAGGCCGTATGCCAAGGATTTAAGTGTTACTCAGGATTTTATTGTGTAATTATTCCAGAAGGCGACACTTACCAGCAGTTTGTGACATGATAAAGAAGATAAAAGCTGAAATTTTGGCCTTGTCTGTGTCGCCCCCTGTGGTGGTGACAGGTAAATACAAATGTGTATGATCTGTGCCAGAGGTTTTCAAACATTAGTTATGCCATTACCAATGACAGCACTGATAATATATTATTATATTATATAATATTATAAAATATTGTTGCAAAATTACATCATTTCAGTTCATTTCAGTGACTTTTTTTTGCAGGGAAGCGAAAACAAAAAGCATTTTGACAAACAACTTAACAAAACTGCAAATAAAAATGTGAGCATCAAACTTGTGACCTACCACAGAGATGGTATAAACTCTGCGTACACATCACATCATTACACACACACACACACACACACACACACACACACACACACACACACACACACACACACACACACACAACATGTGCAGTGTACAGTATAGTCAGATAGAAAGAGGATAGCGGGGATTTATGAGCTCACGTGTGCGTTCTGCCAGGCAGCCGTGACATGTTATGTAACATGTGAGAGACGCATACACACACACACACATATATATACACACGGACGTAACTCAACTCTGTTAAACTGTCCAACATGTAGACAGCCTCGGGGGAATGAGTGGGAAATAAAATCTGATGAGGACTCCGCTCCCCCCCAAAACATAAATAAGTCTGGACTCTGTTTCTGTTTCCCCAGTCTGCAGACAAAGCTGATTTTAACAACATACATTTATCAGGTTAAAAGTTTCTAATGTGCCACCTTAAAAAGGGGCATGCACACATGTACTGTATAAGCAACAGCTATGAAAACATTTGCCAAAGTGCCAAAATCGCTGCTGTTTTATCATTTTACTAAGCTGCAAATGCTCAGTTCCTGCTACTGTCATTTAAACAAGGAGCCAGGAGATGCAGCTGCATTCAAGGGTTCACCTGTGGGACACTTCACATCACTTCATTAAAACAACCCACACAGGGATTTAGTTCAACGTGGGTTTCCAAGGAGAGCTTTGGTCTCACATAATCTCCATGTTGATGTTATGGCCACTGGAAAAACCCATAACATTCGAGCAGTAGTTGTTGTGTTACTCTGCTCAGTGTTAAATACAGAAATAGTCGGTAGACAGTCGAAGGCTAGTGATATTTATCACACTTCCATGAGACGTTTTAAGTGTGTGTGCTTGTGTGTGTGTGAGTGTGTGTGTGTGTGCGTGTGTGTGTGTGTGTGTGTGTGTGTGCGTGCGCATGTGTGTTTGTGTGTGTGATTAATTCAAGGACGGCTCGCTCCAAGGTTCCTTGAGCCTTGATTTGGTTATTTTTCTCTCTGTGGGTCACATGCCTGTCCCAATGACAGGTTTAGCCTGTGTATAGTGTGTGCATTCATAACGCGTGTCTCTTCTGTCTGCAGTTATTCCCATCAACAATGCTTCACCATGTGATTAATCTACATTACCAGTCTACTTTCAGTTCTTATCAACTCTACAACTATAGTCATGTATTGACAACACTGCCAGGGTTACAAAAAAAGGAGTTTAACCTTGCTGTGAGAGTTTAAACCTCATCTCACAGCATGCACCGAATACAGCACGTCGGCAGCAGTCTCAGTGAACATGCTTTGATAAACCTGGTGGACGCTGCCTGCCCAGCATCACACAGCAGACAAAGTCAGGGCCAAGGTATACTTGATCAGAACATGCAAGTGCAAAATGTACTAGCAGAGCAAACTGGAAAATTGCAGCAATTGGCATTAATAAAACATGGACAGCCATGGAGGTCGATTGTGCAAGCAGCTTATTATGACCCATATTTAGGTTTGTTGTTAGATGACGATCTTTAGTGACGTAGTAATATTCATTCATTCATTCATTCATTCCCCTTAAACCGCTTATCCCGGGGTCGGGGTCGCGGGGGTGCTGGAGCTGATCCCAGCTGACATCGGGCGTGCGGCGGGGTACACCCTGGACAGGACGCCAGTCTATCACAGGGCACATAGAGACGAACCGAGACAGACAACCATTCACACCTACGGGCAATTTTTAGAGTCATCAATGAACCGAACACCTGCACGTCTTTGGACTGTGGGAGGAAACCGGAGAACCCGGAGAAAACCCACGCAGACACGGGGAGAACATGCAAACTCCACACAGAAAGGATCAGGCCGGGATGCAAACCAGGAACCTTCTTGCTGTGAGGCGACAGTGCTAACGACTACACCACCGTGTAGCCCCTAACCAGCTTAATCAAAAACAATTTCCTTTCACAACAAATGTTAATGCATTGCACACTTCTCAATGAGCCCTCTGTCCGCCTTTCTGTGTGGAGTTTGCATGTTCTCCCCGTGTCTTCGTGGGTTTTCTCCGGTTTCCTCCCACAGTCCAAAGACGTGCAGGTGTTCGGTTCATTGATGACTCTAAATCGCCCGTAGGTGTGAATGGTTGTCTGTCTCTGTTCGTCTCTATGTGTCCTGTGATAGACTGGCGTCCTGCCCAGGGTGGACCCCGCCTCACGCAGGATGCCAGCTGGGATCGGCTCCAGCCCCCAGCGACCCCGACAGGGACAAGCGGTTGGAGATGAATGAATGAATGAATATTTTGATGCTTACAAACTCTCCCATCAAGAACCAAAAAAAGAATCACCAAAATATCAATATCATCTGTATCATTTTCCAAAGATTTGTAAGCAATGAACAGAAGCTGTGTATTTCGCTACAGTTCAGATACGTATCAGCCCTTTTTGCAGCGTAAAAACACCAAAACACAAAAACAAGCATGATGGACGTGCCTTTCTAGTCTTCTGAACACTCGTGTTAAAGACACAATAAGACAACTGAAGACATTAAAGGTGCTGATACTAATTTTGGAGACAATAGGAGAGCGTACACGTATTCACCGGATCAACCTTCAAGTAAGAAGCTCGCCCCTCTAAAGAACGAGGCATTGAGCGCCAGTGTTGGGTGCTGGAGGGAAAGTGACAGGGGCAGATTTAAATAACTTTAGCTACACCAGAGAGTGTGAATGCCGAGTGATGTGGCCTCATCACATCAGAGCTGCAGTGATGAAAACGCAGATATATGTGACACGTGAAGAATTGGATGATGAGGTTTGTCGTGTCTGTCAGCACTTGAATGTGCTGAACGTATATTACGTATATGCCCTTCTTATACATTTACATTTCATGTAATAAAGCCAGAGGACACGGATGTCATAGTCACAGCATACCATTTGAAGGAGTAGTGTGTAAGATTTAGTTGGCAGAGAGACAAAGAGAGACAGACAACCATTCGCACTTACATTTACACCTACGGGCAATTTAGAGTAATCAACTAACAGGAGACACAGGTATGTGCCTGTGAACCGTGGGAGAAAGCCGGAGAACCCGGGGAGAACCCATGGCGGGCACAGGGTGATCGCCCCACCCTGGATCCCAACAGGGAACCCTCTGGCTGTGAGGCTACAGTGCTAACTACCAAACCACCATGCAGCCCTATTGGCAGAAATGTAGGCAAGGCAAGGCAACTTTATTTGTATCGCACTTTTCATACACAAGGCAGACTCAAAGTGCTTCACAGCACAACATGGCATGAATTAAAGTGCATTACAGAAAGACAAAGAGAATAAAAACACAGACAATAATAAAAAACAGTGCAGACGTTAAAAGTGCCAAGATTTAGCAGAAAGCTGAGGTGAACATAAAAGTTTTCAGTGTAGTTTTAAAAGTGGTCAGAGTGGGTGAAAGTCTCACATCTTCAGGAAGTTGATTCCAGCTGTTTGTTGCATAATGACTGAAAGATGCTTTCCCTTGATTTGAGTTTACTCTGCGAACCACTGACAGACTGGCCTCAGAGGATCTCAGTGATGTAGAAGGCTGATGTAGTGGGAGCATATCAGTGATATACCTCGGCCCTGGACCATGTAGTGATTTATATGTGAGCAGGAGGATTTTGAACGTACAGGAAGCCAAAGTAATGATTTAAGAACTGGTGTAATGTGCTCACATGTTTTGGTCTTTGTCAGAACTCAAGCAGCAGCGTTCTGAACGAGCTGCAAGGAGACCGTTACAGTAGTCCGGCCTACTGGTGATAAAGGCAAGGACAAGTTTTTCTAAATCTTGAGTCTTCTAATTCAGACATTTGTGTTCCAACATACAGCTCCGCTTGTGTGTGAAAGCTCTTAAGTGACAGTTTTCTCTTTCTCTGTAAACAGTGTGAACACACTCATCACCTTATGGGATGGAAGCCTACTAAGGGCGCACTCACACTGTCCTTCCGCACCGGGCCAAAACAGGTTTTTCGGCTAAAGCCTAGAGCGTTTGACCAGTGTGAGTGCAACCGCTCCGCGCATAACTGCGGACAGCTGGGAGAGAGGTGGGCTTTTGTAGAGCACATTTGCACATGTACGAGCACGAGCGTGCGCACGTGTACGAGCACGAGCACAATGCCTACGGTGGTTCTGAGGTCATTTCCTGTGCGCCCGTTCGGACATAGAAAATAGAAGGAGGGACCATGCGCGGACATTTAAAACAATGGCGGCAAAAGGTTCACGTTGGTGTGATGCGGAGGTGGAGTGTTTACTGCAGATTTGGTCGATGAAAAGATTCAAAAACAGTCGACAAGACGCACAAAAACTCCGAGGTCTACGGAAAGATCAGGAAACAAAGCCACGCATCGCCATGACGTCATCAATGCGTGTGACGTGTTACGGCGTGATGACGTATAGGCAGCAAGAAGCATTTGCGCGAGGCCCAGGTAATGTGAGTACAAACGGGCCTGGGGAGAGGGAGGGAGGGACAAGTACCCTAAAGCCCGGGGCGCTGTGTGAAAGGACAGTGTGAGTGCGCCCTAATTCCCAGTCCAATAAAAAAAAGCTACTTAAATAACTTATATATCTTTTTGTTTACACCTGTTGTCTTGTTCAAAGAGAGAGAAAGCACAGTGAGAGGACGGAGATTTGGTTCTGTGGTGTTCTGATGGATCATATCTGGGGAATATTACTTGTAGAAGGAAACGCCTGCGGACGACCAGAGAGGCAAACGCTAAAACACTTAATGTCTGATTATTATTATGTGAGTATTTCTGTATTTACTCGATATCAAACAAATAAAACCCACATTTATGAATGAGATTGAATCAGCGGACCTTACAGCAAATGATGAGGGAGATAAACAGACTTTATTTTTGGTTTTCTTTCCTTTCTTTGTTTTTTTTTAACCGGCTCACCGGCATTGTGTGCAGAAAAACCGATTCAGTCGGCATTTAATGCACAACAACCGAATCGCTCGGCGTTTGTAGAACAACCGAATCTCTCGGCATTGAGCGCACGACGACCGAATCACTCGGCATTGCGTGCAGAAAAACCGATTCACTCGGCATTAATGCACAACAACCGAATCACCCGGCATTGAATGTGGCCCTGTCGGACCACTCGGAGGAATCCAGATTTCCGCGGTGACATCCGCAGCACTTGGAGATGGCGCTGCCCACAGCGGAGAAGAGTCTGCGGATGACGTTCGACTCCTGTGGTGTCTTCAGGTGACGCTTGACGGAGGAAGCAATGAACTTCTCAAGTGCTGGTTCCCCTAGTTTTAGGGAGATCAGCACCATTTGTTCGTTGCCCCACTTCTTGCACAGGTCCTGGAAGATGGTCTTGTCGAGGTTCTTGAAGGTCTTCTGGGTGGCGTGGAAGTCTACACCCTCGACCTTTGCCCATATGACCTCAAACAGGTGCTTCATGATGGCCTCGGGGTTTGAGCAGGTAAAGGTCACTTTGTTTTTCCTGTATGCCCGCCCAACTAGCTGCTCCACAAACGCCTCGATGAACTGCTTATTTCTTTCCTGCTGCGCCGCAAGTTTGGCAAGTGTCTCTTTAGTTACTGAGACGGTCGCTCCACCGGTCGATGCTTTACTCGATGCACCAGTCAACGCAGGCAAGTGCCCCATGAAGGGTGTGGTCGGTGACTCTATAGGAGGCATTAACTCACTGGCCGTTATACCTGTGATCAATCTGTCACTGTGGGTGTTGACCTGAGTGTTCATCCACCAACTCATCAGTCCCAGGAAACTCCACGCTCTGTCCTGGATCTCAGCGTACATGTCAGCATCTGACTGAGGAACATGCACTGTCCTGCAGACTGTTCCTGACGTTCCTGGATTAATCTCTGGCTCTGTTGCATTTGCGATGTGTCCGTAGAGGAGATCACTGAATTCCTGTGTGAACGTCTGGACTTTGAGAGGGGAAATGTTCTTGAATTTTGTCATTTCCCAACCTTCATTTCCATCCATTAGTTTTTCACCCTCCTCTGCCAGCAGAGAGGGAACGAGGTCTGTGATTTGCTGCGGTGATTTCCTGCTTTCTTCTTTGGGGTCCAGGTCGAATTTGTCCACCACTTCTCTCGCATTACGAGTGATCCACTGTCTGGCAAAATACTTTGCATAAAAGGCCTTGATCTTCTTCTCTGCTCTTTTCCTAAACCGAAGGTCCTCCTTTTCAGTTGTTGGACTTGGGACGTCTTTCAAACTCCTGACATCGTCGGCAATGTCTTCTACGACAGCCTCGATGTCAGAGGAGCTTTGGGATCGTAGCGTCAACTCAGAACGCGACTCTTCGTCCAAAAGAGGTTCAAAGATTTGAGTCACCTCCTCTTGGATCATGTCTCTAATCCTGTCCTCTGGTGTGGCCTCCACCGGGGCTTCTGTGTGTCCGTGGTCATCGTCTTCTAGGTCTTCTGGGTCTTCTAGGTCTTCTGGGTCTTCTGGTTCCTTGTCGTCTCTGTCTGGGTCTTCTGGATCTAAAGGTGTAACTGGTGTCTGCCAGCGCTCCTGATCCTTGGGGTTGTCCGGATCCACAAGTGAAGCTGATGCCCGCCTGTGGTCTGATGACTTGATGAGTTTTTGGGGGGAGGTGGTCGGATTCGGTCTTCTCCTCTTTATAAAAGGTGTTTTGACCCTGGCTGTGAGGGCCTTTAACAGTTTGCAGACGTATTCAATCATAGTGTTCAGCCTGCGGGGGGGAGTGATGCGGTGTGTGCTTGCCAGAGAAGAGTTGACGTGTTCTGAAATGTCTCTGCTGAGCAAACTCGACAAGCGATTTGAGTTGATACCCTGGATCGGGTTCTTGATGTCCAGAACGTCGGAGAAACTCTGTGAGACAGCGTCCCCCACACAGGACTGAATGTCCTCCACAGACACTTTAGTTTGGCCCTGGAGAGCTCTCAGCACGGCTTTGGACAAGGACCGTATTATGTCCAGCAGCAGTTCGGCCAGCACAATTTTAGTGGAGTCATCTGCGGTGCCTGTTTTCAACAGCTCCAGCTGTTCGGGGGTTATCCTTTTGAAGTAGGATTTGATCAGATAATTGCACAGTTCCACGGCTCCTGACTCCTCCGTCTGTGGCGATGCTGGTCTTGAGAGGGCCATCGTGGCTGTTGTTCCTTCTGAATGCTTTGTGTCCTGAATGTCCGTCGAAGAATCCTTGTGAATAAGCGAGTTATTGTCCTTCCTGGTCGGAGCCACGTGAGCTTGTGTGCAGCAGCTGTTCAGGTCTGGAGGCAGATCGAGAATGTGCCGGAACCCTCTGTGATCTCTCATTTACATAGAATTATGATATCACAAAGGCAGTTCTTTAAGCTCCGCCCCCTCAACATCAAAGCCACCGCTGCTAGGCAACAGCGGAACACTCTGGCTGTTTGTTGTTTTTCAAACAATCAGTGAATGAAATGATTTCCATTTGTATTATTGTTATTGTTATTGTTATTATTGTTATTATATAAAATAAAAGGCAGCTTAAGCTAGCAGTTTCCATTGTTGTGGGAATTTTGTAAATGTGTAATTCATAATTTACAAAGCTCCTCCCCAAGTGTTATTCTGGAGGCAGACACTGTCCACGAGCCCTTAGCAATGTTGTTATTTTTAAAGCTGATCTTGTTCTGCTTAATTATGCTGTTATAGGCCTAGTCTGCCGGGGGATAATACTTTTCCAGGTACTCTGACCTTCTCTGCTCTCTGTCTGTATCATTCATGTCTCATCAATGCATGTTACTCATTCAGCTTCTTCCCCAGAGTTATTTGCGTCGTCTCGCAGGTCTCTGCTGATGGTGGTGGTGCCTGCTGCAGTGGTCCTGCATGATGCTTCCTGCTGCCATTATAATCTATCACCTTAGCTGTGCTTGTTTCTACTATTCTGCTGTATTAATAAGTCATATTCACATTACTATAGATATTATTATAACTACTGGAAGTGTGTCTGTCTCTGTCCATCTGTCCGTCTTTTCTCTCTCTCTCTCTCCGGTGCAGACAGATGTCCGTCCTCCACAGAGCTGGGTCTGTCTGACGTTCCTGTCTGTTATAGGGAAGGTTTTCGTTCAATTCAATTAAATTTTATTCATAGTGCCAAATCATAACAGAAGTTATGTCAGGACACTTTACAGAGTAGGTAAAGACCACACTCTATGACTTATTTATGATTTACAGAGACCCAACAATTCCCCCGTAGAGTACGGTGGCAACGAAAACCTTCACTATAACAGACAGGAACGTCAGACAGACCCAGCTCTGTGGAGGACGCACATCTGTCTGCACCGGAGAGAGAAAGAGAAGGAGAGAGAAAGAGAAAAGACGGACAGATGGACAGAGAGAGACAAAGACAGACACAAAGAGAGAGAGAGCAACAAGCAACGTACAAAATGCAACTTACACATTTACTCAAAAAAACTATAAAGACTGATCAGGAAGGTGACGTTATGTAAAACATTCATGCAAAACTAAACATAGAGGCATTCATGAGAACAGCTAACGTTAACGTTACGTTTTCTCTTCCTGTTTCTCCGTAACTACGGCAACCGACCTCCTTAAGCTGCAACACTGCCGCTCGGTGAAGTGGCGTTAACAATGGGCTGCTTTTGGCTCAGACGATGAATCATCAATGTCGTGCTGTTGTGGTAGAACAGTTCTAGTTTGCAGTGGACACATTGAACCTTTTTGACTTCTTTTTAAGTGTGAAATGATCCCAAACTTAGTCTCCTCCTTTACTGGGCTGTAGTGGTGAGCATCCGCAAAAACGGTCCGTGTGGAACAATGATCCCTGCGCTGAACAGGCCGCATAACGCGCAAGATTGGAGTTGAACCAAACATGGAGGCAGAAATGTTGCCATGATACATTTTTGCAGTCGAGTATCTCAAGTTGAAAAGAACGGACTTGTCTCTCTCTCTCCCTCATTTCCTGTCGTCTCTCTACCATCAAAAATAGCATTTTAAGAGGAAGTAGCTTTTGTAGACTGTCATCTTTTAAGAATTACTATCTTATTTCTAAGTGATGATAACCTGCTTGTTTCTGTCTTGTTTTAATATATCCACTCTTATATTAAGGTGACTGTGTCTCACATCTTCAGGAAGCTTATTCCAGCTGTTTGTTGCCTAATGTCTGAAAGATGCTTTCCCTTGATTTGAGTTTACTCTGCGAACCACTGAGGATCTTAGTGATCTAGAAGGCTTATGTAGTGAGAGCATATCAGTGATATACCTCGGCCCTAGACCATGTAGTGATTTATATGTGAGCAGGAGGATTTTGAAATCAATTCTCTGACGTACAGGAAGCCAGTGTAATTATCAGAGCCAGTGTTATGTACCTTCTGAGGAAGCTCAGGTCCTTTGGAGTGCAAGGGGCACTCCTGACCTCCTCCTATGACTCTGTGGTGGCATCAGCCATTTTCTATGGAGTAGTCTGCTGGAGCAGCAGCATATCAGCAGCAGACAGGAGGAGACTTGATAAACTTATCAAGAAGTCCGGCTCCATCCTGGGATGCCCTGTGGACTCAGTGCAGGTGGTGGGAGAGAGCAGGATGATGGACAAGCTGTCATCGCTGCTGGTGCAGGAGTCCCACCCCCTGCAGGTCACTCTCACAGCACTGGGCAGCTCCTTCAGCAACAGACTGATTCACCCTAAGTGTGCGAAGGAGAGGTATCGCAGGTCCTTCAGCAACAGAATGACACACCCTAAGTGTGCGAAGGAGAGGTATCGCAGGTCCTTTCTTCCTGCTGCTGTCAGACTTTACAATCAGCACTGCTCCCAAATAGACTATTGGCCTCATCCTGTACCCTGCACTGTGAAATATGCCTGTACTATGGGCACTTCTGTTTTTTGCACTTTTTGCAATTTTGCTCACATTTTCTGGTCTTTGTTAGAACTCTAGCAGCAGCGTCCTGAACGAGCTGCAGCTGCCTGACAGTTTTTTTGGGAAGACCTGCAAGGAGACCATTACAGTAGTCTAGCCTACTTCTAATAAAGGCACGGACAAGTGTTTCTAAGTCTTGAGCTGACATGAGCCCTCTAAGAGGTGATAGTAGGCTGATTTTGTTACTGATTTGATGTGACTGTCGAAATGTACATCAGAATCCATAATAACCCCAAGATTTCTGGCTTTATTTGAGGTTTTCAGGGACAGTGTAATGTAATATTATATTTATAAATATGTTTTAGCTTTCTACAACACTGTGTAAAAGAGATCATTGCCATGGAAAAGTGTTCTGGCAGAGGCAGAGCCAGAGCCTGGGTGGACCACATCCGTCAATCCACAGAAAGTCTGGTATATTTAACTTTAGTAGTGACAAAAAAAACAACTAAATGTTAGCTTTCCATTACTCCGATATTAATTTTAATAGCCTGTATTTGGCGAGCACAACACTTTGGGTTCATGGTTAATGGCTGGATTACTGGAAAGAGAATAAGAAAACAGTACAGCGGACACTGACGACAGAGAAATGGACCAATATGCAGTAAACGCTACGCCGAACACAGTATCTGCTATGGCAGCGTTTAAAGACTTTGACAGTTACTGAGCAGAAAACCTCCATCCAACCGTAGAATCACTGCCATAATGACCGGCTCGCTCTACATTGTTCCTTACATAATCCCCTGATAGATGCCACTAAATCCTACACACTGATTATTTAATAGTGTAGTTGAGTAAAGATTTTTTACTCAAACCCAAGCAAACTATAAATGTCACCATCGTGGTTGCACAAGATCAAAAGTTAGGAGAGCGCCCATTTTTTTGTTGCTGCTATTTACAGCTTTTTTGTTTTGTTATGTAGAATAAATTGACTACATCTGTATTTTGTTGTGGGCTACACGGTGGTATAGGTATATGGTTAGCACTGTCGCCTCACAGCGAGAAGGTTCCAGGTTTGAATCCCGGCTTGGGCCTTTCTGTGTGGAGTTTGCATGTTCTCCCCGTGTCTGCGTGGGTTTTCTCCGGGTTCTCCGGTTTCCTCCCACAGTCCAAAGACGTGCAGGTGTTCGGTTCATTGATGACTCTAAAATTGCCCGTAGGTGTGAATGGTTGTCTGTCTCTGTTCGTCTCCATGTGTCCTGTGAGAGACTGGCGTCCTGTCCAGGGTGTACCCCGCCTCACGCCCGATGTCAGCTGGGATCGGCTCCAGCCCCCCTGCGACCCCGACCCCCGGGATAAGCGGTTGAAGATAAATGATGTATTTTGTGCTGGCTGTACAATGAAAATAAATTAACCTTGAAAATGTGTAGGCTTCCTCCTCTGGGGAACATGAATGTTCTTACAAAGTGCCATGGCAATCCAGCAAGAATATGTTGAGATATTTCAGTCCAGACCAATGTTTTATCTGCAGTATTATGTTACATTACAGACAATTTTAGTTTTAATGATTTCAAAATGAGAAATTAAGTCTTTAACGTCAGTTTGAAACTCTGACAACCATAAGCCTCAGTGGCTGCTAAACAAAACAAGCCTGACTGATCACTTCTCTCTGTCATTTTTAATTGTCTTGTATTGACTATATTCATTCATTCATTCATTCATCTTCAACCTCTTGTCCCTGTCGGGGTCACGGGGGGGTGGGGGGACGGGGCCGATCCCGGGCGTGAGGCGGGGTACACCCTTCGAACCAGGAACCCTCTTGCTTTGAGGCGGCAGTGCTGACCACGACACCACGATGTCGCTCCTATTGACTATAAACATTAATTCATTCATTCATCTTCAACCTCTTGTCCCTGTCGGGGTCTTGGGGTGCTGGAGCCGATCCCAGCTGACATCGGGCGTGATGCGGGGTCCACCCTGGACAGGACGCCAGTCTATCACAGGGCACATAGAGACGAACAGAGACAGACAACCATTCACACCTACGGGTGATTTAGAGTCATCAATGAACCGAACACCTGCACGTCTTTGGACTGTGGGAGGAAACCGGAGAACCCGGAGAAAACCCACGCAGACACGGGGACAACATGCAAACTCCACACAGAAAGGCCCCAGCTAGGATTCGGACCAGGAACCCTCTTGCTTTGAGGCAACAGTGCTGACCACGAGAACACCGTGTCACTCCTATTGACCATATTGATATATATGACATATACTTGTTTTTAGCTATTTTTATTGATTTACTTTAATTTTATTTGCAGTTGTATTTATTTTTGCTTGCTCATTTTACTGTTTGATGTATTTTAACAATCTTATCACGTGAAGCACTTTGTGGCTGTCTGTAAAAAGGTGCTTTATTTAATAAACATAAATATAATTATATTCCATAAAAAAGTTTTATGTGGTTGAAAGCTACAGCAAAAAAAAACATAGTATGACTTGAGTTTAACTGTTGTATGAAGTTGTTTCTTTATTGTTGTTATCCAGTTATTACATCTACAATAGGACTCATTTACAAACATTTAGATGCAGAAGATGCTCGTACCTCATTAAAGTGCATTAAGGTCTCGTCCTTGTGTTGTAACATTGAAGTAATCGTTCCTTGGAGGTAGCTTTTGTATTCTGATAATGGACTATAATGGCGAAGTGGAAAGCCGGGCGGTGCAGCCAGTTGCCTCACCAGTTGCATCGACAAAATGTTTCATATTCCCAGTAAAAAAGCTCCTTGAGGCTTTGTTCTTTAAACACTTCTACTGGAAACACAAGAATAAGGAACAGGCAGAAGGAAGATTTTCATGTATCCCCAGTTTTAAGTAAGAGTCAGCTCCTGTCCGCCACTCTGTCATGCTGCTTTCAGTTCAGTTAAAATCCCATCATGTCACTCTGCAGACAGGTAGGTATATGTTCCCTTTAGGCAGATTTGCAATTACAGAAGTCAAAACGTCTGCTATAAAAACATTGATGATTCAGATTCAAGCAACTGAACTAGCTACAGAACTAGTTCATATCAAAGTGGCATGAACTGTTGACAAACCAAAGTAACAGGTTCACCTTGGAGAGAGACATCCCTGTAATTATTTTTCCGAGCTGTACATTTCCATTGTATTTGAAAAAGGTAAGAAATCTCAGAGACGACCTCCTGTAAACCGTGACTCTATCAGTGTTTCCCACAGTTAGGGTCGGGACCCCAAAAGGGTCTCAGACCACGCTAAAACGGTATAATTAAATTTCCTAAGCAGAACAGCGAAGACTTTCTTCCCCTTCTCTTTCTTCTTGGGAAGCTTGACCTGAAAAACTTGTTTTGTTCTTTCGATTAGGTGACATTGAGTGTGACTTCTGTGCTTCCCTCACTCTCGATCACGCAAATGCATAATGTATTTTTGTAAGTTTGGGTCCCAGGGACACACCAAATTCATCTTTTGGGTCTCGAGCTGGAAAAGCCTTGGGAACCCCTGACGTAGATCTTTGTAGTCTGGCTGAACTGAGCCTTTACGATGACAGTTGTGATGGTGAGTACCTGCTCGGAGATTAAGCAAATACAGGAAAATCTTTCATGTACTGCTGCCGCCTGTCAAAGGCTGGCATGGGGGTTCAATTGGATAGCTACTCAAACATAATCCAGACGTTTCTGCCTTGAAATAAAGAAACTAAACATGTTTCTAAAGATGCCTCTCATGTTCAGTTAATGTAATATTACAAACTCTTTGTAGGACGTTGTGCTTATGACTGTAAAGTCACTGTTGGAAGCTCAGTTTTTTATTTAGAAAAGATTGGTTGGGGGGCAGCAGTAACTCAGTGCATAGGTGACTTGGCTCAGAACCGTAGGGTCACTGGTTCAAGTCCCGGTGTGGACCATGTATGGAGCATGGACTGGTGGCTGGAGAGGTGCCAGTTCATCTCCTGGGCACTGCCAAGGCCAAGGCACCTTGGGCGCTGGTCGCTGGCAGCCCCCTCCTTGATTGCATGTATATAGATCCTGTTTGTGCATGTGTGTATTTAAGGCCTGTGTGTCTAACATGATTAATAAAAAGAGTGAAAAAATACAATTTCCCCGTTGCGGGATCAATAAAGTTATTCTTCTTCAAATGAGGCCAGCAGCATTTTCATATAGGTCACCATCACCTTTGTAGCAGCCCCATACTGTGGATGGTTTATTTGACAGATACTGCCATCTGGTGGTTAAACAATAAATACTTTAGCATAATTACTTAAGTACTGACTGTGCTTAAGTGTAGTTTTGAGGTACTAACTCAACCATTTCTATATCTTGCTGCTTCACTATGTTTCAATTCATTCAATTCAATTTTATTTATAGTGCCAAATCATAACAGAAGTTATCTCAGGACACTTTACAGAGTAGGTAAAGACCACACTCTATGACTTATTTATGATTTACATAGACCCAACAATTCCCCGTAGAGTACGGTGGCAATGAAAACCTTCACTATAACAGACTGGAACGTCAGACAGACCCAGCTCTGTGGAGGACGCACATCTGTCTGCACTGGAGAGAGGAAGAAAAGGAGAGAGAGAGAGAGAGAGAAAAGACGGACAGATGGACAGAGAGAGACAAAGACAGAGACAGACACACTTCCAGTAACTATAATAATATCTATAGTAATGTGAATATGACTTATTAATACAGCAGAATAGTAGAAACAAGCACAGCTAAGGTTATAGATTCTAACAGCAGCCGGAAGCGTCATGCAGGACCACGGCAGCAGGCACCACCACCATCAGCAGAGACCTGCGAGACGACAATGCACAAACAACTCCAGGGGAGTTTTCAGTGGAAAATATTTATTTTATTACACTATGCCAGGGGTATGCCAACACACCTGACTCTAATGATTTGCTCGTTATCAAGCAGCTGATGCTCGTCACAGTTTGTGTATTGTTACACTCAGGTGTGTTCGGGTAGGGAGAAACCTAAAACATGCAGGACAGTGGCTCTCCAGGACCAGAACTGCCTACCCATGCACTATGCAGTACATCTTAGGGCGCACTCAAACTGTCCTTCCGCACCGGGCCAAAACAGGTTTTTCGGGTCAAGCCTAGTGCGTTTGACCAGTGTGAGTGCAACCGCTCTGCGCATAACTGCGGGCAGCTAGTCGTCCACAGCCCGTCCACGAGCAGCAGACACTCAGGTTAGCTGGTCGGATCATGCAGGACCCCTCTCACGCTCTCTTCGCGGCGTTTGAGTGGCTCCCCTCAGGACGCCGTCTTCGCTGTCCCTGCTGCAGGACACAGAGGAGAAGAGCAACCTTCATCCCCAGGGCTGTCCAGCTCCTCAACTCCTGACCCCTCTGACCATCCCCCTCCCCACTCTTGACACCCTCCCCTGGACACTACGGCGGTTCTGACGTCATTTATGTGCGCCTGTTCGGACATAGAAAATAGAAGGACGTGATGACGTATAGGCAGCAAGAAGCATTTGCCGAGGCCCAGGTAGTGTGAGTACAAACGGGCCTGTAGGGGGGGACAAGGACCCTAAAGCACGGGACGGACCGACAGTGGGAGGGCGCCCTAAGAAACAAATAGAAACAGGTGAGTTTTTTCTCTAATAGTTGCTCAGCATATTGTTTAGTAAAAGTTATTTAATTAATAAGGTAAATAATGAATTGACATATTCGGTATTGTCTCAGAAATCTCTACATTGTAATGTTAAACCAGAGAGAGGGTTTTAATGAGACTTTATTTGTCATTAATGCATTTAATCTTATTTAGTGCTGAACTAGAATCCTAGATTAAACTGAATAGGCGGCAAGAAGCATTTGCGCGAAGCCCAGGCAGTGTGAGTATAAACGGGCCTGGGGCGCTGAACATTTCATACAATAGTGTACAAAGGGTACATTGTGATAGAAAAAAAAAAAAGTTGGGGGGCCGACGTTAGGCTCAGATTTTCGGTGTCAGTCAATTAAAGGGCAGTTCTGTTATAATGATTAATAATCTTGATAATGAGCACGGCATTGTTTACTGTGTGAATACAATCTAAACTAAAATAGGATTTAAGTACAACACTTCTTTGCTTTTCTTTAAAAAAAGAAAGAAGGGAAGTTGCCTGTTGATTTTAGGATCGATAGACTTAGTTAACGATAATTAAAGCTCAAATTAATATCCTTAAGTGAAAGACAACAAACAGTTTTTTTTTCCAAATCAACTTTTTTATTGATACCAAAAAACAAAAAGGAAGCAAATGTTTACATTTACACATCCGAGCGTGACGTCTCAAGTTTCACAAACGCTACAAAAATATATATAAAAAGAAAAGAAATTACCAAACACTGTCCGAGTGAAGTCCAATATTCACAGATCGTGGGGTTTGGAGTAACTGCAAGAACCATGTTTCATCCCCTTTTGCTGTCTGTCGCCTGGTATAGTTTTAAATTCACTCGACAAATCAGACCAAAACAACTTTACGGACACACGTTTGAAACAGTCCCGCTATTTAAAATCATAATGAAACATTTGTAACTTGGTCTGGTCGTTGTTGAGACTGCGAATAAGAATAAGTCATTTGAGGAGACTAAACGCAAGATCACATGTTCCTGGTGGGGATTTTCTCACTGAGCAAAATAAAAAAATGAAATAACCTGAAAAATCAAACTCTGAATAGTGATGTGAAACCCCCCTTGATCCCAACATCAATTTAATAATAATTTGGCCAAAGAAAAACAAAAGAACATCCTTCTTTCTCTAGAACAGAAGTGTTTTGTCTTCATTTCCTTCAGTCACAACATGTTTTATATCCTTGCAGCCCCACAAAAGGAAATTGGGAATTGTGTAATCTGTGACCTTCAAGTCCTGGATGTTGAGGAGGGGACGGTGTTGACAAAAGGGGTCTGAAGATGTTTTTGAACCTAACCAGTTGCAGCATCACCCTCTCCCTCAGTACAAGAAACTTCTGATGCCCACGAATGCTCCTTCACACGCAAGTGGTCAGGGTTAGCCTACCCTGAGGGGCGGAGCAACAAGGACAACACCGTCGCCTCGGACAAACAGCATGGGGATGTTCCTCTTGGTTGACTAAAAGAACAGAAAAAAACACGCTTTACTTTAGCTATACATGAATTACAAAGATAGCAGTACTATGAACATGATTTTAAAAGCCGTAAACCAGTACAATATTTAGCTTTTTAGACATTTTGCCCTGAGTCCTGCCACCTTCAGAAGTTTTCTGATGACTCAGCAATAGTTGGCTGCATTGGAAACGGGGATGAAGGTGAATACAGGACTGTTGTGGGCAACTTCATCACTTGGAGTGAGCTGAATCATCTGCAGCTCAATGTGACTAACATAAAGGAGCTCATAGTGGATCTGAGGAGGGTGAAAACACCTGTGACCCCTGTCTCCATCCAGGGGGTCCCTGTGGACTCTGTAGAGGAGTATAAGTACCTGGGGGTGTACTGAATTGGACTAGAAACACAGAGGCCGTCTACAAAAAGGGCCAAAGTCGACTCTTCTTCCTGAGGAGGCTGAGGTCCTTTAACATCTGCTGAATGATGCTGAGTCTGTTCAATTCAATTTTATTTACAGTGCCAAATCATAATAAAAGTTATCTCAGGACACTTTACAGAGTAGGTAAGTCTGTTGTGGCCAGTGCGATCTTCTTCACTGTCACATGCTGGGGCAGTGGGCTGAAGGTCGCAGACACCAACAGACTGAACAAACTGATCAGGAGGACCGGTGATGTCGTGGGGAGGAGCTGCACACCCTGACGACCATGGCAGAGAGGAGGATGCTGTCCAGGCTACAGTCTATCCTGGACAATGTCTCCCAACCTCTCTACGACACACTGGCCCAGCAGAGGAGCACCTTCAGCAGAAGACTCCTTGCACCCAGATGCACCACAGGAAATCATTCCACCCTGTGGTCATTTAACTTTACAATGCACCCCTAATAGTCTGTCACCCCCTCTTTGTGATTTAAACTCAACTATAGACAATCTGTTCTTTACACATTTTTACAGTACTTTTGATCTGTATATATATTACCATGGTAATTTTGTGCCAATCTTGTCCTTTAAGATCTTGAAAAAAGCCTTTTTTACACGTGCCAGAATTCATGGCTTCTGTCAATAGTGCGATACAAACATATAGTATTTTGTATCACAATCTGTATTTAAAAAGCTACTTTGGAAGTGGTTTGATGCTGCTGATATAGAATAAAACCATAAAGCAGCATTATTCTATCGTTTCAGGAAAGCCCAGTGTGTCCAGACTAGTTTAGGAACCAAAAACACCACAACTAGTTCAGCTGTAAGAAATGAGGCTGTAACAGGTAAAAATGAATATAATACCTTATAGAGTTCTTCATAAGTCTCCTCGTCAATCTCCACCGTCGTCACCGTCTCCTCCACCTCACCCAGGACCATGTTCATGTGCTGATCGTAGGCCTGCAGAGAACAGCCACAAATATAAACTGGGAGAAGTGCACAGAAAAGGGTTTGACAGTATAAGCACATACTGGCTGTGTGTATCTTACATGCAGTCGACCACGGAGCTCTCGGTCATTCCTCATCTTGACGTAGATCCTCTCATCTAGACTGAGTCTGATCAGATCGAGTGGCTCCTCAACTGTGTTGGTGATTGGTTGCTGCAGCACACATAAAGGATACAAGTTAGGCCCATGACAGACAACGAATTCAACAACTTAAGAGACAAAAAGCAACGCAATTTCAGTCGACTGCTGCTTCCATAACTCCGTAAGGAAGTTAACCCCAGTATACATTAACTTAAGGGAGAATATGGGCGCACTCACACTGTCCTTCCGCACCGGGCCAAAACAGGTTTTTCGGGTCAAGCCTAGTGCGTTTGACCAGTGTGAGTGCAACAGCTCCGTGCATAACTGCGGCCAGCTGGCCGTCCACGGCCCGTCTGAGAGAGGTGGGCTTTTGTAAAGCGCGTTTGCACATGTACGAGCACGAGGCCTACGGCGGTTCTGACGTCATTTATGTGCGCCTGTTGGGACATAGAAAATAGAAGGAGGGACCATGCGCGGACATTTAACAACAACAACAACAACAATGGCGGCGAAAGGTTCACGTTGGTGTGATGCGGAGGTGGAGTGTTTACTGCAGATTTGGTCGATGAAAAGATTCAAAAACAGTCGACAAAACGCACAAAAACTCTACTAAACTAAAATATTTCTTCTTTAAAAGAACACCAGAGAACGGCTGTGAAGGTTTTAGTTGGTGGAAACAATGTTTTTCGACCTTCTCCCGGCTGGGTTTGGCTTTTCCCTGCGGTGCTTCCATCAGCGTCAAAAGTTGGTTTAGATGTGAGTGGTTGAAGTAGCACATCAATAAAGATGGCGGATAAGTGGTTTATCCAATGTGAAGCAAGGTGGAACGAAATTAATGTGGTGAAAGTCAGGTTACAAACTGGGGGCCCAGCTGGTGAAATGTTTGATGCATAGTTAAGCTGTTACACATATTCAAAGAGTAAATTCAGCCATCAACACACATCCACTATGTCCATGAAAAGAAAAGCCTGACAGTCAGAAGCTGCAGGATGAGATGAGAGGAGCAAACAGATACCAGAGGGGATAAGTGTGTGCACAGCAAGGTGAAGACAACTCAGGGCGCACTCACTGTCCTTCCGTTACGTGCCCAAACAGGTTTTACGGCTAAAGTCTAGTTCGTTTGACCAGTGTGAGTGCAACCACTCACGGCCCTTTGGGGAGAGGTGGGCTTTTGTAAAGCGTGTTTGAACATGTGCGAGCTTGAGCGTGCACATGTGTACGAGCACGAGGCCTACGGCGGCTCTGAAGTCATTTTGTGTGCGCCTGTTGGGACGTAGAAAAAAGAAGGAGGGACCATGTGCGGACATTTAAAACAATGGCGATGAAAGGTTCACGTTGGTGTGATGCGGAGGTGGAGTGTTTACTGCAGATTTGATCGATGAAAAGATTCAAAAACAGTCGACAAGATGCACAAAAACTCTGAGGTCCATGGAAAGATTTGGAAACAAAGCATGCATCGTGATGACGTCATCAATGCATGTGACGTGTTACGACGTGATGACGTATGGACAGGCAAGAAGCATTTGAGCGAGGCCCAGGTAGTGTGAGTACAAACAGGCCTGGAGGGGGGGACAAGTACCCTAAAGCACGGGGCACGGGACGGACGGACAGTGTGAGTGCGCCCTCAGAGCTTGTTCATCAACACTATCTTGCATTAAACGGTCAAAAAGCTTTGGGGAGTAAAGATCTGTTGGAGAACAGCGGTGCAACTCATTTCTACTGAGTTAAGAACCTGCTATGAAACACTATGCAGCTGAAATTAAGGAGAAGTAAATCATACATAACCACAGTGGTGGAAGGTAATTAAGTGCATTTATTCAAGTACAACTTTGAGGTATTAGTACTTTGCTTGAGTAATACCGTTTTCTGCTACTTTATACTTCTATTCCACTACTTTCTTAAGTTAATATTGTACTTTGTTCTTATTTACTTTACATATTCCAAATATTGATACATAAAGAATATGAACAAGTAGGAAATAGTGTAATAAAGCTACACATCAGCACCACTACATCGCTTTATTTTAGGGTACTGTAACTTACTGCTGCTACACTTACTGTGCTTTACTGTAACTTGTATATGTATGTATAAAGTAATTCAAATTAGCACCACCTTAAAGTGATATTTACACAAATCCAATACTATAATACTCTGAAACAGACCATTCTGCAATATGGATACTTTTACTTTTTATACTTTAAGTACTGCTTTTGATTTTGAATTTTACTTTAGTAACATTTTGAATGCAGGCCTTGTACATAACAGAGTATTTCTACAGAGTGCTAAGGTTATTTCTTATTTTAAAAGCTCTTAAAGGCTTCTTCCACCTCTACATAAGTACTAACATTTGGAGGAGAGACTGAAAATTGATGAAACTGTGGAGAAAAGTAAATTAAATGAGATTGTATTGCGCTCTTATAGATTATAACACAACCAATCAAACTAGTATTTAGTTGTTATCTAAACACAACCAATAAAACAAGATTAATAGTCAATAATGATGGCTGTGTGCTATCTTGCATTTAGTGGTTTTAGCTTTGAACTGGTAAAATATATAAAATAGCACCGGAGAGTCTCTCAAACAGGTTTTCTCATTTTGACGGTAGCATTACATGCTAACAATGCTAACAATGCTACCTTAGCTAGCATGTTTGACAGGCCTCTCCGCGCTGTTAACAAAGCAAAACCAGAATAAAGGGACATATTAATCACCCTCAAACAGGCACAGGGATAAAACACTACACCGTCATGCTTTAAGGGTCGTTACATTCACGCTATGTTAGAGAATAACCGCATATTTTGACGCGGCTGCACAAACCTGCTCCGCTTCGTCCGCCATTGGTTTGGAGTCTGAGTCGTGTGGGTTGAACGGGTGCGGATGTAGAAGCACTAAAGAGCAGGCGCCGCGGTGGCTGCTGGGAAAAAGACATGCGGCCGCCATGTTGGACCGGTCACACTCGTCATGTTTCTACAGAAGTGAGAAGAAGAAGAAGAAGAAGAAGAAGAAGAAGAAGAAGAAGAAGAAGAAGAAGAAGAAGAAGAAGAAGAAGAAGAATTCCTTTATTCGTCCCGCACCGGGGAAATTTGATTTTATCATTCATTCATTCATTCATCTTCAACAGCTTGTCCCTGTCGGGGTCGCGGGGCCGCTGGAGCCGATCCCAGCTGACATCGGGCGTGAGGCGGGGTACACCCTGGACAGGACGCCAGTCCATCGCAGGACACATAGAGACGAACAGAGACAGACAACCATTCACACCTACGGGTGATTTAGAGTCATCAATGAACCGAACACCTGCACGTCTTTGGACTGTGGGAGGAAACCGGAGAACCCGGAGAAAACCCACGCAGACACGGGGACAACATGCAAACTCTACATTTTTCATGTTACACACAGGCCCGAAATACACACACATGCACAAACAGGACCTATATACATGCAGCTAATGGAGAGATGTTAGAGCGAGGGGGCTGCCAGTGACCAGCACCCCGAGCAGTTGTGGATTCGGTGCCTTGCTCAACAGCATCATCTCCAGCAGTGCCCAGGAGATGAACTGGCACCTCTCCAGCCACCAGTCCACGCTCCATTCATGGTCCACACAGGGACTCTAGCCGGCGACCCTCTGGTTCCCAGCCAAGTCACCTATGGACTGAGCTACTGCCGCCCGCAAGTGCAGCATATTCCTTCTCAAGCGAACCATCACAAAACGGGCTCGGGGGGTTTACTTAAGATTTAACATTAACATGACAAGATCATTTTCCCAATTAATTTGAGAGATAATGAATAAAACGTGACATGTCATGCCTTGTAAAGACTTCTCATAATTTGGAAAACACTGTGGAAAACACGGACGGATGATTTCAGTTGGTTATTTTATTGTTATGAAATTAAACTGTAATCTGTATATTTATGTGCACATTGTCAAACTCGTCCCTTTACTGGCATTTATGTTGTTATATGTCACGACCCACAGGTTGTGACTTGGACCCTGGCCTCTGTTTGCGTGTGATTGTGGTTTTTGTGTTTCCTTTTGTCCTTTTGGACCCTTGGTGGGTTTGCTTTTTGTCTGTCTCTGTGTTCTTTTCTCTCCCTCTGGAAGCTGCTGAGGGGGGGCGTGGTTAATGAGGAGACAGCTGTCACACCTGCAGCCCATCACCGGCAATCAAGCGTGATCACACTGTCCTTTTGGCCGCGGCCAAAACCGTTTTTTCAGCTAAAGCCTAGTACCTTTAAGCCATGTGAGTGCACCCGGCATTTATGTTGTTATAATGTTGTTGGCAATACATTTTTTTTAAATATATATTTTTAGGTAATGAGGTCATCAGGCTAACTCATGCCTCTGATAATAATAATAACTTTATTAAAGTTTTTTCAAGCTGGAGCCTTGTTTACTGTCAATATGCCAAAAATGACTTAAATATTCATATTGAAAATAAAGAATACAAACATATTAATACATGCAAAGTGACACAGAGGAAGCTGTATAAAGATAAGAAAGGATATTCCTTTATTAGTCCCACGAAGGGGAAATGTCCTTATTAAAGCAACAAAGTGGATAGAAAACAGAAAAATCATCAATAATAAAAACAATAAATTGTAGAAAATATAGAAAAATATGAACAATACAAATACAGGGAAATGTAAAATTTAAGAATACCAGGAACAATAGATGCAATATTTTTAAATATTTTACATTTACTCCAAGGCAAAAATAAATTATTACTATTGCACACTGAGATTTCATACTGAAGAGAACCCAGTTGGTGAATGTTATAGTGCAGTTATTGTCATTATTTATCATAATTTCAATTAAATTCAATTCACTTTTATTTACAGTGCCAAATCATAACACAAGTTATCTCAGGACACTTTACAGAGTAGGTAAAGACCACACTCTATGACTTATTTATGATTTACAGAGACCCAACAATTCCCCCGTAGAGTACGGTGGCGTTGAAAACCTTCACTATAACAGACAGGAACGTCAGACAGACCCAGCTCTGTGGAGGACGCACATCTGTCTGCACCGGAGAGAGGAAGAAAAGGAGAGAGAGAGAGAGAAACACAAAGAAAGACAAAAGACAGAGAGACTGACACACTTCCAGAGGTACAAGCAGCCAGCGAGTAACAGTCACTATAACAATATCTATAGTAATGTGAACATGACCCACATGTTATGGCAGTCAGAACAGCAGGGACACGCACATCCAAGGTGACATACATGATCAATGATGAGTCGTGGCGATAGCAGCTACGATACAGCAAGATATTCCACTGATGGTGTTTTTATGGCTACAAGACTAGTGACAGAATAAATGACTAATAGTTATTGAAGTAGCAGCGTCATGCAGGACCACGGCAGCAGGCACCACCACCATCAGCAGGGACCTGCACACAGGACCACTGCAGCAGGCACCACCACGATCAGCAGGGACCTGCACACAGGACCACTGCAGCAGGCACCACCACGATCAGCAGGGACCTGCACACAGGACCACTGCAGCAGGCACCACCACGATCAGCAGGGACCTGCACACAGGACCACTGCAGCAGGCACCACCACCATCAGCAGAGACCTGCGAGACGACAAAGCACAAACAACTCCGGGGAAGAAGTTGAATTAGTAACATGCATTGATGAGACATGAATGATACAGACAGAGAGGAGAGAAGCTCAGAGTATCAGGAAAAGTATCATCCCCCGGCAGACTAGGCCTATAGCAGCATCATTAAGCAGAACAAACGCAGCTTTAAGAATAACAACAACAACATAGCTGAGGGCTCGCAAGCTCGTAATTTGAGATGTGATGTTTGCTTCGATCAAAGCACTTGCTGTAGTTTGCCATTGAAGAAATGACGGCATAGCAACAATTCTACCAGATACTGTACGTTTTTAATCAAAAGAAGCAGAAAAACAAGAATATTCAGTAGGCATATACTTTCACACTGCACTTGCTAAAGCAACTCAGTGAAACGCAGTGGTGAATCCTAACTATTTGCTAAAGCAACTCTACTTGACTGTGTCTATAATATACTCTTCTACACTTCAAATATAACTATTGTTCTTTACTCCACACTGCACGTATCTGACGGATGAAGTTACTAGTTGCTTTGCATATTATGATTTTAAGAAGAAGAAGAATTCCTTTTTATTTATCCCGCAAGGGAAATTAAATTTTTTTCCAGCAACAAGCCTAAAAACATATTCACTTCAATTCATTCATTCATTCATTCATCTTCAACCGCTCGTCCCTGTCGGGGTCGCGGGGGTGCTGGAGCCGATCCCAGCTGACATCTGGCGTGAGGCGGGGTCCACCCTGGACAGGACGCCAGTCTATCACAGGACACATAGAGACAAACAGAGACAGACAACCATTCACACCTACGGGCGATTTAGAGTCATTCAATTTTATTTATAGTGCCAAATCATAACAAAAGTCATCTCAGGACACTTTACGGAGTAGGTAAAGACCACACTCTATGACTTATTTATGATTATGACGTATGATGAGCTTATAATGTATAATGCATTGCTATAGATGAAACCAGGGGCTGTATAAACAATAATTAGATCAAGATAGGAGAATAAACAAGAATCAGTAGGCTGGATTAATGAGAGTGAGCCACTACGCACGACACATGCGTACTGGAGGATGACCTGCAAACCTGGCAACCCGCTCCGTGCAGCTAAGCAGTACCACTCTCTCCCTCCTCTCTTCTCTCCTTCCAGACCTTTCCATCCTCCATGTCTCCGTACGACGATACCAACAGTCCAGCTGTGCACTGGTAAGTGACAATAACAACCCAAACTTCATTATCTGTTGCCACTTAAGAGTCATTTATACCCCGTAAACATGTGTTGACCTCATTTAAACACAGGTTATGTTGTTTTTTCGTGCTACTGCAAAGCAACAACAATCAAGTTTGCAGTATTACATTTACACACTATTGCGTTACAAGGTCAGTGTTGTGAGTTGGGGTTAAAGTAAGTGTTAGCCACTAAGATGCGACATTCAGAGGGTAAAAATATACAAAACGATGATGTCACAAACTCACTGACTGATTGACTGTGCGTTATAACAGTGATCCTAAGCTGCGACGTTAGCCGTGCAAGTACAAATGCACGCACACTTTAGACGTGTTATGTTGTGTTATACATGCATGAGGCTATATTTTATTATTTAGATAGGCAGATACACGCTCAGGCCCATCGTTAGCTCACGTTTAGCTTTTCGATGTGACTGCACTCCCACTGTGTTTATGCCACGTATGCGTGCACTTGTCCTGCAGCAGGTTGGGAAGTTAAATACGAAAATAAGGGTGTTACGTTAGTGCTTTTAGTGTTTTGCATGTTTTTATATAACAACATGAACTACAGTCTATTTGCATTTATGATTTTTGCTATATTGGGGCACACAAATGCACTTTTTTACACTGATAATGATCAATTTGCCTGTTTCTTCATGCAGAAATTAAAGAAGTGCTAAGACATTCAAACATACTTTAAATCAATTTTTACTTTTGTGCCTAATTATTTGCTGCATATGTTTGTTTTCATGCATTAAATATGTTTCTTGCGACAAAAACTACAGAAATAATTGTCAAAAACAGAACCGCAATGATGACTTTTAGGATTTATGATACTTTAATTATAATTTCATCTTGTCCAAGTGTCATGTTTTGGATGACTAGCAATAAAAAGAGACAATAATTCAATGTTGTATATTGTAATTCAAGAAAAGACAAGTTATCCACACATCTGGGACGCTTGAACCATCAATTATTTGGCGCCGTCTATGATGGAAAACTGATTAAAACGATTAACAGACAATTAAAATAGGCTAGTTGTGGCAGCTCGGAGTTAGAATACCTTATTCTGTGTGTTTACATATTTTCCTTAAAGCTCTAACTTATTCACTCCCTTTGTGTTTAATTCTTCTTTGTGTGCCTTTCTGTTTATATAACTCGTGTGTGTGTGTGTGTGCGCCTCTTCTCCCAGTTCAGCCCAGTGCTACATACTGGGTGTTTGTGCAGGCGGAGGAGGCAGAGCAGAGCAGTGGTGATACCCATTCCACCCTCAGCTGCAGTATGGCTCTGCGGTGGAAGAGATCCCTGCTACAAACTAAACACTACAGCTAACACACGGCCTAAAACTACCATTTCACTGATGACGACTCTGCTTATTTAAAGCTAACACATTTTGAAATCAGCAGATACTAGATATGTGTGTATTTGCTCTTCTCTGAATCTCATTTGCACCTTATTTTCATTATTGCTGAAACTTGTGTCCATTTTCTCCTCCCTATATTCTTCTATCTCTGCCACAAGATGGCGCCCAAGAGCCGGAAGATAGAAGTTGATGTCGACGTCTGCTGCAGGTCCTCAGTCCAACTACCTGAATCAGTTTGTTTGAGCTACTGTCGTAAACTCTCACTGTTGAGAAGTAACTGTTACCCTAACCCTTTTTTTAACAAAACAAAAACAACAATCACTTTATCATTAGGACATAAGTGTTAAGTGTTTTAGCAAGGACACTTTTGTCGTGGCTATTTGTTAAAAGATTTTCAATTTTCATATAATTACTGTATTTGTGTTTTCTTTTGTTGTATGTTACACTGAGGAGCAATGACATTTACAAGTAGGGTGAAAATATGAAGACGATGCAAGAGCCCCAAACCATCATCAAGTTTGTTGTGTCAGATATTTCAATGGGTATAACTTAGGGCGCACTCACACTGTCCTTCCGTACCGGGCCAAAACGGGTTTTTCGGGTAAAGCCTAGTGCGTTTGACCAGTGCGAGTGCACCCGCTCTACACATAACTGCGGCCAGCTGGCCGTCCACGGCCCGTCTGAGAGAGGTGGGCTTTTGTAGAGCGCGTTTGCACATGTACGAGCACGAGCGTGCGCACGTGTACGAGCACAACGCCTACAGCGGTTCTGACGTCATTTATGTGCGCCTGTTCGGACATAGAAAAAAAAAACAGATGGACCATGCGCGGACATTTAACAACAACAACAATGGCGGCGAAAGGTTCACGTTGGTGTGATGCGGAGGTGGAGGTTTACTGCAGATTTGGTCGATGAAAAGATTCAAAAACAAGACGAAAACTCTGAGGTCTACGGAAAGATTTGTAAACAAAGCGATGCATTGCGATGACATCATCAATGCGTGTGACGTTATATGACGTGATGACGTGGGGACAGCAAGAAGCATTTGCGCGAGGCCCAGGTAGTGTGAGTACAAACGGGCCGGCCAGCGGGGGGAGATGGAGGGGGGGACAAGTACCCTAAAGCCCGGGGCGCGGTGCGGAAGGACAGTGTGAGTGCGCCCTTAATGCAAAAGCAACACTGACAAAACTGCCACTGGATTTTTGAGTTCTCAGTCATGAAAATGAATTTTTCATCGTCTTGTTCTAGCAGAATGTCGTCTCTTTTGTGTCAGTGGAATATGTATTAATCTGACGCAGACTCCTCACATTAATAAAGTCACATTAAATCACTTTGACATGTTGTCTGAGCAAGAATATCTGAATTAAAAATGCAAAGAAGTGCAGACAGAGGGTCAGCATTTCCTCTCACGGTTGATGGCTACTCACAGCCACTGATGGTTACTGAAGCTTGATTTAGGGTTGTGAGTTGCAGAGTTAAACGTAGCTGCAAAGTCACCCCTTGTAGCCACCATTCAACAGTATAAATACACTTTTCACAAAAATGAAGACTCATTTATCTTTAAACAAAAACAGTGGCCTCCCAACCCCCAGACTAACTTAGAAGTAAGAGCCAATTTTGGAAACATTGTTGACAACTGGCGAACAGCGGAAGAGCTGTGTCATGGGTTTCAAAATGAGCGCAATGAGAAGTAGAAGAGTTTGGATAGAGACTGGAGTAACCTTCATAGTAACACTTAACTAGTAAAATGCTGTTGAATGTGTTTTAGTTGGAGAAAAGTCTTCTTTTAAATAGTCCTACTTAAAGGTTGAATATGGAGAATGAGCTGAACACCGCCATCTAGTGTCTCAAGACCGTAGTCGCAACAAAACAATTCCAGCACTCAGGTTGCCAGGTTGGTCAGACCCGGCCCAGCAGCCCACAGGAGACCAGAGTCTGTTTGAGTCTGTTTGAACCCCTCGGGCAAATCACACCATAAAAACAAGGATTAGAGGAGTTTGACTGACAGTTACTTTTAGCCGTTACGACTAAGTAAACATGAAAGTTTAAACCCCGGGCTTTAGGGTACTTGTCCCCCCTCTCTCTCCCCCCGCGCCCCAGGCCCGTTTGTACTTACACTGCCTGGGCCTCGCGCAAATGCTTCTTGCTGTCCATACGTCATCACGGCGTAACACGTCACACGCATTGATTGACATCGCGATGCGTCGCTTTGTTTACAAATCTTTCCATAGACCTCAGAGTTTTTGTGCGTCTTTTCGACTGTTTTTGAATCTTTTCATCGACCAAATCTGCAGTAAACATTCCACCTCCGCATCACACCAACGTGAACCTTTCGCCGCCATTGTTTTAAATGTCCACGCATGGTCCCTCCTTCTTTTTTCTATGTCCGAACAGGCGCACATAAATTACGTCAGAACCGTCGTAGGCCTCTTGCTCGTACACGTGCGCATGCTCGTGCTCGTACATGTGCAAACGCGCTCTATAAAAGCCCACCTCTCTCAAACGGGCCGTGGAGGGCAAGCTGGCCGCAGTTATGCGCGGAGCGGGTGCATTCACACTGGTCAAACGCACTAGGCTTGACCCGAAAACCGTGTTTTGGCCCGGTGCGGAAAGACAGTGTGAGTGCGCCCTGAGTGACTCAGAATACAATGAAAGACAGCGTAAGCGTCAAACCTACAGAGCTTCACTGGCAGACCAACTGCTGTCTGCAGCGTCACTAACATGGCGGCGGTTTTGCATCTAAAGGGGGAATGTCTCCACAGACACTTGGATTGGATTACTCAGCAAAGAGACAAAAAGTGCTTAAATTTGTGGGTCATATGATCATATGATTGTTTTATCTCACTCTTTGATGGATAGGAACTTAAAAGATAATTAACTAGATGATAGTAGATAATATCTTTAAAGCCCCTGAACACCCACACAGGTGTTTTCAGTTATTCTGGCTGATTAGACCTTTGCTTGGGTTGGAGTTGGGCGGGGCTTTGATGAGGTCATAGAAGTCCGTCGAACAATAAGAATGATAAAGGTGTAGTTTTTCCCACTTTAACAGGTGAAACAAAGAGACAGGAGACTCTGGAAGATGTCAATAAATCACAGGAGACACACCCACACAGTCCTGAGAGGAGGTCTGATCAACTAGTTAACTGAGAGCTGTGTGGGTGTTCTGGGGCTTTAAGATGGTCAAGAATTACATACAGTACATCAGACGACAGTTGATAGCCTACAGGCCTATTTTAAATATGACTAGTAAAAGACTTCATGTGGATTTCTAAATGAATCTGTTGCACACAGCTTATGAATCTTGAATATCTTAAATTAGACTGAACGTAACAAAACTTTTATTCAAACTGAAACGGTGGTGCATTGCACATCCTGTTGTGTATGCAGGCACACAGCCTTTTCCATTACCACAAGTTTACATACACTTCGCTGCTGACACACACACACACACATACACACACACACACACACACACACACACACACCACACAACGACTGAATAATCTTCTGTTAAATCAATACTCATATCAACTAATAAAATAAAACTGGTTTTACAACATCAGTGCTTTCCTTTCTGGCTCGATAGTTACTGTGACATTTCAAGAATTAAAATGTCTTTGCTCTTAAACTGTGGCTCTTGAGCTGCATCTAACAAAACAAACAAAATAAAGAAGAAAATGTGAAGTACTGTATTTTTAAGGCTGCTTCACTGCTGAAGACCTGCAGATGCAGTCACATCAGCTTCCACAGCAGGTCACTGTTGAACAGCAAAAACAGTTTCGCTGGTGCTCTGCTGTATTCTTAATGCTTAAAATGAAATAAACCAAAAGTTATTTTGAAATATTGTATTATTTTCATCTTCATTAAACAGTTCGGGAAGAGACATGCAAGACAGCTTTGACAAAGGTCATAGGTCATATCCAACCTATGAGTAATGAGTAGTAGTGATGATTTACTTGATTGAGAAGAAGAAGAATTCCTTCATTAGTCCCGCGAATGGGGAAATTACACACACACACACACACACACACACACACACACACACACACACACACACACACACACACACACACACACACACACACACACACACACACACACACACACACTTAATGGAGAGATGTCAGAGCAAGGGGGCTGCCAGTGACCGGCGCCCCGAGCAGTTGGGGGTTCGGTGCCTTGCTCAACAGCCCAGGAGATGAACTGGCATCTCTCCAGCCACCAGTCCATCTCTCCAGCCACCAGTCCACACTCCGTTCATGGTCCACACAGGGACTCGAACCAGCAACCCTCCGGTTCCAAGCCCAGTAACCTATGGACACCTATGGACTGAGCTACTACCGCCCAGTGTGTGAGTGTGAGTGTGAGTGTGAGATTGAGCACATATAAATGTTTACATTGTTAAATTTCATTATCAACTAACAAACTGGGAGAAAGCAGCATTGCATTTCAAGTACCCACTAGTACTGGTTTAGTTTATATCTTGTATATTTTTATTGTACATCTAAAGAGCTGAAACAGACCAACCATAGTACACAAAAGTATGTGGCCATGGGCGTCTGACAGAGAGTCTGTGTGTGAAGAGAAGAGTAGAAGTCACAGCTATATGAGTCTAAACTGCAGGCTCATCATCCTGCAAACACACACACATATGTATAGATTCGCACCTCATCACAGGTACATGTTCTTATGCATTGTTTCATAAATATTGCTCATTTACAAGAACTACTTTTCCTTCAGAAGCAGCTACATCAGTCTCACCTTTTGTTGTTGTAAATATATAGGTATATGTGCGTAATGTTCAAAATAATTCACCCTTGTTCAGCCAACATATTTGTTCATTTCCAGGATTTATCAATTTGACTGTGAAACACTGGACCTAAAGTAAGTAAGTGTGTCATTTTTCACTGTGCAGCTGAGAGGTCAAATGAAAGGTTTTCTTCGGAAATGAGATACGCACATTTTAAAAAAAAGGCATCTCGTCTGACATAAATGATGGATGGGACATAATTAAACATTATGGCTTCTTTTTTTAAAGTACATTAGGTCTCCTGCAGCTGAACTAGCCAACTTCTCATTCTGGCAGCTAGAAAGTGGAAATGATTTGATGTGACGTCATTAAGTAAGGTGCACACAGCGCAATCCTGTTTAGTAATGCAGTCAGTCTGTGATATTTTGTGCCAAGAGAACCAGCTTTCCATGGATGAAGCACTTACTATTGCTGTCTGTGAGACAGTTGAGATACAGCACTTCCTCAGAGGAGATTTCCAATGCCAATTTAATTTGATCAAAATGGCCAAATCAACAGTCTCATTAGCGCAAATGGAACACACTTAATTTCGCTTACAGCTGTTTTTTAAATACATTCATTCATTCATTCATCTTCAACCGCTTATCCCGGGGTCGGGGTCGCGGGGGGCTGGAGCCGATCCCAGCTTACATCGGGCATGAGGTGGGGTCCACCCTGGACAGGACGCCAGTCTATCACAGGACACATAGAGACGAACAGAGACAGACAACCATTCACACCTACGGGCGATTTAACCGAACACCTGCACGTCTTTGGACTGTGGGAGGAAACCGGAGAACCCGGAGAAAACCCACGCAGACACGGGGAGAACATGCAAACTCCACACAGAAGGGCCCTAGCCGGGACACGAACCTGAATCCTTCTCCCTGTGAGGCGACAGTCTTAACCACTACACCACCATGTATGAAATACTTTTCAGGTTATTTAATAAATATAAACACATATATAGTTGCATTTTTTACTATAGACTGTATAAAAAATGGACGTAGCATCTGTGATGGAGCCCATTCTCTCAACTTAATCCAATCATCCTCGCAGACGGGAGTGGTCATCTTGTCAGACTTTGACTTTGCCTCATTTCCTCTTACCAAAAAAGGTACATGTATGTGACGTTGGGGGGAGGGTGATACGTCTATCTGGCTGACGTACAGACCTTTTCAACGATGAAAACATAAACATTCAAAAACAATCATAATTTATTCCTAGTTTATGTGAATGATATCAGCTGACAGGAAGTTAACAATGACCAAGGCTGTTGCCTAAAAATGTTTTTCCATTAAAAAGTCTGTACCCCAGAGAAGAAGTGAGGGTCAGTGGCTCGCTGTCACTCAAGAGGCTGCATGTTGACATTTATGATAACATCATCTCACGAATGATGAAGGAGTTAGCAGGCTAATCCTGACAACTAGCCTCCGAGGAGAAGTGACGTCCAGAAGCTAATGGTCAGTCAAGATTAATTATTCATAAACTTTAACCTTCAATAAAATAAAAACTAGCCTGGTAACAAAAAAATTCACCCCCCTCAGTGTTGTCATGGAGATATGACCTAAACATACAGACTAGAATAGTAATTTTGTGCCAGGCCTTAAATAGGTTTGAGTACGCTGTGAAAAGTGCCTGTTGAACATGGGGGTCAATGAGAAATTGCTCTTTTATGAGACCTGTCCCTAGTGGGCACTCAGAGAATTGACATTTTTGGCACCTATTGGATCAATCAGGAAGTCACTGTGGTGGGGCTTGGTTTTTACCAACATGAAGACAAGGTCTGTGACGCTGTGACGTATTCATTACTGTAGAAATTGTGTTCAGATCAGAAGGAAATGAGGTGAAGCATGCTAAGAGTGCCAAATGTCCGTAAGGAGCGTGCGCACGTGTGCGAGCACGAGCACGAGCCCTACGGCAGTAGCGTTATGTCCGCCTGTTCGGACATGTAAATAGAAGAACGGACCATGCGCGGACATTTAACAACAACAACAATAGCGGTTAAAGGTTCACGTTGGTGTGATGCGGAGGTGGAGTGTTTACTGCAGATTTGGTCGGATGAAAAGATTAAAAAACAGTCGACAAGACGCACAAAAACTCCGAGGTCTGTGGAAAGATTTGTAAACAAAGCCACACACACGCGATCAATGCGTGTGACATGTGACGGCGTGATGGCGTATGGATAGCAAGAAGCATTGGCCAGCCCTGGCAGTGTGAGTACAAACGGGGCTGGGGCGCGGGGGGGAGAGGGAGGGGGGACAAGTACCCTAAAGTCCGGGTCGCGGTGCGGAAGGACAGTGTGAGTGCGCCCTAAGAGTGCCAAACGTCCGTATAGGAAGGGGTGTTGGGTGGTGACTGGCTCCCAAAACACAGGACTTACTTGGGGAACTGGTGTTTGTGAAGTATAAAGCACAACCACAACTATTTTTCTGATCTTAACCAAGTCATTTTGGAGACTTTCATTTAGGTTTTATCTCAGTTATATAGTCTTATTTTTATTATTCATTCAGGGTGAAGCCTCAGAGCCTGATAGCAGAACATTTCGGTCCAGACAAATGACATAACAACGTGTCCTTCAAAACAAACTGGCTTCCAACCACAGCATCCTGTTGGCAGGTTCCCAAAAATCTATAAATAAAGAGCCAGAAGTCTGAATTTTGTGACACCAGCATTTGTCTATTGACTGATATAATTTTGTTCTGCTCAGTCTGAACACCGACTCACAGCCGTGAGGCAGTCTGTTGTTCTGCGTCATCCTGGGCCAGGCCAAAAAAGGAGTCAATGTTTCCCCACCAAAGTGTTCTTTTAATTTTATCATTGAATTATTTTTAAATATTTGTATAATTATAAATTAATTGTCTACGTGTCTTTGAATTGATATGAGAACTGCCAACGAAACTACCAAGCTTCATAACATTTACAAGTTTTCATTTTAAAAAGTACATTTGCAGAAGCCTCTGTGTGCTGAAAAATCTCATGTATATCAACTGTTCACATCAGGTTAATTGTTTATGGCCCAATGTACACCTGATATAAACATATGATCTGTATTTGAATATATTATATGCATAATGACATCCAATCTGCAGGCACTTGACACTTTTGTGCAACTTCCAATTAGTACATTCAACCATTAGGGTACAAACCAGAAGAGCAAGTTATTTAGTAAGTGCGGTAGCTTCAAATAAGTCGATCTATAGAAGGCTACATATAAGTGCTTTTTTTTCCTAATTCATCTTCTTAGCCAAGATGCAGTCGAAAAAGATGCATTTTTAGCCTGCGGCAGAAGATGTGTAGATTCTTCATTCCACCATTTGAGATCAAGGAGTGACTCGGTGTTCCTCTAAGTGAGGGAGCAGCAAGCCGATTTTCCGATGCAGAGCGAAGAGGGCGGGCTGGGGTGTAAGGTTAAATCATGTCCTAGATGTAAGCTGGGCCTGATCCGTTAGTAGCATTATAAGAAAGTGCTAGTGTCTTGAAACGGATGCAAGCAGCTACAGGAAGCCAGTGAAGGGGGCAGAGGAGCGGTACAGTGTGCGAGAACTTAGGTAGGTTGAAGACCAGTTGAGCCACTGGATTCAGGATGAGCTGCAGAGGTCGGATGGCACAGGCCAGATGACCAACCAGGAGGGAGTTGCAGTAGTCAAGGTGTGAGATGACAAGAGCCTGGACCAGAACCTGTGTTGCCTTCTGGGTCAGAAGAGGACGTATCTTCCTGATCTTGTGCAGCATATATCAGCACAATCGGGTTATTGAAGCAATGTTGGCGGTAAGGGAGTGTTGGTCGTTAAGTGTCACACCCAGGTTCCTTGCTGTCTGGGTGGGAGCTACCACAGAGTTATCAAGGGTAATAGTAAGGCCTTGGGTGGGAGAGCCTTTTCCAGGAAGGAAAAGCAACTCTCTCTTGTCTAGATTGAGTTGCAGGTGGTGTGCGGATATCCATTAAGAAATGTCAGTCAGACAGGCAGAGAACCGTTCTGCTGCGAGTATGTCGGACTGAGGAAAAGAAAGAGTAAGTTGGTGTTGGTGGAGTTGGTGAACCTTGAGAACCTTGAGGGACCCCAGTAGTAAGATGACAGGGTTCCGACACAGAGCCTGTCCAAGTTACCCGTTATGTGCATTTTTTTAAGGTAGGATGTGAGCATGGAGAGAGTGCTAAGATACCTAATTGCTGAAGGGTGGAAACAAGACTTTGGTGGTTAACAATGTCAAACACTGCAGAAAGGTCCAAAAGGATGAGTGCAGAAGAGAGAGAGGCTGCCCTAGCCATGTGAAGTCGCTGAGTGACCGCAAGAAGGGCAGTTTTGGTTGAATGGCCGCCCTAAAACCAGACTGGAGAGGATCAAGGAGGTTGTTCATATGAAGGTAGGAAGAGAGTTAGTTAAAGACAGCACACTCCAGTGTTTTGGAGACAAATGGAAGAAGAGAGACAGGTCTGTAGTTATTTACTTCAGACTTGTCAAGGGTAGGTTTTTTGAGGAGGGGGTTCACTCTTGTCTCTTTATAAGAGTCAGGGAAGCAGCCAGTGGATAAAGATGTGTTAATAAGATAGGGGAGAAAAGAAGGTCAGGTGGAATAGATTGGATAAGGTGAGAAGGAATGGGGTCAAGGGGGCAGGCAGAGGTTATGAGAGTAAGATCAGGAGATAGGGGGTGAAAGAGGATAGCGAAGGGGATGAAGATGATATTGTTGAAAGGGTGGTGGGGTGGAGAATGAAGAGTGTTGGCAAAGTGGCTTGGTATAAGGGAGGATGGAGGAGGAGGACGGGGGGGGGGGGGTTGTTACATCTCCCCTCTCCAGGGACGTGGCCTGGCTAGGTTCCACCACTCAGGTGTCTATGGCCAGCAGGTCACACAGCATGCCGTCGATGAGGAGGAGCTGAACCATGCCTTGATCCTCCAGGACTCACCGCTTCTCACCTCTTATGTAGTCAAAGATAAGGTATTACCGTTCTAGTTCACTTAGGTCATCAATGTCCTGAGCTGCGCCACTGTCACCAATTGCGCTTGCAAGTGTCAGTGGCTGACTTGCACTCAATTCGGAAAGTCTCTTCTGGATCTTGAAGATCGGTGTCCACCGAGGGGTGACAGTGGCCATTATGACGTAACACAGGTGGCCTCTGCCCTCTGGATGATGCATGACCCTTCTCTGAAGCTTTGGACACAGATTCACGTCGTCTCGGCACCCACTTCACCAGGCAATTACACTAGATCATCCCGGACAAGCCCCCAGTTGTTACCGGCACCAGACCTAGGGGAAATCTGGACCAGCAGCAAAGGATACACAGGCTAGGGAGCACTGCATAACTATGAGATTTACAGTCTGTAGCTCTGTGGATCGGTAGAGAAAGGACCAAAGTTAGCATCTTTCTCATGCCAGAGCTTCTTTATTTCTGAGTACGAATGCATTCAATTCTCAAAATACATCAGTTATCACTACGATCTCGGGTTAAAGTACTTCACAAATTAAATAACAAAAGGTTTAAACAAGCTGGCCATAAATAATGTAAAATATTCTTCCTGAATATAAGTCCACATGAATTCAAAATAATTTAACAGATATTACATATAAACAAAAACTGACTTAACTCGAAACACTATATGTACCAAATAACATAACTCCACATATACATTCACCTTACATGAACATCTGCTCACGTTTATGTACATTAGAATTAGATAAAAAAACATTTCAGCCATATTACACAATACACTCTCTTAAACACTTGCACTTAACCGCTGCGCTTAACAAAATTACACGGCCCGACATGTAAGCGTTAACTGGAAATGCAAAAATCAAACAACTGCCAGGTGAGTTTCTCACAAAAAGTATCTTCAATACTGTTTTTTACACCTGGTATTAAAAAGCATTGGGGACTTTTCCAACAATAAACTAAAGTATTTGACAGAGTAAGCCGAAGAGTTTCTAAAATTCTTGATGGCAGCTTTGCAGGGCAGGGGTAAAGTTCGAGGCAAATCTTCACAGCGAGAAGGTTCCAGGTTCGCATCCCGGCTGGGGCCCTTCTGTGTGGAGTTTGCATGTTCTCCCCGTGTCTGAGTGGGTTTTCTCCGGGTGCTCCGGTTTCCTCCCACAGTCCAAAGACGTGCACGTGTTAGGTTAATTGATGACTCTAAAATTGCCTGTAGGTGTGAATGGTTGTCCGTCTCTGTTCGTCTCTATGTGCCCTGCGATAAACTGGCGTCCTGTCCAGGGTGTACCCCGCCTCACGCCCGATGTCAGCTGGGATTGGCTCCAGCCCCCCGCGGTTGAAGATGAATAAATTAATGATTGAATGAACTGAGTTATGCAGCTACAGCTGATGGTAGCCCAATGGCGGAGAAGAATGCTAATGGAATCATCGCTGAGCTACGAACCAGCCAATTCTTGAAGCTATCAGGGACCTAAAAACTGACTCTTGCGGCAGGTTTAATGGAGTCCTGACAGCAATTGAAGGAGTGAGGAAAGAAGTTGGTGAGTGCTTGGAACGTGTTATGAGTGCAGAAACTCGCCTGTTAGCCTAGTGACCAGGGTTCACAGGGTGCGGAGGGCAATGATGCCTGCTCCTTTTTCGAGACCTGGATCCCGGAGACCCTGGGCTTAACTTCACCAAATACAAAACTAGTCTTGGAGAGAGCCCTCCGTGTGGGACAGAGGAACGACCCGTCTGCACCCCCAAGAACAGTGGTTGTGAGGTTTGTGAACGACAGAGACAAGATGAGAGTTCTGAATGCGGTCCGAAACAAAAAGCAGAGAGTCTACAAAGACACATATGACCAGTCCCAGCCTGGCATTTTTTAAAAATGAAATTCCAATAAAGATATCGTTTTAAAAAAAGCATTTTTAATATCGTAATTCTGCATTGTCAAATCTCAATCTAAATAGTTCAGTGGGGCTGGGGGACTTATAAACAAGCATGGTGCATCGCAGGTAAAGGGATCTTGCATTAACATGCCTTCTTATCCACATTCAGATAGTACCTTCATGCACCTTCAGACTGAATTTCCATTTGCTGCACTTCATTATTCAGTCTGACATAGTTTTTTTCCCAGGCCCCCTTCACAGCAACTTCCTGGTTGATCCAATATGGAAGTGTCAAAACCTGTAGTTCTACGAGTGTCCACTAGGAACAGTTTGCATAAAAGAGCAGTTTCTCATTGACCCCCTTGTTAAATAGGCCATTTTTACAGAATCGTTAAACCTGTTTAAGGCCTGGTAATAAAAAAACATTCTGAGGGGGATGATTTTTCTTTTGTATCAGGCTATTTTTTATTTTGTTGGAGGTTAAAGTTTATGAATAATGAGGGGTGCGGCCTCTTGAGCGACAGCTAGCCACTGGCCCTTACTTCCCCTCGGAGGTAAACATCAGCTAGATGGACGTATCTCCCTCCTCCTGACGCCACATCAATTAACTTTTTTGGTAAGAGGAAATGAGGCGGTGTTAGATTCTAACAAGATGGTGACTCCTGTAGGTGAGTACAATTGGATCTAGTTAAGAATAAACAGTCCTCGACGGAGATCCTACGTCCATTTTTAATACAGTCTATGATTTTTCCCTTTACCAAATATGAGTATCTGACCCACCATCGTCATTTTCAATTGACACAAGCGGTTAGCAGTCGCAAGTACCAGTGAACTTAACACTTGATTTGTTGATAAAAGCCAATTTAAAAGTTATTTCTTTAAGTCGACTCATTTCAACCTGCATGGCAGCATTGATCTCCTTCACACTTGTGGACATGCTTGGGGCTCTTACAGAGAAAGACGGGTCACTGAAACAAAAAATACTTGCTTTATGTTTTACGCATGCTGAACTGTTTTTTCATTGATCTCAAGATTAAAGAGTTTAACATTTGATGCACTAACACGTGTGTGAGAGCATCTGAGGACGTTTACACCACGAATGACTGCTGTTTAACCATACATCATCTTCAAAAGTGAAAGCATGCCTCCTCCCCTTTAAAAAAAGATGAGATTCTTATTCCAGGTGACAAATCTAAAAATACTCTTTCAGGAGGAAGCGCCAAGAGATGAAAGTTGAAAAATGGAGGGAGGGGTATAGAAGAATAATAAATAATTGCTCAGTAAGATCGATGAAAGCTCTACCTGTTCGGTCAGGCTGACCCTAGAATAGCCCTGCACTCGTTAAAATGTCATTCAACCCTTGACATTACAGCAGTGACTGACAGACTGATTTATATGGATTTAATTATGGATGAAGCCAAAGTCAATGGAGCAAACTGAAGATGAATTTAGCACATGCACATACCAATATGTATGCACTGGCAAAAACACACAAATACAAAGCCATGCACATGCTTTTAGCAGCTTGTAGTGTGTGTCTCATCTAGAGCTATTACTACAGGATCTATTTAAAACACAGGCAGAAGAGGAGATGAGGACGACAGGGCCTACGGGGAAAAACACCTTCCTTTAATATCTACTGCTCATTATTCATTCTAATATGGAAACAAAAGCAATAAATAACATTGCCCTTCGATTATGAGCATCCAGTCGGTAGCACCAAATCATGAATTGACACACAATATGAACAAGGGATTGAGAAGTCCAATGTACCCGTGCATGTTTGGCCTTTTATAACTCATTGTTTTTATCGATTCATTATTTATTTCTCTGCATTCCTTTAAAGAAGAGATCCCCATCTATGCTTAACGGTTGAAAATGGAGAACACCGCCAACTAGTGTCTCAAGATCGTAGTCGCAACAACAAAAAATAATTCCACCAATCAGGTTGGGCAGATCCAGACCTGTAGCCTACAAGGTACCAGGGTCAGTTTGAGCCTGTTTGAACCCATCCCCTCGGGAACCGGAGGGTCGCTGGTTAGAGTCCCTGTGTGGACCATGAGGACCTAGGTTTGGAAAAGTGATTATATTACTATTTGTTTTCCTGATATTTGCCTCATCACATGTCTGTTTCATTTTCTGTACACACAAAACACTTTTTGTGTGGACTGGTGGCTGGAGAGGTGCCAGTTCATCTCCTGGGCACTGCCGAGGTGCTGTTGAGCAAGGCACCGAACCCCCAACTGCTCGGGGCGCCGGTCACTGGCAGCCCCCTCGCTCTAACATATCTCCATTAGTTGCATGTATATAGGTCCTGTTTGTGCATGTGTGTGTTTTTAGGGCCTGTGTGTGTGACATGAAAAAATAGAGTGAAAATTGAATTTCCCAAAGGAATTCTTCTTCTTCTTCTGCTTATTCTTCTTCTATTGCAAAGGAATTGACTTTTACCATTACCCGTTACCCGTTACCCGTTACCCGTTACCTTTACAGCTAAGTAAACATGAAATTTAGCATGAAACGTAGCCATTTTGGGGTGCATTTTAATGCCGTTGAACTCCTATATCTCGGTCCATCGAGTGAATGCTCGGCCTATATTGACTCTCATTTTTGCCCGTCTCCGGTCACTCAGCTGCAGGGCAAATAATGTCCCCTTCTGCAGGATTGGCAAACTCCATTTCACCCAGCGCCAGTGCCTTACAACGGAAACCCGCAATGCTGGCCGCCATTGGCTGGTAAAATATAAACAGAACGTGACAAAGTCATTGTTAAACCTGTCAAATTAAAAAAAAAAAAATTAATTCAGACTAAATATATTTTTTATATGGAAAAACAATACTTTCATTCCGTATCCCTCAAAAAGGTCCATGGGTGAATTATTTAAAAAAATATGCAGCTTTTAGCAAATATTCTACATATTCAACCTTTAATATGACTGATCTGTCTTGGTTTTCCTGGTCCACATGCGAATTGGCATCAGCTCTGCTCCGATCCAAAGAATGGTGGTAATAAAGCTGTTTGCCAATTCCCCAAAACACCAGAGGAGAACAACTTGTACACTTTGGGCAGTTAAGCGTACGTTTGAATCCCAATCTTCACACTCACAGACTCACATACTTTGATTGTGTTCATGGTAAGTGGGGGCTTATAGCTGTCCCTCGGTCAAATCGTCAGCTGCTTCACGGCGCTCTAGCAGACATTTTGAGCGCTTTATCAACACTTTCCATGAGTCTGGATTTCTGCAGACTTTGCCTGAGGGAATTACCCACAGTTCATAGCTTTGAGATATTAAACACAAAGGGAGTTTAGAAACAAAGTTGAACTTCTTGCCTTTCTAATCATATATTAAACCACTTACTTTAGCCTTGTCTAGACGTGTGTGTGTTTAGTTTTAAAGTAACACATTACTGTTACACAGAATTACACCAAATTCTAACCAGCACCAGGGTCCATGGCAGTGGCTGCAGCACCAATATATTTTCAGGTGGTTCACAGTAATTGTAGCTATTTCCGCAGACTGCCTACTGCCAAAGTCAACATTGGTCACTACACAACAATTTGTATATGGGAAAAATTAAATGTTCAATTATTTTCATTTGTTTTTTTTTGTTTTTTTTTGGTGAAAGTTTCCAGCACCAGAATTAAGTTCTGATGTCTTTGGTTGAACTCATGTCCGTTTGCTTTTCTGTGACAGAAACCCATTATGGAGAAGTGAGTTACAGCAATTTAGACTGTGATCCACTGCTGGCTATTTGGAGTAATGTGAATAAGAGCAGGCAGAAATGATAGCTATCTGTCATGAGGCTAGACATCTCCTATACTACCATGGAGAGAAAAAAAGGTGAATTAAAGCTGCAAGCAGCGATTAAAGGGCTCTCGCACAGTTTGCGTGTCGGGGGAGCCTGACAGGAAAAGTTCTAAGTATTGTTATGGCCGATTCTCCAGCCAAACTCACGCTCCATCGTCCCCTCACTCGTGAACATGATCCCGTGGTACTTGAACTCCTTCACTTGGGGTAAGGACTCATTCCTTACCTGAAGTAAGCAATCCACCAGTTTCCTGCTGAGAGCCATGGCCTCAGATTTAGAGGTGCTGATCCTCATCCCAGCCGTTTCACACTCGGCTGCGAACCGATCCAGTGAGGGCTGAAGGTCACTGACCGACGATGCCATCAGGACTACATCATCCATCATCACCAACCCCCACCGGGAACGAATCCGACTTACTGCTGAGGATCCGGACACAGCTCTTGCTTTGGATATACAGAAATTGGTTGACCCAAAGAAGTGACCCCCTCACCCCATACTTCCGCAGCACCTCCGATAGTATCTCTCGAGGTACCCGGTCATATGCCTTCTCCAGATCCACAAAGCACATGTAGACTGGATGGGCATACTCCCAGGCCACCTCCAGGATCCTTGCGAGAGTGAAGAGCTGGTTCGTTGTTCCACGTCCAGGACGGAATCCACATTGTTCCTCTTCAATCTGAGGTTCGACTATAGGAAGTACCCTCCTTTCCAGCACCTTGGAGTAGACTTTACCAGGGAGGCTGAGTAGTGTGATACCCCTGTAATTGGCACACACCCTCTGGTCCCCCTTTTTAAAAAAAAGGAACCACCACCCAAGTCTGACACTCCCTTGGTACTGTCCCAGACTTCCACGCAATGTTGAAGAGACGTGTAAATCAAGACAGCCCCTCCAAACCTACACTGACTACCTCAGTGACTTCCGCCAGAGATATTGACAATGATTCCCCATCAGCCTCCAGCTCTGCCTCTACAAAAGAGGGCGTGTTAGTCGGATTAAGGAGTTTCTCAAAGTGCTCCTTCCACCGCCCGATTACCTCATCGGCTGAGGTCACCGGCGTCCCGTCCTTACTGTAAACAGCTTGGACGGTTCCTCGTTTCCCCCCTCCTGAGATGTCGAATCTGATTATTCTTTTCATATTAGGCAGACTTCCTGTTGCCAACAGGTGGCACTGTGGCTGTGAGTTAATATTGAGATCGTAGTGTGTTCAGGCTAGGGGTCTTGTCATGCCTCAGAAATCCTATAATGATTGGATAATGTATGCTTAAGTTAAAGCAACTTACTGTTTCATAACCTGTCCCACATCTTGCATCAACTGTGTGATGCTAGAGAGTGACTAGTAAACTTGCTTTGCCTTGCAATACATCAAAGGAATATTAAGACGTTGGTCTGTTCAGGTCGGGAGTCTTGTCATAGGGGAAAATACAGATTGCTCCATATAAAAGCCGCACCTGACTATAAACCGCAGGCGTTTTGATGTGTAATTACCGTAGTATATAGGGGTTCCTGCTACCACGGAGGGGATTGTCGGGACAGAGATGACTGTTTGGGAACGCAAAGCGTCCCATTTATTAACAATAAATCTTTCAATCATTCAATCAAACTTTCACATCTTTGACATGGCGAACAGCATTCGTGCAGAGTACAAATAATATAACGGTGCAAAGTAATACAAAGTGCTCGCCTGTAACACGGCAGTAAAAGTGCAGTCCCGCGGTCGTTTACGTTATCAAAATAACCAGCCATTCATTGATGTCAAGGGTACGTGCAGCAGCTCTATTTCCTTCTTTGACAGCCAGATCGATTGCCTTTAACTTAAAAGCAGCATCATATGCACTTCTCCGTTTGTTTTCCATGTTGAGGGTGTTTGCATGAACACTTCCTTCGCGCAAACTGTCGCTGAAGCTCTCCTACTCTTTGTTTTGCTCTCGTTACCTGGCGCCAGATGTCTGCCTCGGTCTCGCGCATCCTCGGTAGTGCGCGCCCCTGGTTACCGTGAGCCGTAGAAAAGCCGCACCGTTGTAAAAGCCTCAGGGACCAGAACGAGGGAAAAAAGTAGCGGCTTATAGTCCGGAAATTACGGTATGTCCATTCTGGAGGAGGGGCTGTAATTTAAGGTGTGCAAGTAGGGGGGGCTCTCACTTTGAGTCAATGTTGTCATCTAGGTTTGTTCAGGGCGGGGCTCCTGTCATGCATGAGATATTTAGGGTAGACTGGACAACTATTGCTCAAGTAATAGCTACTTTATGTGTTCTGATGAGACGCCAATGTTCACGGCCACACCTTCCATAATTAGGTTACAACATGAGTTAACATTGATCACTATGTGGCCTTGTTCAGGGCTGGACCCTCATCAACCATCAGAAGTCTGGAGCAGATTGGACAATGTATGCTGAAGTTATTAGCTACTTCCTGTTTCATTAAAAAACGCCAATATTTGCCACCACGCCATGGCCACGCGCTGCAAAATTAGGTTACCAGAGGAGGTAACTTTGATCACAAAGATCTTGAGGTGGTACAGGCCAATTTTGATGTCGATATGGTTAAATATCTAGGACGAGTTTGTTAAAATAGAGCACCATCAAAAGGCCAAATATGGAATAAATTTGCATAATTGAATCAAAATTACTGACTTCCTGTTGGGTTTAGGATATGGCTTCTTTAGACTTTTCCATGCTTCTCCTCACTCTCTATGAGCTTACTGGTTTTCGTAACACCAGACTTGACAAGTTTGCAAATTTTGGGGGGATTTTTACATATGTTGAGGCCCCCAAAAAGGCAATTCATTTGGTAAATGAAATAACTAGAAAAATAATCCTTACAAATACAATAGGTCCCTCGCTGACGCTGTTGCCGCTCGGGCCCTGATTAAAGCCGCAAGCAGCGATGAATGGGCCCTCGCACAGGTTGCGTGTCGGGGGAGCCTGCCAGGAAAAGTTCCAAGTATCGCTATGTCAGACCTGTCTTTAGATGATACTGGCTAATTTTGAAGTCGCTATTGTTAAATTCCTGGGAGGAGTTTGGTAAAGTACAACACGCGCAAATGTGCTAAAATGGTCAACTTCCTGTTGACTTTAGCATATTGCTCCTAGAGGCTTTTTTGTACATCTCGATAGGTTATATATGATGAATCAATATTGAGATGTAGGTGTGTTCAGGCTGGGACTATTATCATGTATGACAAATTTGGGGAAATTTGGACAATGTATGGGCAGGTGTCAACAACTTCATCTTGTTTGGCGATACAGCTGACTTTGGCGCCATGCCACATCTACACAGGAAAGGTAAATCGTAAACACTGAGTATTGTTGGATCAGACATGTCTTTAGATGGTACTGACTGATTTTGAAGTCGATCGTGTTAAATCTGTAGGATTAGTTCTTTAAAGTATAAAGACATGTAAAAACATGTGACTTCCTGATGCCAGCAGGGGGCGCAATGACTGTGAGTCAATATTAATATTGGTTTGTATTCAGGGCATGACTCTTATGAATCATGAGAAAATTTGAGGGAGAGTCTACAGCAACATCCGGCTTTAATGGTGAGAGGCGTAACTTGGGCGCCACGCCACAACAACACAGGGGGAAGAAAAGTGCAGAGTATCATTTCGCCACACGTCTTTGATAATACTGCATAATTTTGAAGATGATCCTGTCAATCTCTAGGAGAAGTTCGTTAAAGTATGACAAGACTTCCTGTTGAGTTTACGATATGGCTCCAAGAGGCTATTTTGTTTGTCTAGAAGAGTTCTACATGCCTACCGATTATGGTACATGTACCTCATTCGTAGCGCCTGGCTGATTCTAAGGGGAGCTAATTTACCACGCCGATTTCTGAAAACAATGAAATATGTAAACTTTCACCAAGGTTGAGTTTTGTGTGAAGTTTGGGGAGTTTTTGAATACAATAAAGCTTCCAAAAAAGGCAATTTATTTGCATGAATAACAAAAAAAAGCATTTTAATTCCGTCAATTTCTATAGGGCCATCGCTGGGCCGTCGGTGCTCGGGCACCGTCTACTTTCATTGCTATTTACTTAGCTGTAATGGCTATAGTAACGGCTAATGGTAACTCCTCTGCAATGCTTTGCCGTTTTTATGGTGCAGTTGCCTGTCTTAAACCTGGCATCCTGACTGCTGGGATTATTTTTTGTTGTTGCGACTACAATCTTGAGACACTAGATGGTGCTGCTCATTCTCTATATTCAACCTTAAGCTTTCTAGCTTTGGGGATACAAATTGAAATAGCGTCAATTTCTAACCTTGTTGTTTTTTTTGTTTTGTTTTTTACTTCTACATATTGAAAATGGAGCCCACAACAAGTGTACTACTGTGGACACAATGCTGGCTGCTGTTATACAGCAGTCCAGCAGCAGGTTAAGAGTATCTAAGTGTTTGAGAATCAAAGACTTGTTAGTAGGTCAACGGCTCATCTCTGAGGAGCAGCAGCGGCTCTTTGTAATGCTAATGTGCTCCAGTAGTGTCAAAGCCAAACACTCAGAGGTGTGCACAGTAATAGACCCACGTACAGCAAATGACATCAGTCAGGGGGTCAATACGCTTTTATAAAACATACACACACACACACACACACACATGCGCACACACACACACAAACACACACATTTTTACATTTTTATTTCTGTACTTGCGAGTACTCTCATTGACATCATCCATTCCCTGACCTTAAGGATAACCACAAAGGCAAATACGAAGAGTTGAACTGGACACACATACACATGCACACACCTTACATTCACACCTACACACGCATACATGCGAGGTGTCTTGTGAAACTGTTTTTTATCCAGACTAATTAATATATCAGAGTGTCCGCTGGGGGTCAGGCTCCTCACAGCACAGGCCAAACCATATTTATTATTGTCCGGGAGGATGACAAAATGGAAACTAATGGACTCCGCTCACATTTTCATTCATCACTGAACTTCATCCGGTAATTAAGAAAACATCATTTGTAAATCACCTCACCTTTTTACCTTTTGAAACACAAATCTGTTTTAGATGTGCTGAACACTGTAAGCTTTTTGTGACACCACACTGTCTTTTTCAGTAAATAGACACGTTTACGTTAAGTTTATTTATCACCATTGACAAGAATGCATTGGACACACTAAAGGGGGTCAGAGGGAAACCAGAGGGTCCAGGCTGAATATTTCAGGGACACAATCTTTTTTTCTATCTATGTAAAAACTGAGGCATCGTTCGTCACAGAGCTTGTTAAATGAAGCACACTTTTTTTTTGCAACCAAACAATGACCAAGAGCACTGATCCAGAAGAAGCAATTGTTCGTTTCTGATTTGAGCTCCTCATTAAAACTGAGATATGGTGACCAATGAGCACCAAAGAAGAAGAGGCTGCATTTGAATGCGGTATAGCTGCACATGATGAATATATTAGAACCATGTTTGACAGCAGCAATAATTTCCTGTGCAGTGGAGCTTGTTTCTGAGTTGAAGGGATCATTTATTACACAGCTTGTTAGACCAAGAGCAGTTGTTTGTATCTGGCATGCACGTAATCCTCATGTATATATATATATATATATATATATATATATATATATATATATATATATAAGTTCTGTATGCTGCAAAGTGGGAGCCCCTGCAGACATCCTCCCTTGGGCATTTGTTCTTTGGCACTCCTGCATAATGCCAACACACTCTCAGTACAATTGAAACGGGTAGGACACAACTGTGTGTAGACGATGAGTTAGCAGTCTTTCTCGCTTTTTACTAATTTCTTTCAGTTTTTCAGAGAATGTGCATATGTTTTAAATAGTCGTAGTAGCATTGAAATATTTTAGGCTTTTTAGGCAATTAAAACTGAGTGTCCGGGAAATGTAGCAAATCAATATATTCTACATTGTGTAGAAAGAAAGTTGAGCTGAGGACGGCATTATCTGCTCCATCACAATATTAGCTCCATTATCTAATGGGTTTGGATATGACTGCACTGCTGCACTTACAGCAAGTCTGCTACAACAGCGTGTATCATCAAATATCGTCCAGCATTACAGACTCACTGATTAGGATGATTATCGCAGTGGCAGGAGGGAAGAAATAAGAGAGGAAAAGGAGGAAAAACTATTAAATGTTGTCTATGCTGTTTGTAATATCTCTTTTTAATCTCCATTGTAAAAATGCAGACTCATTTTACTTGTTATCACAACAGGAAGAGGGGTGGGGGAAAAGAGGTGGAGAGAGAAATGGACATGGTGATGACTAAAGAAAGGAAATAGAAGAGAAATAATTGTTGGCATACTGAATTTCACTTTAATAACTAAATTACACACAAAAAAACAGTGTCTGTGTGTGTGTGTGTGTGTGTGTGTTTGTGTGTGTGTGTGTGTGTGTGTGTGTGTGTGTGTGTGTGTAACCCATGCAGACAGAAAGTTAGCGGGTTTATTAGCAGGTTAGTTGGTTGTTAGCAGGTTGATTAGCAGGTTAGTTAGTTGTTAGCAAGTAGATTAGCAGGTTAGTTAGTTGTTAGCAAGTAGATTAGCAGGTTAGTTGGTTGTTAGCAGGTTGATTAGCAGGTTAGTTGGTTGTTAGCAAGTAGATTAGCAGGTTAGTTGGTTGTTAGCAAGTAGATTAGCAGGTTAGTTAGCTGTTAGCAGGTGTATTGTGTGTGTGTGTGTGTGTGTCTGTGTGTGTGTGTGTGTGCGTCTCTTTGTGTAACCCATTGAGACAGAAAGTTGGACAACAGTCAGATCAGTTGGTCAGAGGATCCAGCACTTTGATCCAGCTTGAAATTATGTGCTGACATTCATGATCCTCAGATGATGATTTCATCCAGCGACACCAAAAGGTCAAAGTTACCTCTGAAATATTTCCAGATTTGGTCGATGGATTAGCAAACAATTTGGTTGCATAATGTCTCCTAATGACTTTAGTGATCCCCTGACGTTTCCTTCGTCTTTATTAAATTCAGTAATCGGACAAAAAACATGCAATAGTAATGACATTCCCATCAGCCTCAGCTGCACTTTGAGATTTATGCTAATTAGGAAACATTATGCAAACATGCGAAACTAAGAAGGTGAACATGTGAATATGCTTAACATTAGGAAGTACCATCAAAGACATTATATATACAGTATATAGCCTGTGTGTGTGTGTGTGTGTGTGTGTGTGTGTGTGTGTGGGGGGGGGGGGGGGGGGGGGTCTGTTGGAGATGCCTTATTATTTAAAGAACCCACCTTTGCTTATGACTTTTGGCCCCAGATTGAGGCTCCGCAGAGACAGAGAAAGTCGAATCTATTGCAAGCACTGATGGTAAATTCACTCAGGTAATCCTCACAAAAACATAAATGCAAATGTCGAGTTGTTGCAGCGTGTGTGACACAAACACTGTTGATACCTCAGAGACCACATAACTGAGCCTATGCACAGTCAGTCATCTAGATACCTAACACTGTTGTACACAAGAGGTGCATAGATGAGGAGAGATTGAAAGAGGGAGACAGGGGGGAGCAGGATAAAAATAGGTACATGTAGAAAAGATTCCTGTCGATGTAACCTTTTTTTTCAGACCGTAAGTTTTGCAACAGCATTACAAATCAATTAGCCACATCATGGAGGTCCACTACAGAGTGAGCTGTGCAGAAATCATGGCTAATGTATGTATGTATGAGGACAGCCTGGAGAGGTAAAAACATCTGATTTGTAGCAGTTTATTGTTGCACACTGATCAGAAAAATGGAAAGGAATTTAATAACATGTGAGTATAATTGTGTCACACATATCTCGATTATTTGTTCAGTCACATCGTCGGTTAGATAGTATCGGAGATGACAATGGCGAGATGGTAAACCTCTATAATCCGCTTTACTTAGCCGAGAGAAGCTGCTGAGTTTAGGATTCATACACACACAAACCCACAAACTTCAAAGAGGATGCATGTAGGTGTATTGAAAAGACATAAGACTGAAGTTGATTGATCCTATTAGGTTTTCCGGAAACACAAACCTGAGAGACATTCCCACACAACTGCACATTACCAGCTATCTCTCTCTCTCACTCTCTCTCTCTCTCTCTCTCTCTCTCTCTCTCTCTCTCTCTCTCTCTGTCTCTGTCACAAACTCACATTACAGTGTGTGACTCAGCTGTGTCATATTCACAGCTGAGAGGGAACAGAGCAAGGAGTGCACAATTAAAGAACGCCTGTCGGCCAGTTTATTTCTATCTCAGGGTTGCCTCTTGCTTGGGCGACGGGGCGGCTGTGAACGGAGCTTCAGGCTCTGATCTGCTGCTGTCCCACTTCCCCCCATCCCTCTCGCTGCTCTCCTGCAAAATGGCAAAAATAGAAAGAAACAACTAAAAACAGCCGAGGAATGCTGCAGCACCCAACTTCACCCACAGAACATCTACACAAACTCAATATAATGCAAACTGAAAGCATTTACCATTTGTCCGGCTTGTACTTCTGTCACTGCGCACTGACAGAGGAGAGATTGAATGGGATGAATAAAATATGTTTTCTGCTCACAATACTCTTTTTTTAGGTGAATTTGGTCACTGCTGAACTGCACATCAGACCGCTGACTCTCTGCTTACCAGTTCTGCAAAATGGAGAAAATTAAATGAAATGCTCACATGTATATTTATTAGATAATGTCTAAGTGCACAACTGTTTTAAGGACTATATTCACTATGATCAATGTATTCTCATGAACAGGTTCATATGATATCGATTTAAGAGTTCGGCACACAAAGTCGTGTTATATCTTAAGAAATAGTGAACAAAATTCAACCATGTAACAGTGATGGACTGTTAGGGCACACTCACACTGTCCTTCTGCACCGTGCCCTGGGCTTATGGATACTTGTCCCCCCCCTCCCTCTCCCCCTGCTGGCCAGCCAGTTTGTACTCACACTGCCTGGGCCTCGCGCAAATGCTTCTTGCCTGTCCATCATGTCACACTGTCCAACACGGCATCACAATGCGTCGCTTTGTTTACAAATCTTTCCATAGACCTCTGAGTTTTTGTGCGTCTTGTCGACTGTTTTTGAATATTTTCATCAACCAAATCTGCAGTAAACACTCCACCTCTGCATCACACCAACGTGAACCTGTCGCCACCATGTCCGAACAGGCGCACATAAAATGGCGTGAGAGCTGCCGTAGGCTTTGTGCTCGTACACGTGCGCACGCTCGTGCTCGTACATGTGCAAACACGCTTTTCAAAAGCCCACCTCTCTCAAACGGGCCATGGACGGCCAGCTGGCCCAGCTAGGCGCGGAGCAGTTGCACTCACACTTGTCAAACGAGCGAGGCTTTACCCGTAAAACCTGTTTTGGCCCAGTGCGGAAGGACAGTGTGAGTGCGCCTTTAGAAGGCGACAGACAGGACGTGGACCGTGGAAGTAATTCACCAAAACTACCATTGAGGGCTAAACCAAGGCACCAGAACTACATGACCGTTTTATTTTACAAACATTGACGGTTAGGGTTAGGCACCAAATCCACTTGGTTAGGATCAGAAAAAAAAGGTTGTGGTTTGCTTTAGTAAGTCCAGGAAATGAACGTCAGCAGGAAATGAACCCCACTCGTCCGGGTGTGTCACCACCCAAACCTACCTCCTTATGTGTAGATTTGCTCTTAAACTACATCTCATGCTTTAAATATGTGGAATACACATGAAGTGCATAGTACTTTTCTCTGTTATATGTAAAAAAAATGTAAGAGAACAACCTACATCCAGCCCTGATAACTGCTGAGATAAAAATTGTCGAACTGTAATGTTAATATCACTCTTTCCACACTAACACTAGGAAAATTTGAAAATTACAAAATTCAGATTGTTAATAAATTCTTCTCGACACCACTGATTTTTACCTTAACCGTACCAATTTGGAACTGAACGTCACTGTCTTTTCTGCGATGTGCTATGTATGCCTTGATATAAAATGAAATTTGATTACTTTGGCTATTTACTTTGCTGTACAAAATATGCCAATAAACGTAAACTCAGCCGATGTTCAGCAGTTAAACTTTTACATGTGGGAGAAGGAATGGATTTATAATTAATAAGAATAATAATAACAATAATTTTAAGATATTTAAACAATGTAATTCAACTTTTTTTGTGAAAAATCCTGTCAGACACGTTATTATCCAAAGCTGAGTATTTTCTGTGTTTCTCATGTCTAAAGAAATGTCTGAAGGGATCTTTATTGGTTTCATTTGTCACTTATGTGGTTATTTCTAAGTTGTTCAGGACAGAGCATCCCAAAGTGTCAACGAAAAAACTATTGAGCTTCTGATGTGTTCTCGAGAAAAGTAAGGCCCTACTCCAATGTGATAAGATAGGTCAACTTGTCAGCTAAGGGGAACTTTCAGGCCTATTTGCATCAAGGTAAGTGTGTGAATATACATCACGTCAAGAATTCCACTTGCTAGCTACATTGGGATTCCTTGTTGGCTGGTTGTAGTTTCTGTCCCAGACTGCGTTGATCTCATCTACAATTCATAATTTGATCCCTTCAGTACAAACATTTTTAAAATGACTTGAGGAGCCACTTGGTTACATTATTATAGCCCATTAATGTGTGTGGGGAGCCAACAGCAAGTCAGCTAGGCCAGTGGGAGTGCTAGACATGTGCTCCGGATCACGAAGAAGCGCACTGGGCTTTGACGCCAGTTTGAATTGGTGGAATTTCATCTACTAAGACTTTGACTCATTGACTAACATGGAAAAAGAGATGTCTATAATTCAGGAGATTCCTTTTTTGTGCATCACAAAACCCAGTGATGTTCTTTTCGGTATGAAAATTTGATCCATTTGATACAATTACGTTTCAAAAGTCTACAAGACCGCTCCGGGAACCATCATCTTATCGTGGTGGAGATGTTTGTGTGCCCCTGTGAACCTGAGGGCTGTGTAGTCTGGAGCCTGGTGCCCATGGTAGGATCTCCCATGGCAAAGTGGTCTCAGGCGAGGGGTCGGTTTAGGAATGGTTCACAAAGACTCTATGGAACAAGGAGGAAGAGGAAGAGAGACCTTGTCCGGAGGAAGCCCAGGGCCCCCGGCTGGAGCTAGGCCCAGAAGGAGGGCTCGCAGGCGCTGCACGGGTGACAGTGAAGGTGAGGGGACGGACCAGACACGGGCAGCAGAGGCTCTGCGGACGTGGAATGTCACCTCTCTGTGAGGGAAGGAGCCGGAGCTTGTGCGGGAGGTAGAGCACTACCAGTTAGATCTGGTGGGGTTGGACCCTATTCTTCTCTGGAGTTGCCCAGGGTTTGAGGCGCCGGGTGGGTGTGGGGATACTCACAAACCCCCAGCTGAGTGCCGTGCTGTTGGAGTTTACCCCGATGGACAAGAGGATCGCCTCCTTACGCCTGTGGGTGGTAGGGGGGAAAACTCTGACTGTTGTTTGTGCATATGCACCGAACAGCAGTTCAGAGTATTTTGCCTTCTTGAAGACCCTGAATGGAGTCCTGCATGTGGCTCTAGTAGGGGACTCCATAGTTCTGCAGGGAAAATTCATTGCCCATTAAGGCACTGATGGAGACACCTGGAGAGGTGTCGTTTGTTATTAGACTTCTGTGCTAGTCACGGATGTCTATAACTAACACCGTGTTCGAACATGCTCATAAGTGTACGTGGTACCAGAGCACCCTCGGCCAAAGGTCGATGATTGATTTTGTGATTGTATCATCTGATCTGAGGCCGTATGTTTTGGACACTCACGTGAAGAGAGGGGCAGAGCTGTCAACTGATCACCATCTGGTGATGAGTTGGGTCAGAGGATGGGGGAGGATTCTGGACAGACCAGGTAAGCCCAAACGAGTAGTGCGGCTGAACTGGGAACGTCTGACGGAGCTTTTCTGGCATCCCTGTGGAGGTTGGGGGCATTGAACCGGAAGCTGTCCAACTTAAGAAGGAGGCCTCCCGTGATATGTTATCCCAGAAGACTCTGGAGGCAGTTGTACATTACTGACGGACCAGAAGGGCTGCAGCCTCTGCTGTGTCAGAGGCAAAGCAACGGGTGTTGGAGAAGTTCGGAGAAGTCATGGAGAAGGACTTTCGGGCGGCACCAAGTTGCTTCTGGAAAACCATTCAACACCTCAGAAGGGGGAAACTGGGAACCATCCTAGTATTTACAGTAAATAGAGGGGAGGCTGGTGACCTCAGCCGCTGAGGTAATCGGGCGGTGGAAGGAGCACATTGAGGAACTCAATGTGCTCTCTTTTGTAGTGGCAGAGCTGGAGGCTGATGGGGAATCATTGTCAATATCTCTGGCGGAAGTCACTGAGGTAGTCAAACAACTCCACAGTGGCAAAGCCCCAGGGATCAATGAGATTCATCCAGAAATGCTGAAAGCTTTGGGTTTGGAGGGGCTGTCTTGGTTGACACGTCTCTTCAACATTGCGTGGAAGTCTGGGACAGTGCCAAGGGAATGGCAACCTGGGGTGGTGGTATCCCTATTTATAAAGGGGGGCCAGAGGGTGTGTGCCAATTACAGGGGTATCACACCACTCAGCCTCCCTGGGAAAGTCTACTCCAAGGTGCTGGAAAGGAGGGTTTGTCCTATAGTCGACCCTCAGATTGAAGAGGACAATGCGGATTCCGTCCTGGACGTGGAACAACGGACCAGCTCTTCACTCTTGCAAGGATCCTGGAGGTGGCCTGGGAGTATGCCCATCCAGAAGTCGGCGGAAGTCACTGAGGTAGTCACAATGACTCCACAGTGGCAAAGCCCCAGGGACTGATGAGATTCGTCCAGAAATGCTGAAAGCTTTGGGTTTGGGAGGGGCTGCCTTGGTTGACACGTCCGGAGGGGGCCTGGGAGTATGCCCATCCAGTCTACATGTGGTTTGTGGAGCCGGAGAAGGCATATGACCGGGTCCCCCGGGAGATACTGTTGAAGGTGCTGCGTATGGGGTGAGGCAGTCACTTCTGTGGGCCACTAAATCTCTGTACACCCAAAGCGAGAGCTGTGTCCGGATCCTCGGCAGGATGTCGGATTCATTCCCGGTGGGGGTTGGCCTCCGCCAGGGGTGCACTTTGTCACCAATCTCATGGACAGGACATCGAGGCTTAGTCATGTGGGGGAGGGGTTGTAGTTCGGTGGGCTGAGGATCTTGTCTCTGCTTTTTGTAGATGATGTGGTCCTGATGGCATCGTCGGTCAGTGACAGTGAGTGTGGAAACGGCTGGGATGAGGATCAGCACTTCTAAATCTGAGGCCATGGCTCTTAGCAGGAAACCGATGGATTGCTAACCCCAGGTAGGGAATGAGTCCTTACCCCAAGTGAAGGAGTTCAAGTACCTCGGGATCATGTTCACAAGGACAATGGAGCGTGAGTTTGGCCGGAGAATAAGAGCAGCGGGGGCAGTATTAAGAGAGCTGACCCGGAAAACAAAGCTCTTGATCTACCAGTCAATCTTGGTTCCTACCCTCACCTATGGTCATGAAAGCTGGGTCATGCCCGAAAGAACGAGGTTGCAGGTACAAGCGGCCGAAATGTGTTTTCTCAGGAGGGTGGCTGGAGTCTCCCTTAGAGAGAGGGTGAGAAGTTCAGCCATGTGTGAAGAACTCGGAGTAGAGCCGCTGCTCCTTTGCGTTGAAAGGAGCCAGTTGAGGTGGTTCTGGCATCTAATAATGATGCCCCCTGGGCGCCGCCCTAGTGAGGTGTTCCAGGCCTCGAGGGAGACCCAGGACTAGGTGGAGAGATTATATCTCCACACTGGCCTGGGACGCCTCAGGATCCCCCAGTTAGATGTGGCCCGGGAAAGGGAAGTTTTGGGGTTACAAGAATCATATAATTAAATCACTGTATCTTCATTCAAGTTAGCTGGTGCGCTTAATCGGAAGAGCCCGGCTTGGCTGGTGGAAATGGAAGTGCCAATAGGCTGGGTACTTCAGATGCGGCAGGTGAACGTTTTTGTCTTCATGCTCCACCGAGCAACTTTCATAGGATTGAACGGTCTGCCATCGAAGGCTGCATCCAGCTCTCTTCATAAATCCATAGTGTGCTCTCAATCCACACAGCTTCACATGCTCTATGGCCCCAAAACATAGGTGCATGAGAAATCATGGGCACTAGCAGAATTTCAAAATAAAACATTGTTAGCAAAGGAATTACAATACAGTGTAACTTTGACTAAAAAGAAGCCAAGCGTTTCATTTTTTGTTGCATACTGTTACAGTTTCCTCTGCTGACACAGACTGAAGAGGATCCTGAGCCAAGGACAGTTGCTCTTTTCATCAGAGATGGATTAGAAAACATTGTGCATTGCCATGGCTGTGCGCTGATGTCACTGCCATCATGGGCCGACAGAGAAACATTCTCTTCTCACACTGACTCCAATCTGTCTTCTCGCATTGAGACTTGGACAGAACATTTGTTTGTATGTGTGAGTGTGTGTTTGTGTGTGTGTGTGTTTGTGTTTGTGTTTGTGGCTGTGTGTGTGTGTGTGTGTGAGTGTCAATCTGTACTTTATGTATCTATGCATTATTGTTTGCGATTGTGTTTCTATATTTTTCCAACACTTTTATTTTGTGAGGACCAATTACAGTTTTAGACGTTTAGAGTATGAACATCTTGGGAGAGTGATCTCACTTCTTCAAATTAAAGTTTGAGGTTAATGGCAGAGTAGCTCTGATTATTAAGGTTCGGATTATGTGTTAGGGAATGAATGCATCATGTCACCGGTGGCCCTCACAAGTACAGACAAACGTGTGTGAGCAGGTGTGCGTCCCAAGCAGTGCGGTCGGAGTGTGCTTCTCACTCTGCCAGGACTGGCACTCAGGACCAACCAGTAATGAGATCTCACTTGTGACTTGCCTTCCTGCAGCAATGGCGTCAGCAAAAAAAGAAAAGACATCCTCCAATGAGACACAAATACACCCATTAAGCAAGAAAGAAAAATTACATTTTACAAATACACAAACTGTGATCTGTGTGTACATATGCTGCAGCTCAAATAGATGTTTTGCAAGTGATAGGCACTTTGGGATAATTAACCCCAGCTGTCTTTTGTTGAAATGTGTTTGGGGTCTTTTTGGGTCCCATTCTTCCTGCTAAGATGAGGATGGGTGATTATCAGGGCTGGACATGAGTGTAGAAGTGACATGAACTGATATATTTGAATGGTGCAATAGGAAAATGCCACCATCACTCCTGCATGTTGTAGGCAAGGCTGTCATCAGGATTTTAATAACTTGAGGTGCAGCTTAAGTTTCCTCATAAGAACATCTTTTTTCGCAATGCCTAAAAATAAATTCAGATATGGAAGTACTTTTTTTTATATATTAGGTTTTTACTTTTGTCCATCTTGTTTTTTATACCTAACCTAAGTTAAAATATCCTGAGTAGAAAACAATCGTATAATCCATATTTCAATAAAACCAACCATGTGCAGGTTTTAATTAATTGAACTTCCAAACTTGGGCCTTCAGTACCTAAAACCCCCAGTTTTAAATGTCCTTAATATTCACTACACAACTAGATGTAGCCAGCGGGGTTCAACTGAGAAATATACCTAAATCAAGAGGAGCAGATGTGCAGGTATGAGCTTGCAAAGTGGACAGAGCGATTTCAACCAGCTAAGTAAAAATCCCAATAAGTTTCCCCATCACAGTTGACTCAGCCAGTCAGATCAGTTTAGTGTAACCAAAACAAAGTAATGGTAGAATTTAAAGTCCTCCTCCAGACACGTTCTAAAGTATGTAAAAGTAATCTGCTTTGTTTAACATGTTTTTCCACAAAACAAAGTTTTAAAACTAAAGAAAAAGGACTGGAAGCACTTTTCCTCTTCTCCTTTATTGAGAAATTCTGGATTTGTCCTTGAGCCCCTCTCACCTCTGCTGCCATAGATACCCCATTGGATCCCCCAACCAGAAGTTGAAAGGATTGTGATGTATATAAATATTTTTTTAAACATATAGACATGTCAACAAGGTTAAAAACTTGATTTTAATTGGAGGGCGTCGTGTCATATAAATGTCCGAGTGCCACGTTAGCGTTAGCATTAGCATCCGGAGGAATGTACATAGCTATTAGCTTCACTACGATTTCAAAGGTGCATTTCAGCACAAAACATTACCAAGCTTAAAACTCTGTAAGGTGTGCCACTAAATTCCTTATAAAGCTGAAGATGACACAAACTGTACTGCAACTTCAACAATCAATGAAGTTTCAAATTCTAGATGATTTTACAACGTAAGATTTGGCAACGTGTTTTGTTCTCAATAGAGTGTTAACATTTGCTGCCACTTGGTTTATGAGTATGTACTATTTTGAGCCTGTTGGACAAAAACTCTATGACTTTCACGTTGCTAGATTATCCAGGAGGGTCTGTCTGTTGCATAACATTAAGGTAACAGTGCAGTTTTTCATCATATACTTGTTGACATTACACAGCAAAATGTACAGCACTTGGAGAACTGTAGCTAGGGTCATTGGTTCAGTTGCATATTCACTTTTAGGAACTTGACAAAATGAATAAACAATGAAATTCCAATGTCTGCAGAGAGAGATTGCAGAGGGTTTTCACATGCTTCTACTTTTCAACATGACATGTTTTAAGTCCAGCTCATGAATCTTCTCCTGTTGCTTAACATTTTGTCTTCCATCCCGAGCAAAGACAATTACATCAGATCAATCATCCTCTGCAAACTTCAATTCCTGCAAAACTATACCTTTATACCGATACCTTTCATTTCTGCTTTTCCATACATTGTATTATTCCTTCTTCTAAACCAACAGCTTATCATTAGCAGTCTGAGCAGCTGGAGGTCTGGCTGAGATCTGGGTATCAAAAACACTTTTTTATGACCAACTCCTTCCATATATTCCCTTTTACTGAATATGTGGAAAGACAACATGGTCTCATGGGAGGGCGTATAAATAGCACGCCACTTTTCATGACTTGCACGACTTTTCGCGTGCATGTCTACGCATATTAAGCTTTTCGCGTGTCATTTAACGCCCGTTGTTCCCCAGGGTTAGGGTTAGGGTTAGGGTAAGGGTAAGGGTTAGGGTTAGGGCATTTCACGCCCGTTATTTCAGCCATCCTTCACATGAAATATTGATTTAAAAACAACCCTCTGACAGAAAGCTCCACCACTTGAAACCCACGTGTTCGTATTTCTCTGCCACCTTGCGGAGAAATACGAACACGTGGGTTTTCCCTCAATGACATTTGTGCGTCAAATGACAACGCCATCTCTGCACTATACAAGTCAATTGAGACTACATGGCGTGAAATGACACGCAAAAAACATGACATGCGTTGTAATTATACGCGAGATGGCTTAAGAGAAATAGCGTGTCATTCACACGCCTTTTGGTGATACCAGGCTGGGAAAGAAGACAAAACTCTGACAGTTAAACAAAAACAGTGGACACTAAATTAAAAGGTCTATGGACACTTAATAACAAACAATATTAAGCTACATAAACCACACAGGTTTAAAACCAAAAACACTTTGAATGAATGATGAATGCTTTATTTCAAACATATGAAAAAAAATAAAAATAAATTACACTTGAAACACGACTTTGTATGTTTGAAAAGGAGCAGGAAGAAGCATAAGCTTATTAATTCCTACCCCTTCTCCACTTAGTTTCTATACTATAGGTTTTCTTACTTCCTGTGTATCCTGTTTGTTTTATTTATTTAATAATTTTTTTTACATTTTTTTTTTAAAAATGTATTTATTTATTTATTAAAAACCAACAATACCAACAAACAAACAACCGCTTGTGTATAAATAAATAAATGACAAGTATGGCAAAAAGTGAGAACCCTGGTGTTTGTCACACCCCTCTTCTTCCCTGCACCTTGTAAACACCGTCCGTTTGTACTGTTGTTTGAATTTGCTCATGGTTGGACGTCGTCTGAGCTCCTCCGCTAGTCTGCTCCACAGTTTCACTCCACATATTGAAATGCAAAAAGTTTTTAAAGTTGAGCGTGCATACAGATGTTTTAGATTCAGTTCCCCCCTCAGATTATAACCCCCTTCTCTTGGAAAAAAACATGCTTGAATATTTACTGGTAACGAGTTGTTTGTTGCTCTATACATGATTTGTGCTGTTTGGAAACTGACAAGATCAGTGAGTTTCAGTATTTTTGATTTTCTCATAGAAACAAATGAATGAAGCATCACCAAGAAGTGTTTTTGTGTTATTGCTCACCTGTCTCTCAGGCTCAACAGTAAAAGTGTTTAATATTATTTATAAACCTGTGAGTAGGGTTTGTAAAGGACTGTAAATTGTTAATCAGACCTCTACTTTGAAACCCTTGGAAGTCAAGGCAAATATCCGAAATAATAAAGGTTTGCATTTGATACATAGCTGTGCGTGGTTAAAGATGTTTTTATGTTATCTGTCCGTCTTTTCTCTCTCTCTCTCTCCTTCTCTTCCTCTCTCCGGTGCAGACAGATGTCCGTCCTCCACAGAGCTGGGTCTGTCTGACGTTCCTGTCTGTTATAGTGAAGGTTTTCAACGCCACCGTACTCTACGGGGGAATTGTTGGGTCTATGTAAATCATAAATAAGTCATAGAGTGTGGTCTTTACCTACTCTGTAAAGTGTCCTGAGATAACTTTTGTTATGATTCGACACTATAAATAAAATTGAATTGAATTGAATTGAATGTTACTGGTGAAGACAACTTATTTTGATTTTCTTTCTTTAATATAATTTTTCTCATCCGACCCTTTCTTTAAGGATATATATATATATATATATATATATATATATATATATATATATATATATATATATATATCATAACACACTAATACTTTTCTCATAGCTTTCAAGTGACAGGCGTGTCTATTTGGGCAAGCTTGCCATGCACAGAGAGTGGTGGGAGCGTGCACGTGAGGCAGCTGCTGGCATGAGTTCAGAAACCTGAGCTGGTGGTGGCACGGCCCCCAGTTGGCTATTTTAGTCTGCAGACAGTCAGAGGACTCATTAAGGCTTTGTCTGGCTGCGGCACAGATACAAATGTTTTAAGAGCACTGAAACATATCATTAATCCTCACATTCAGCTTCCTACTAGATAAATCAATAGCACCTGAATAGGTCATCTTTACGTCTTTCCTGTACAAGGGTGATGCAACAAAGTTTCACTAAATCTCGTGATCCAACCTAGGCTGGAAACTAGACGAATCTGCCAGACCCACGTTTCATGTGTTTTGGCTGATACGTCTGGCCCCTCTCCCATTCAGATAGGATTTCCAGCCACTCGGCTCTAAGCGGACCAATCTCATGTGGGGCGGGTTTACGACGATGACGGACATCGCCACTATCGCAGTCTGCAGGTCGGTTAAGCACAGCTTACCAGGCTCACCAACTCAGATCAAATTGTCAAACTAGATGGCACTGATCAAATATGACTTGATATTCTGTCATAATGTTTTCAGGAAACACATTTTAGTGTACTGTTTAGCTGTAATTAAAGAAAGCCTGTGACCCGACTGCCATTGTTTTCCACGAAGCAAGCACCACGTTTGCTGCTCTGATTGGTTGTAGGTCTATCCAGTTGTGTCCAGAAGCATTTTGCTCTGTACAGTTGATAACGCCCCTTGGAAATTGAAAATGAAGCTAGAGGGCCCAGGCTAGTATGCGAAATGTTGGTATTGTACTTTTCTGAAAACCACAGATACATTGAATCCCAAACCACGTTTTATCACACATCGTTGCACGTTAAACACATGGTTAATGTTGTGAATTCTGTAAGGCTCATTTATTCTCTACGTTAGATACACATATGGGTACAGACGAAGCCTTCTGTCTGTAATTGCACATTATCATTACCATTGTATATCTCGTTCCTATTTCTGCATGTATCCTGAAAGCTTGTGGATGAGTACCGATATGGACCACAGGTTGCAGTACCACCAGAAATCGCACGGGCAGTGTCAGGCATTGAACACAAAAAGTGCCGTGAATAGCAAGAGAGAGCAAGTCATCGAAGCCCAGGCGAATATAGATGTATAAATGAACAAACACCCTGAAATACTGAAAGTGACGTTTGTCGTCTATTTCTCTCATCTGTCAAACCAATGACTGGAATTCATTCAGGGATGTATTTAGCGTCTCACTGACCACCGCCGTCTACAATGCTGCCTGCCATTTTGTCTCCTTCTCAATAGACACAGGATCATTATCTCCTCCACCACCACCATGTCTGTTGTCGTTGTCAAAACCTTTTGTTTTCTTTTTAAACCGGGCGAGTGGTTGGAGCAGTCACCCCATGTGAAGAGGCTGAAGGTCCTCGAGGCAGCAGCCGAAGGTTCGACTCTGACCTGCGGCTCTTTGCTGCATGTCTCCTTCTCTCTCTCATCCCATTTCCTGTCTGTCCTATAAAATAAAGGCTTCAAAAAATTGGGCGGCAGTAGCTCAGTCCATAGATGACTTGGCTGGGAACCGGAGTGTCGCTGGTTCGAGACCCTGTGTGGACCATGAATGGAGCGTGGACTGGTGGCTGGAGAGGTGCCAGTTCATCTCCTGGGCACTGCCTCTGTGCTGTTGAGCAAGGTACAGAACCCCTAGCTGCTCAGGGCACCAGTCACTGGTAGTGCTAACGTCTCTCCATTAGTTGCATGTATATAGGTCCTGTTTGTGCATGTGTGTGTATTTCGGGCCTGTGTTTGTGTAAAATGAAAAAATAGAGTGAAAATTGAATTTCCCCATTGCGGGACAAATAAAGGAATTCTTTTTCTTCAAAAAATGAAAACATGCAAGCAAATTTGATAATGTATGTCTCTATTTACGCATGAAATGGGCGCATAAATGAGCCTTGGTTAGGTTTGAAAAAAAAAAAGATCATGGTTTGGGTTCAAATAAGTGTGTCCGTTATGTAATTAAGTTTTACTTTCACACTAACACAATCAACATCAAATGCTTCTTCATGTGTTTTGGCTTATCAGCGTGTTTCTGCTCTATTTTTTTTCTAATAGTGATGATCTCCGCAAATAAAGCATTAAATCATAAACATAAGATAATTACAATCAGTTGGATTTCTTTGTTGAATGCCGTGTGGTGAACAATAAAAACTGGATACTGCTAATGAATCACTTAATCGTACGATAAATCAGTCATTCTGTCGCTCAATCTAGAGTCAAGTTTTAATACAGTTCCCCCTGTGTTGATTATAATGACTGTCACTAATGAGCTTTTTTCCAAAGAGAAACTTACATCACAATTTACATGTTATATAACAAGCCGTATGAGAGCAAATCACTGGGGAAGATGTGCTGGGAAATAAACAGGTTAATTAATGGCAAAGTCATTTCTTTGGTCTTTATACCTGTAAAGATTCATCTAATCTCGACCCCAAACTTCCCTTTCCCGGGCCACATTAACCAGCTCTAACTGGGGGATCCTGAGGCGTTCCCAGGCCAGTGTGGAGGTCTTCCCCGAGGCCTCCTCCCAGCTGGACGTGCCTGGAACACCTCCCTAGGGAGGCGCCCAGGGTTCATCCTTACCAGATGATCCTGAACCACCTCAACTGGCTCCTTTCAACGCTAAGGAGCAGCGGCTCTACTCCGAGTTCCTCACGGATGCTGAACTTCTCCCCCTCTCTCTAAGGGAGACTCCAGCCCCCCTCCTGAGAAAAACCCTTTTCGGCCGCTTGTACCCACGACCTCGTTCTTTGGGTCATGACCCAGCTTTCATGACCACAGGTGAGAGTAGGAACGAAGATTGACCGGTAGATCGAGAGCTTTGTCTTCCTCAGCTCTCTTTTCGTCACAAAGGTGCTGTAGAGCGACTGCAGCACCGCCCCCCGCTGCTCCGATTCTCCGGCCAAACTCACGCTCCATCGTCCCCTCACTTGCGAACAAGATCCCGAGGTACTTGAACTCCTTCACTTGGGGTCAGGACTCATTCCCTACCTAAAGATACATATTTTAGATAAACATGGAGAAGCAGTTAGTTTATACTTTACTTTAGACTTACACATTTGATATTGATTATGTATAGGTTGACATCATTTGAAAAACATACATATAACTTCATGTAAAGCAAGAAAAATAGCTTTCTCTCAATTGTCAGTGAATTATACAAAAAAGAGTAAGTGTTTTATATTCTGCTCAATTATTTTGAAGAGGTATATTATTTTTTTTTCCTTATTATGTCACTTTGTAAATGTTTTTCCTCGTCTTATTTATTTAATTGAGACTACTGGGTTAATATAGTCAGACCTAAGATCTGTCCAACTGAAACAATTTGCCATATTCACATATAAAAAAATCTGTTTCATTTTATTTTCTGGGAATTATTTTTACTGGGAACTACTTTTTTATTGAGTATGATTAAACAGAAGGAGATTTTGTGAATACAGATGATGCACAACGACTAGGTTGGCTGTTCACATACAAAACAATTAAAAAATTAAAGTTATTATTTTTGATTAACCCTGGGAGAAGGTAAAAAATGCCATGTAGGATAACATTTAGGCTATTCACTCTACAAATTACTAGAAATGTGTCCTATAAATACGTTATTATGCATGCTATACTGTTTCAATGCTTGTTCAATAGAATAATACCATGTGAAGTGGACCGAATGCTTGACATGACACTAAAGTAAAACAGACGGACTACAGTATAACCCCACAGTTGGTGTAGAGATACCATGACCCCAGTTAAACAATACACAGTCAAACAACAAATATTCCAGCGACAAAAAGGAATTAATGAACATCAGACGTGGGCTGAGAACAAATGAGTAAGTTGTATTTGAAGTCACTATGAAGTCACTTCTGTTAAATCTAATGCACAGACAGCATATGAGTCATAATCCAGAATTTCACTGTCACATACTCACAAATACTGAAACAGTTCCTGCAACACATGCACAGACATGCACTCCACATTCGTTGTGACCCACAATTTAGCAATTCGATCTCACACAGCCATCAAAGGGATCAAAGCATACCTTGTCATGCCATAAAAGAAAGTTGTGTATTTGAATGAAAACATCCCTAAATATACACAATGAACACATCACGCACACACTGGTCCCACATGTATAGCAGGCTGACTCAGAGTGGAGACCTGTTTGTGTTTCAGTGTATCTGTGAGGACAGAGACCTCTCTCAAGTGTCGCTAAAAACACTGGACACCTGTTCGCTGGATCCCACTGGGAGAAATTCCACTCCTCAGTCACCGAGTATGCATGAACAAGAATGTTGACAGTGGACTTTCCTGTCTCACGTGGACACCATGCGTCATCACTTCCTTTACGACCCTTCCCTATATAAAGGCCTGTGTGGAGCCAGAGGGGCTTCAGCAGGGGATTGAAGCCAAAGTCCTCACACTCTTCACACCGGTAGCTCACCCACTGACCGACTGACGATCTGAGAGGCTTCCGGATGTTCTGTGATGTTCTGCTTATAAAGGCTGAGCCGAACAGATTCTCATCCATGGTCATGTGGAAAGTCTCACGGCGAGTGAGGAGTTTGTAAGATTCTACTCTGAGTTTTTATATATAAAAAAAACCCCTCAAGTTTTGGAGAGATCAAGAGTTTCTACGATTGAAACCAGCTGTCACATCACATTCTGCAAAGGTCTTATTCGAACTGTCCAACGGCAGAATATATTTCTACAGCATTAGGAAAAACACAAGACAAGAGAAATAACTTCTGGAAAGCCTTCCTTTTGTTATCCATCACCATGAGTAGCGGTGGGACCACCACAGTTTCACCACAGGAGCCTCAGGCTTTCAAACGGGCGGTACGGAAGATAAAATGCGCCGCTATGGTGGCCAACTTGGCCAAGAGCTGGCAAGGTTGGGCCAATGACCACTCCGACAAGCAGGATGCCATCCCAAGCGGCTGGATGCCTTCATCTGTTGAAGAGGAAGACCTAAAAGAGCGCAACCACGTAGTAAAACTTACCGTCACCCCCCGTGTAGTCGCAACAGATGCTGGCAACACCAGTGGGAGTATGATCCGCACCGGTTCCGTGATCAAGACCGTGCAGCCAAAACGCAGCGAGTGCAGCAGCAGCGATGTAGTCAGCGCCATCCGAGGAAAGATGGAGTCGGGTCCCGAGGAGAGCAAGCAGTTTCTGGGCAATGAGTCGCCAACACGGCGGCGCCATATGAGGGCGCTACAGAGCGCAGGAGGAGGAGGAATCATCCAAGACAGGAAGATTTTGCTCCAGGAGAGGGAGAAGAATCTGGGGTCAAGGAGCAGCAGTGTTGACACAGAGGACAGCGGACTGGGAGAGGAGGTCGGGCTCAGCGACAACAGTGAATCAAAAACTGAGCAGGGCGACATCGTGCCAAAGAAACGGATCAACAGACCAAAGGTAGATTGGTTACTCACAAAGATTGGAAATGGATGGAAACAAGTTTTAGCAGGAGAATATAAAGATACCATCATATTTCAAATGTAACAGATATATAAAGCTACGTCAATCAATATTTCTAAATCAACAATGGATCCAATACTTGTGTCAATGTGGAAGATGTCACTTACAATGATGAATCCATCAATCCACAGAATTATAACCCAGCTTTGCAGAGCTTTACAAAAAACAACAAGCTATCATTGCAACGATTAATTGATTAATCGACAACTACTTAAGTAATCAGCAACTATTTTGATACAAATTAAACGTTTTAGTACTTCATCTTTGGTTTTAGGAAACATTTTCTTACATCTTACGGACCAATTGAGATAATAATCAACAGATTAATCGACAATGAAAACAATCGTTAGTTGCAGCCCTACTAGCTTCGTGATTTATCTTTGATCATTCCTTAAATTAACTTGTTTTTAAATGCATCAGTAAGTTCTGGTCATTATTTGTATTTAAAAACTAATAATACACCAATATATGGTACTGTTGGCAAGGGGATTACAATAGTTTGTTTTACATGCTTTGGTATCAAACATGGTTGTCAGCATGCAGCTTATACCATAGTGTGGATTTAACTGCACCTCTTTACAGCACATCCTTATCAAATATCCAAATAACTAAAATAATTCAGAGGAGAAAGCATCTAAGTTGCACTTCTTCTTATTTGTCGCTTACAAAGTACAATGAGACAAGTGAAAACACAGTGATGGCAGAAAACGCCAGAAACTTAAATATATCTGGTTTACACCCAAACTTCTTATTCAATTCAATTCAAAAAACTTTATTTGTCCCCGGGGGCAATTCAGGGCACACAGAGCAGCAAATAACGACAGTGCAACTATACAAAAACATTTTAACCTATCACAAAATTATTTTAACATATCACAAAATTATTTTAAACTATCACAAAAACATTTCAACCTAACACAAAAACATTTTTCAGAGTTATTATATCAGAAAGGTCGTGGGAGAATCAGTCCTTTGCACATGTGTTGTTGGAGACAAGCTTAGAGCGTGCTCACACTGTCCTTTTGGCCGCGGCCAAAACCGGTTTTTCAGCTAAAGTCTAGTACCTTTAAGTAGTGTGAGCGCACCCGCTCCGCGCTCAACTGGGGCCAGCTGGGCCGCCACAGCCCGCTTGAAAGAGGTGGGCTTTAGCGGAGCCGTTTGCACATGTACGAGCACGAGCGTGCGCACGTGCACGCACACGCGCACGAGCCCTACGGCAGTAGCGTTATGTCCGCCTGTTCGGACATGTAAATAGCGATCAATGCGTGTGACGTGTTACGGCTTGAAGGCGTATGGACAGCAAGAAGTATTGGCCGAGGCCCTGGTAGTGTGAGTACAAACGGGGCTGGGGCGCGGGGGGAGAGGGAGGGGGGACAAGTACCCTAAAGTCCGGGTCTCGGTCCGGGAGGACAGTGTGATCACGCCCTTATATAAAACCTAATATCAGCAGATTAGAGTTGTATAATTGACCTTTAATTACTTTGACTCTTCTGACTTTCACCAGTTTGCTTCTCTACAACTACAATACAAGTTTCTGTCCCTGAATCTAACACACGGTGAAGGACAAATACCCTAAATTAGAGCATAAATGTTCTCTTAAAAGTCACACAGCATGAATAAACAAGTTTAAGCAGAAGTCCCTTTGATGTCACCTGAAGAAATCCAACTCCCTCATGGAAACCAAACGGCATAACAGTTGCATAACTCTGATGCAAGAATCTCTCCTATAAAAGGCAAAGGAATCGTCCGGAGGCCTCCTTGACTTGTCGAGAGGGTCGCCAGAGAGTGAGGCCAACTCATAAAAACACAAGATGGACTGCGGCGCAGTGGAATATATGTAAATAAATATAGTCATGCTCTGCAACATGTTGTCCAACCTGACCTTCAGGTGGAAAAAGCCTTGGAGGGGGAAAATGAGGTGAAAGAACATGGGAGAGAGAGAGGGAGTAATATGAGAGGCAGACACTGCGACAAACTTTAGAGAAGAGTAAGAGACCTTCAACAGATATGAGAAAAAGTGTAAAGGCGTTTAATATCATTAATTGTGTTGATCTACGTGGTCTCATGGGAGGGCGTATAAATAGCACGCCACTTTTCATGACTTTCATGACCTTTCGCGTGCATGTCTACGCATATTAAGCTTTTTGTGTGTCATTTAACTCCCGTAGTTCCCCAGGGTTAGGGTTAGGGTTAGGGTTAGGGTTGGGATTAGGGTTAGGGTTGGGATTAGGGTTAGGGGTTAGGGTTGGGATTAGGGTTAGGGTTGGGATTAGGGTTAGGGGTTAGGGTTGGGATTATGGTTAGGGGTTAGGGTTAGGGTTGGGATTAGGGTTAGGGGTTAGGGTTGGGATTAGGGTTAGGGGTTAGGGTTGGGATTAGGGGTTAGGGTTGGGATTAGGGTTAGGGGTTAGGGTTGGGATTAGGGTTAGGGTTGGGGTTAGCGTTGGGATTAGGGTTAGGGCATTTCACGCCCGTTATTTCAGCCATCCTTCACATGAAATATTGATTTAAAAACAACCCTCTGACAGAAAGCTCCACCACTTCATATTTCTCCGCAAGGTAGCGGAGAAATACGAACACGTGGGTTTTCCCTAATGACATTTGTGCGTGAAATGACAACGCCATCTCTGCACTATACAAGTCAATTGAGACTAAATGGCCTGAAATGACACGCAAAACACATGACATGCGTTGTAATTATACGCAAGATGGCTTGAGAGAAATAGCGTCATTCACACGCCTTTTGGTAATACCAGGCTGTGTTGATCGATATTTGGATGAGTTGGCAAACATTGCAACAAAGGAGTGAGATGCAAAACAAACTTAGCAATGATAAACTACAAATCAGTGATGTAGGAGAGTCAGGCTGTCTTCATTCACTGTTGTATATATACAATTTGTAAGTTAGGCACATATTTATTACTACTCCTCTGTAGCAAAGAATGAGATTAGTGATGTAGTATAAGACGTTACAAACTTTGAGTATGAAGGAGGGTCGGGGTGGTGGATGGGTCCGACGACACAGGAGTTTCAGATTTCTTGGCTGTCTGCATTTAAGACGTTGGTCACAAGAAAACAAGCAGCATTAGTTTGGTCTCCACCAACTCTTATATGAAGAGCTCTTTTCCAAAACGAGATAAAAGCCAAATTTTTAAAAAGTGAGTTTGAGTCACTTTGCTGTTTACAGAACCTTTTCACTGCTTCATCAGTGTTTCTGCCAAATCTCTTTATTTCCTTGTTTAAAATGGTCTCAAGATGCAGTTCCTTTCCAAACCGCGACCAGCGCCAAACCTATTTTTAGCCTAAATGCGATACGTCCTCTCGACCAATCAGAATTCAGTGAACGTTTCTATGAGATCCAACATGGCGGCGCTCTGAAGCGGGAGAGCTTTATGTTTCGTCCGTCCGTTCAACATGTTCAGACTGAGTGAAAGTGAAAAAAACAACTAAAAACAAATGAAAAACACCACAAAAATGTGACAAAATTACTATAAACAGATGAAAAAACACAAAAACTGATGAAAAACACCACAAAAATGTGACAAAATTATAAACTGATGAAAACTCTCGACCAATCAGAATTCAGTGAGCGTTCTATGCGATCCAACATGGCGGCGCGTTGAAGCGGGAGAGTTTTTTGCTTTGTCCGTCTGTTCAACATGTTCAGACTGAGCCATAAAAACCATTTTGACAAGATTAATTGAATATTAACCAAATGTGTGGGTCTGGGTTAAAAAATGGAATTTCCTGAAAACTATTAAAATGGATTTATAGCGTTTTGGAAAAGAGCTCCTCATTTACACGTTACAAAGAGATCTGAGATTGAACAAGAAAAGGGGCTAAAAGACTCTTGTGTGTCTATTTGGCCAGCCTGGTCTCACCAAAAGGCGTGTGAATGACACGCTATTTCTCTCAAGCCATCTCGCGTATAATTACAACGCATGTCATGTTTTTTGCGTGTCATTTCACGCCATGTAGTCTCAATTGACTTGTATAGTGCAGAGATGGCGTTGTCATTTCACGCACAAATGTCATTGAGAGAAAACCCACATGTTCGTATTTCTCCACTACTTTCCGGAGAAATACGAAGTGGTGGAGCTTTCTGTCAGAGGGTTGTTTTTAAATCAATATTTCATGTGAAGAATGGCTGAAATAACGGGCGTGAAATGCCCTAACCCTAACCCCTAACCCTAACCCTGGGGAACTACGGGCGTTAAATGACACGCGAAAAGCTTAATATGCGAAGACATGCACGCGAAAAGTCATGAAAGTCATGAAAAGTGGCGTGCTATTTATACGCCCTCCCATGAGACCACGTAGATTTGGCATAACACTTAACACAACTCAACTCAACTTTGCTGTTTCTATAAAAAAATATTGAGTAGAAAGCTTCAAGTTAAAGAAACAATATCATCAATTTAACTAAAGTTAAAACGTGCAGGTTTTTGTTCTTTTAAAATAAACATTTGAAAAAAACTTCTTTCAACATTGTGATATTAATACTATTAATAATGTTTTAACTTAAGCAAACAAACAGAAGTATTAGTGAACTTCATCAGCATCATCATTATGAGAAAATGGTGCCTTTCATTGGGTTGTATTGGAAGAATCTGGGGGTCAAGGTTATTGGGTTATGTTGTTATGTTTATGTTATTGAATAGTTTAATCTGAAAATATGAAGCGGAATAGAAAGAACGCTATTTATATCTAACATGCAGTGAAGTAGATGCCTCAGACTCGTACTCGTGCTGTACAGTACTTCACATTATGCCCCGAACTGTACGATCGAGAGCTGATCTCTGGACAAACCAGAGCAACAAATGCATAAAAAGAGAAAAGAGAAAATGCGATCAGGAGGATTTTCCCTTTAAGGGTTCACAGAGTTTTGTAAAAGGTCCATCAGTGACACTGTTTCGCTTTTAATAGAGCAAATACCAAAGAGATACGGTGACAGTGATCTGACAACCTGGCAAGCTTAAGTGAAGTACCGAGGGAGTTGGAAGGAGGGGGGGAGGGGGGGGGGTGGCGATAAATAGCGGGAGGTTGGGGTAGGAGGGGAAGTACGGGGGGGGGGGGGGACTAAATCAATCAATCAAACAATTAATTATTTGTTGTGTAAAATCATATTAAATACAATTATAGTGAAATGTAATCATGTAATTTCCTTCAATGTATGCATTAAAGAGAAAGGGACAAAAAGTGAAAGACGAGAAGTTAAAGTTAAAGTTAAAATGTGTTAATAAAGCACAAAAAACCCTGAAATGATCCAGTTTTTGTCCAATTTTCTGTCCATTCAAGATAACATTTCTTCTGACTTTGAATAGCACAGAGGACAATATACAACTGCTGATATGATGAAGTTTAATATCAGGAATCACTGAGGTGCAATTTGAAGAATCTACTTTAAATTAGATTTGCTTTGCTCAGTTGTTCATATGAGTAATAAGCACAAAACAGTGTCAAAACCCAAAATGTTCCAGTTTTTGTACAATTTTTAAGATAATCAAAAGTTAAAAGACAAATGACTTATATGAGCCTTTGAACTGTCTTGAGAAAAGTGTTTTCAAAACCTTTTATTGGATCCTTAAGGTTGTAAATTATAATGTTTGTGCATGCTGGTTTATATCTTTCGTATGTCTGCACCATAAATGTCCGGGAATCATTTGAAGGAGCTCTTTTCGCAAACGCTATAAATCCATTTTAATAGTTTGGTTAATATTCATGTATCGTGTCAAAATGTTTTTTATGGCTCAGTCTGAACATGTTGAACGGACCGACGAAACAAAAGAGCGCCGCCATGTTGGATCGCATAGAACGCTCACTGGATTCTGATTGGTCGAGAGGACGTATCGCATTTAGGCTAAAAATAGGTTTGGCGCTGGTCGCGGTTTGGAAAGGAACTGCATCTTGAGACCATTTTAAACAAGGAAATATAGAGATTTGGCATCAAACACTGATGAAGCAGTGAAAAGGTTCTGTAAACAGCAAAGTGACATGAAAAACTCTTTTTTTTTTATTTGGCTTTTATCTCGTTTTGGAAAAGAGCTCTTCAATACCTAAGGTTGTAAATTATAATGTTTGTGCATGCTGGTTTATATCTTTCGTATGTCTGCACCATATATGTCCGGAATATGGTAAGTATGAGTATATAAGTATATGGTTCAAATGTTTACACATAAGTATATTTATAAATGTGATAAATATCTCACACAATTCAGCAAAGTCGGCAGACCTGCACGCAAGCATTTTAACTGAATTTGTTTTTGACTTTTAGTCCCAATGGGTCAAGCTCCAATACCCCTGAATACATTTCCCATAATGCAACTCATTAGTATTCTTTATTGGACTCATCTGCTTTTTAAGGGCGCACTCACACTGTCCTTCTGTACCGGGCCAAAACCGTTTTTTCAGCTAAAGCCTAGTACGTTTAAGCAGTGTGAGTGCACCCGTTCCGCGCATAACTGTAGAGCCGTTTGCACAAGTACGAGCACGAGCGTGCGCACGTGTACGAGCAAGAGCACGAGCCCTACGGCGGTAGCGTTATGTGCGCCTGTTCGGACATAGAAAATAGAAAGACGGACCATGCGCAGACATTTAACAACAACAACAATGGCGGTGAAAGGTTCACGTTGGTGTGATGGGGAGGTGGAGTGTTTACTGCAGATTTGGTTCGGATGAAAATATTCAAAAACAGTCGACAAGACGCACAAAAACTCAGAGGTCTATGGAAATATTTGTAAACAAAGCCACACACACGCGATCAATGCGTGTGACGTGTTACGACGTGATGACGTATAGGCAGCAAGAAGCATTTGCGCGAGGCCCAGGTAGTGTGAGTACAAACGGGGCTGGGGCGCGGGGGGGAAGGACAGTGTGAGTGCGCCCTAAATGCCTTTTTTTCAAATTCCACATCCTCGGCAGACCTGCAAGCAAGCATTTTAACTGAATTTGTTTTTGACTTTTAGTCCCAATGGGTCAAGCTCCAAAACCCCTGAATACATTTCCCATAATGCAACTCATTAGTATTCTTCATTGGACTCATCTGCTTTTTAAAACGCCTTCTTTTCAAATTCCACATCCTCTGTAATATAGGTTTTTTTTCTGCAATGTCAATTCAAGACATTATGTTTTCTGACTTTGAAAAGCTCCTTCAGAGCCACAGAGAACAATATGCAACTGCTGATATGATAAACTTTAATATCAGGAATCATTGAGGTGCAATTTGAAGAATCCACTTTAAATACGTTTTGCTTTGCTCAGTTGTTCATACGACCATTATAAGATGTTCTTTGGATGATGTTAACCTGCCCCCCATCTTTTATCTCCAGATTAAGATTGACACAACAGGTGACATCAAAAACCGCTGGCAGCAGTGGTCCCAGCAGCACATTGTGGGCCAGAAGCTGAACCCTTTCAGCGAAGAGTTCGACCACGAGTATGCCATGGCCCAGCGCCTCCGCAAGGGCGACACCGGCTACGGTCGACCCAAAGACGGATCTAAGACGGCAGAGAGGGGCGACAGAGCCCAGAAACACGTCTACAGGGAGATGGAGGAAATGGTTTGGATTATCAGAGACATGGGCTTTAAGGATAAAGAGGGTAGGACCATCATTACCTTCGGTCGGCTCTTTGACCGCTACGTGAAGATCTCAGATAAGGTGGTGGGCATCGTGCTGCGCTGCCGCAAACACAAGATGCTTGACTTTGAAGGAGAGATGCTGTGGAAAGGACAAGACGATGATGTCATCATTACTTTGAGGGACTGAGGACAGATGCGATGTTTTACGCTATATTTGCAGACAAACATACCGACAAATCTCACGCTCATCTAGAGTAATATTGCTATACATGCTAGCTACAATGCTACATCATGTAGAATTGAAAATACAAGAAAAAGGATGAAGCCGCTTTGGTGCCTAAACTTAACCAGTGCGGTCACCAATCAGTTACCGTTTTTGCATTTTTAAATAGAAGATATTGTCATCGTAAGATATCATACAAATCTGTTTCCATCATATTTTGTAACATATACAAATTTCACAGCGTCAAATACAACATATCATCATCATCATTGTTGTGCTTTCATGTTTGTAAGAGATCACGCAACCCTGTTAATAAGAATATGTTAAAATAATAATTCATTCATTCATCTTCAACCGCTTGTCCCTGTCGAGGTCGCGGGGGGCTGGAGCCGATCCCAGCTGACATTGGGTGTGAGGCGGGGTCCACCCTGGACAGGACGCCAGTCTATCGCAGGGCACATAGAGACAAACAGAGACAGACAACCATTCACACCTACGGGTGATTTAGAGTCATCAATGAACCGAACACCTGCACGTCTTTGGACTGTGGGAGGAAACCGGAGAACCCGGAGAAAACCCACGCAGACACGGGGAGAACATGCAAACTCCACACAGAAGGGCCCCAGCAGGGATTCAAACCAGGAACCTACTCGCTGTGAGGCGACAGTGCTAACCAATACACCACCGTTTAGCCTGATGTTGAAATAATGCAGAATGAATATAATGTTGAAAGATAATACACAAAAAACTGGAAGCAAAGACAAAATCTTAAAGACATAGGTTATTTTTTTCACAGGTATGACACACACACACACACACACACACACACACACACACACACACACACACACACACACACACACACACACTCATTAGTTCTTCTCATATACCTGACAGGTCATCCGGTGAAGGGAAGCTATTTTCAGCATGCTAACCATGCTCGCCTCGCTAACTATGCTACCACATGCTGGAAGCCTCGAGTGTTCACCACAATGCCTGTCATGCTTGGAAGCCTTACTCAATAACTGTAGCTGGAGAAACTTCTTTTAATGATGTCTCTGTTTTGTCCTCTTAAGCAGATTTTGTCGAGAACAAGTAAACAAGGGTAGCATGAAGTTAGCCTGGCCACAGGATGATTAGGACTTTTAAGTGTTTCAGGTATATTTAAGAGTTATTGTTTTTTTTGTGTTTTTTTTATTTTAAAAGCTAAGTTGTCATTTGATTTTTTTATTAAATGTGAATTTTGTAAAGGATTTTAATTAATAACGTTTACCAAAATGTCATCTACTGTTGAACTATCTTTAGAGACACATGTGGTTGTATGTTGAGGAAATACTGACTTTTTCTGAACCACACCTACGATCTTAAACTGCTCTCACAGCAGCATATATTCATATTTTGACTTTAAAGGAGCGCTGTAATAACAGGAGGTTTCCTCTCAGTGAGGGGAAACCTTAACTGTACTGTTATGTTAGAAAAGGTCTTTTCTCTTGAGTGGTAGTCTAACATGTAATAGTTTTGACGTAAAGTATTGTGTAGTATAATGTGTTTTACCTCATTTGAACATTAAAAGTGAAATTCAGGCGTAAAATCATTCAATTGTGTTTTTCGACACTTGCACACATCAAATAAGCCGTCAAGACAGTTTTTTTTCGTGTATGAACTAGTAATGGAGATATCTGGGAGAGCTGCTAACAGTCGCCGGACGTCGCTAGCACTGATTAGCTTGGGGCATTAAGGCAATGCATTAAAACGCCTTTTTTAACCACTAATACTGCTCAAAATAACACCAAACCTCTACAGTAACATAAGAGTCCTTATGTTGCATTCACACCAAACGCGAATGGTGCAAATACAATCCCTTCAGATGCTTGTATCGCGTCACTTGCTCACATTTGTCACATTTTTGATCATTGCTTCATCTGCGTCTATCGCATTTAGCATCCGAGGTGGCTACCTAACTGAAGCTAACCACGGCTCAGCCTACTCTGCTGTTGTTGATGAGAAGTGATGCTAGTGCTAACAGAGATCTGAATACTTTTAAAAGAACAGAAATGAGCTCTCAGATGAAGTGTGTGTCAGCGACTCCAGTGTGCAAGTGTCGAAAAATATGGGATGATTCTACGCGGGAATTAAACTTTAATACATTCACTGATTTTGAACATTTTCGCCTTTCAAAGTGAAAGCCTGTCAGTATTCTTACAGAAGTACAATTGTGTTTTAAAGACATGGTGCATCATGTGGATTGATATTGTTGTAAATATACATTTACATGTGTCATTAGAACACCCATGTAGTGTTGAAATGTCATTTTTGCTGTGGTTAGAGTGTTAATATAGGTCATGTGGAAGTGAATAAAGACTGGAATTTAAATGATTGTGTCCTGTTATTTCCTTTTAACAGGGGAGTGTGGAATACTGAGCTGCTAGCAAAAGGTCAGCCAGACTCAAATAACGTCATTCATTCCAGCCTGGTCTCACCAAAAGGCGTGTGAATGACACGCTATTTCTCTCAAGCCATCTCGCGTATAATTACAACGCATGTCATGATTTTTGCGTGTCATCTCACGCCATGTAGTCTCAATTGACTTGTATAGTGCAGAGATGGCGTTGTCATTGCGGAGAAATACGAAGTGGTGGAGCTTTCTGTCAGAGGGTTGTTTTTAAATCAATATTTCATGTGAAGGATGGCTGAAATAACGGGTGTGAAATGCCCTAACCCTAACCCTAACCCTGACCCTAACCCTGACCCTTACCCTAACCCTAACCCCTAACCCTGGGGAACTACGGGCGTTAAATGACACGCGAAAATCTTAATATGCGTAGACATGCACGCGAAAAGTCATGAAAGTCATGAAAAGTGGCGTGCTATTTATACGCCCTCCCATGAGACCACGTAGTTCATTCAGATTTATCTTCAGTGTGATTTCAACATAAAGCCAGACACAAACAAGCTTACCCCTAGTCTAGACTACACATGTCACGTCTTTTCTTTCAGCGTTTAAACGGACTACCCAAGAATGTGTTTTGAACCAGACAAAGATCTGATAAACTGCAATATTTAAGTGTTAAACCAACAGTTTTCACATCAACCCAAAATTAATTTTCAATTCAATTTTATTTATAGTGCCAGATCATAACAAAAGTCATCTCAGGACACTTTACAAACTAAGAAACTAACACCATTCGACACACCTGAAACTTGTTTGCCAGCTTTCAGTCAAATTCAGCAGGGAAGGGATAAATCAACACTTAAATGTGTACTCTGAGGGCGTACTAACACTGTCCTTCCGTACCGCGACCTGGGCTTTAGGGTACTTGCCCCCCCCCCCCGCACCCCAGCCCCGTTTGTACTCACACTGCCTGGGCCTTGCGCAAATGCTTCTTGCTGTCCATACGCCATCACGCCGTAACACGTCACATGCGTTGATCGCGTGTGTGTGGCTTTGTTTACAAATCTTTCCACAGACCTCGGAGTTTTTGTGCGACTGTTTTTGAATATTTTCATCCGACCAAATCTGCAGTAAACACTCCACCTCCGCATCACACCAACGTGAACCTTTCAACGCCATTGCTGTTGTTGTTAAATGTCCGCGTATGGTCCGTCCTTCTATTTACATGTCCGAACAGACGGACATAACGCTACTGCCGTGGGGCTCGTGCTCGCACACGTGCGCACGCTCGTGCTCGTACATGTGCAAACGGCTCCGCTAAAGCCCACCTCTTTCAAGCGGGCGGTGGACGGCCCGCTGGCCGCAGTTATGCGCGGAGCGGGTGCACTCACATGGCTTAAAGGTACAAGGCTTTAGCTGAAAAAACGATTTTAGCCCCGGCCAGAAGGACAGTGTGAGTACGCCCTGAGAGGACCGTGTGTTTTATGTCACTAATTACATTTCTTTCACTTTTAGATAAACACAATTGATCTTGTTTGTATCCAACTATGCAATAGTGTATCTATAATACAACTCTGAGATGTAACACTGTGGTCCTGACTGGTTCAAAACGTTTTGTGGTGTTCTCAAAGATAAGAGTACCTCCGGGAACAGCATGTGCTCGAATACCAATTAAAAAGGCCTCCTTCCTAATTTGTATCTTCCAACCCAAGCTCAAATGCAACCTCCAACTTACAGTTTAGTCTGATCCTACTGCAGCAAAAAAATAATGTCGCTGTACTCTTTTGCAGTAGTAGGTTTAGCCATGTCATCTCCTATGCACCTCTGGGAGTCATTGTAAAATTGAATATCACATATTTTAAATATACAGAAAAGATCCTAATGTCTCTGTTAGAAGACTATCACCATTGAGAACACTTGCAACCAGAGGGGTGAATGCTCCAGAATTAGTTTGAATCACACTAAATAGGTTAGGAGTGTGAAAGCAGACTTAACCCCTAACCCTTAATTGAAATGAATAACCCATTAAACATGTAAGGGTGTCTTCCCATCTTGCTCGTTTAGAGCAGCTTAACTTGCAAAAGACTGGTTCGTTTGGACATACATATAAACACAGGGTTTGCCAAGACAGGATGGTTTTGGAACAAAACAAACTATAGTTGTGATTCTACCTTGTTGGTAGTGGGCTGTTCACTCTGAAAGGTCTACAGGATTGCAGACTTGATAAAAAAAATCCTTGGGGAAGTCTCCAGAAGTTTATGCCAGAGCCCTTAAGCACTTGCTGATACTGCAGTGAGACAGTCTAAAGCTGTTGTGAACTCTGTTGATGTCAGTTCAGACACTGTTAGCAAATCGCAGAGCTTTTCCATTTTGCTTCCTCACCTTCCATCACTTCATCCCCCTCTGCTTCCAGGGTTTCTCTTGAAAGGCAATAGTAGAGGCTAATTTGGACAGTTGGGACAGTTCCAGATGTTAGCCATTGATTAAGTGGTGCAATCACAACTGCATTAGAAAATAACTATGTTATAACTGTTCATATTTTAATCAATAATGTCTTAGGTCTTTAACATTTTTTCTGTTCACCCTCTACACCTCAGACTTTCAGTTCCTCTCTGAGTCCTGCCACCTGCATCCGACGATTCTGCAATTGTTGGCTGTGTCAGTGAGGGGAAGGAGGAGGAGTACAGGGGCGTTGTGGACTCCTTTGTCGACTGGTGTGCAGCTAATCACCTGATTCTAAACGCCACCAAGACAAAGGAGCTAGTGGTGGATTTCCGCAGGAGTAAATCTGCCCCCACACCCATCTCCATCAACGGCGTGACTGTGGATGTTGTCCATGATTACAAATATCTTGGAGTATACCTGGACAACAAACTGGACTTTTCCAAGACACTGAGGCTGTATACAAGAAGGGCCAGAGTCGTCTCTATTTCCTGAGGAGGCTCCGGTCATTCAATGTTTGTAACACCATGCTGAGGATGTTCTACCAGTCAGTGGTAGCCAGTGCCATCTTCTTTGCTGTTGTGTGCTGGGGCAGCAGACTGAGGGCAGCAGACGCAAAGAGGATCAGTAAGATCATCAGGAAGGCTGGCTCCGTCCTGGGGGTCAAACTGGACTCTTTGGTGGCGGTGTCTGAGAGGAGGATGCTGTCTAAACTGCACAGCATCCTGGACAATAACTCTCACCCTCTCCACCAGCTGCTGACCTCCAGCAGAAGCACATTCAGCCATAGACTCATTCTCCCCCGGTGTAATACTGAACGCCGGAGGAAGTCTTTTCTTCCGGCGGCCATAAAACTTTATAATTCATCTCCCCCCAGTCAGGTAAGGAACAGTGGAGACACTGTATCCTGAAAATGTCACTTTGTCACTATATACCATCACTGCACCACTTTATTCAGTTGTACTTTATTCAGTTGTACTGTCACTTACTACAGTAAGTAATGCTGCTATACTACACTGTCACTTTATATCACCACTACATCACTTTATTTATTTATTAATGGTTTACTGTAACTATCTGCTGATACACTTACTGTGCTTTAGGACATGCTGCTACATTTCACTGTGGTTTATTGTAACTGACTTAAGTACGAAATGCTGCTACACTCCACTGTGCCATACTGTCACTTAGTTCTGTAGGAAATGCTGCTACATTTTTAACATTTTTAACACTTATAACTTATCGCTCCTTATCACTTATTTAGTTTGTACTTATTTTATTTCAATCTGCTGCTAAACTGCACGCTGCGTATTGTTGTATATTGTATAAACCTACGCTTAACCACGACGTCTGTTGCACTCTGTCACACTTAGTTCATTGCTTGATTTATCTGACGTTAGCTTTATTTTGATTTGATTTATGTTTATGCTTATTGTTACTCTGATCCTTTTCCGCCTTTGTATCGAAACTGTTGCACAATCATTTCCCTCGGGATAAATAAAGCTTCTTGAATCTTGAATCTTGAATCATTTCAGTAAAATGCAGTTTCTATTGATGTTCAATTTACAATTTATTACTAAAGACGTAAGGATTTAATTTAGCTATGTTTATCTCCTTTAACCCCAAATTTTTAAGCTGCAGTCGGCAGGTCTAGCAGATCCAGTTGACTCAGTCAAATTTCAAATGTTTACAACTCTCACGCCCCTCCCCCACTTCCACCGAGCTACCCCGCTCCCTCCAATTGAATGCTCGTCAGTTCACATGCACCAGATTCCTGTGAACGCGCCTATCTCATGTACACGCTACACGGAGGGGTGGCTGTCTAACTTACTCATAGATAGCAATTGCTAACGTCATTAAGCATATGCCTAGCTTGAAGCACATGTAATATTGTAAAATCGTGAGGGGAGAGGCCGGGATCTGAGGTGTGTGCACAAACTGTTCCTGATAGTCAGCTCTCAGATAGCCCTGTACTGAGTGGACATGATGATACAAGTATGGTTCAGTTTTAAAAACAAACAACAGGCTCTAGGGGGACGTAGAGGCTCTTTTCTTTTTTATAAAACCAACTGATTTATGTTGTTCGATCAGAGCATAGTGTCAGTTTCAGTAAATATGATCCAAAGAAATTTGGGCGACTGCAACTTTAAGATAATGGGTAATTTTCATTTCGAGTTTCATACAAGAGTCTCTTAAATGCTTAAAACAACATAGACATAGACTTAGATATCTCTTTATTGATCTCTTTGGTATGACTCCTGCAAGGACATTTAGTTTCCAGCAGCTTGCAAAAACACAAGGGAGGTATAAAAAATATACTATTAGATAAACAATAAAATCATAGCTAAATAAATATAGAAAGTAAAACCATAAACACAAAGCAATAAACTCTTAGTTAAATATATATAAAAATGTAGAGATATGAATACAGGTCAAATAAAATTCACCGAAAATGAAATCAGATAATTTAAGTGTAGAGAAAGCATATAAGATAAAATATGTATGACTGTATATGACAGAAATGAGCAGTAAGATAAAATGATTGCACTTAAGTGGTGGATAAAGTTATTGCACAAAGAAAATAAGTTAAGTGTCCATGTGTGTAAGAGTAGATTAATAATTGCATATTGAGTGGCTCCCACTCCTTCTGTCCTCTTTATTTCCTCCTCCCCCTGAGTGAGGAGTTGTAGAGGATGACGGCCTGAGGGACAAAGGAGTTCTTGAGCCTGTTGGTCCTACACTTGGGCAGGAGCAGCCTTCCACTGAACAGGCTCCTCTGGGTGCTGATGACGGTGTGCAGGGGGTGGCTGGCATTGTCCACAATGTCCAGCGGTTTGTCCAGGGCCGTCCTCTCTGCCACCATCACCAGTGAGTCCAGTTTCATGCCAACTACAAAACCGGCCTGCCGAATCAGTTTACCCAGTCTGGAGTTGTCCTTCTTGGATATGCCCCCCCCCCCCAGCACACCACAGTGTAGAAGAGGACACTGGTGACCACAGACTGGTAGAACATCCACAGCAGTTTGCTGCAGATGTGTAAGGACCACAGTCTCCTCATAAAGTACAACCGGCTTTGTGTCTTCCTGTACAGGTGGCTGGTGTGTGTTTTCCAGTCCAGTTTATTGTCCAGCCACAGCCCGAGGTATTTGTCCACCGCCTCCACCTCAGCTCCCTCTAGAAGGACTGGTCGCGGTCTTGGTCTGGACCTCCCAAAATCAATTACCAGCTCCTTCGTCTTGGAGGTGTTAAGCTGAAAGTGGTTAGTGTGGCACTAGAGAGCAAAGTCCCCCACCAGACTCCGATACTCCACCTTTCTGTTGTTCCTGTCATCGGCGTACTTCTGTATGTGACACAGCTCCGAGTAGTAGCAGAAGTCCGAGGTGTACAGGGTGAAGGGAAGAGGGAAAAGCACTGTGCCCAAAGGGGCTCCAGTTCATCTGACCACAGTGTCGAACTTGGTGTTCTTCAGTGAGGTAATCTCTGACCCTGTCCACCAGATAGGGATCCACTCCCATCCTGTTCAGTTTGTCCTGAAGTGTAGGGGGCCGGATGTTGTTAAAGGCACTGGAGAAGTTCAAGAAGAGAATCCTTGCTGTGCTGCTTCCCTTATCCAGATGGGTGTGGACTGTGCAGCATGTAGAGGATGGCATCCTCCACACCAACATCTTGCTGGTACGCAAACTACAGGTGGTCCTGGGCATGTTGTACCTGGGGTCTGAGGAGGCTGAGGAAAAACCGCTCCAACATTTTCATCAGGTGTGAAGTGAATGCCACCAGTTGGAAGTCATTCAGCTCACTGGGCCTGTTCTTCTTGAGAACCAGAACGATGCAGGATGTCTTCCAAAGGGTAGAGACTCTCCTTGCCTGCAGGCTAAGGTTGAAGATCTGTTGTAGTGCTTCCCTCAGTTTTGCAGCGCAGGTCTTCAGTAGTCTCGGACATACTTTTTCCGGGCCTGCTGCTTTCTAACATGTCTCTTTTCAGAAAAAGCATGCAATTTAATAACGACATGTGAGGTTTTCTCCCATTCATTTTCTATTGGACGTGAACAAATCACTTCGGAAGGCATTATAGGACCGACTCCAAAAAAAAAGAAAGGCCACATTCTGGTGGGACAGGAAGTTTAGCATTTACTTTCAGTCGATATGGCTGTGGGGAAGATCTTTCTTGAACTTTCTAGAACAGGCTCGGCACAGCGTCACTTGTAGGAGAAATGCAGGTTTGCTGATTTACACAATGTTTGCTCAGAGAAAGCTACTCGCTAGTTTGCAAGGAGTGAGAAGTGGCGGAGGCGATAATACCAAATTTGATTGCTTTCATTGGGTCTTCTTTATAACACTAATTACAAGTCAGATTAACTGATATTGAGACATCACAGAGTCATATTTTCCATTAATATAAAATCAGAAAATGACTCCAAGGAACCCAGAAAAAGGGAGCAGTGGGAGGAAAATGAGGGGTAAAGTAGAGAGTAATTGGATATTTGTACAAAAAGGAGCACTGGGTGGAGAAAAGAAGGACACAGAGAGATGGAGGTTTATTTAAATTGAATCCGCCCCATGTTACTTGATTTCATGGTATTCTACCGGAAAACTACAAAACAGTAATGTAGCATGGGGCACTACGGTGACGGTCTGTCAAGGCAGATGAGCGTGTGTTGAAGCACAACTCTTTCCTACAGTGTGGTGTCTGTCGATTACTTAGGTGAACCATGCTGTTGTTAGGGCACGAGCGCCCACAGGGAGGGATATATTGTATTTGTAAGGATTACTATTAGGGCCCTAGATCAACAAAGTCATCGTTGAGGGACCTAATGTATCCCTAGTGATTATTATAGCCGGAGCGCCGACAGCGTCAGTGAGGGACCTATTGTATTGGTAAAGATTCTTCTTCTTATTATTATTATTATTATTAGGGCCAGAGCACCGATGAAGCCCATCAAATACGTAAATTTACATCAGACTTGACAAGTTTGTAAATTTTGGGGACTTTTTAAATATGTTGAGGCCCTAAAAAAGGCAATTCATTTCGGAAAATAATTATAATACTACTACTACTACTAATAATAATAATAATAAATCTGCAGTCAGCAATGAACAGGCGCTCGCACCCGGTGCACCTCGGGGGAACCGGCCAGACCCCAGGCGATGCAGCCATGTGTCTTAAAGACCGTCAAACACAGCACGAAGGGCATTGGTGCTGCAGGCAATGTATGGAAACTTTTGCCAAACTTCCTGCATCCACTTTGTGCGCTAGAAAGCACCAACCAAAGATGCTTTGCCTTGCTTTAAATTAAACGAAGAACACACATTGCAAATTTGATGTAAATCGTATGAAGTTTTGTTATATTAGGCTGAAACCCTTTTGCCAACAGGTGGCGCTGTGGCAGTGAAGATTCAAGAAGCTTTATGTATCCCGAGGGAAATTATTGTGCAACAGTTTCCATACAAAGATGGGAAAGGATCAGAGTGACAATAAGCATAAAAACATAAATCAAATAAAATAAATCAAACAATAACTAAGTGTGACAGAGTGCAACAGACATTGTGGTTAAACGCAGGTTTATACAATATACAACAATACGCACTGTGCAGTTTAGCAGCATGTTGAAATAAAATAAGTACAAACTAAATTGGTGATAAGGAGCGATAATTGAAACAGTGTTAAAAATGTAGCAGCATATATTAAGACGTTGGTCTGTTCAGGCCGGGGGTCTTGTCATGCTTCAGAAATGCGGTGAAGATTGGACCATGAAGGCTAAGGTTACAGCAACTTCCTGATTCATAACGTGACGCCAATATTTGCCGCCAGGCCGCGGCCAGACCACAAAAAAGGAAACAATATGAGGTAACTTTAATCACTAAAGTCTTTAGACAGTACAGGCTGATTTTGAAGGCAATGGGATTCTATCTCTACGGGGAGTTTGTTAAAGTATGACACTATCAAAAAGCCACATATTTCATGTCATGTCATTTCATGGTAAGCTCTGACTGCGAGTGGATATTGAGAAGTGGTTCTGTTCAGGGCTGGACTCTCATCAACCATCACAAATTTGGTGAAGATTGGACAATGTATGCTCAGGTTACAGCAACTTCCTGTTTTATAACACCAATATTTGCTGCTACGGGTAACTTTGATCACACAGGTCCTGCAATGTTGAAGTTGATCAGGTTAAATCTCTAGGAGGAGTTCGTCAGAGTATGACATCTGAAAATGTCGGAAAATGGCCATAAAATCAAAAATGCCCGACTTCCTGTTGAGTTTAAGATTTTGCTCCTAGAAGCTTTTTTGTACGTTTGGAAGTGTTATATATGCCTAAAAAATATATGCCATGAAAGTACGTCCATCCTGGAGGAGGGGCTGTAATTTGAGGTGTGTCCGTAGGGGGCGCTCCTACTCTTAGTCAATACTTTCATGTAGATTTGTTCAGGACGGGGCTCTTGTCATGTTTGAGACATTTGGGGCAGATTGGACAATTATTGCTCAAGTTAAAGCTACTTTCTCTTTTCTGATGTGACACCAATGTTCACGGTCACATCACGGCCACACCCTCTAGAAAAACGGAACGATATGAGGTAACTTTGATCACAAGGCTCTTGAAATCGTACAGACAAATTTTGATGTCGATTGGGTTGAATCTCTAGGACGAGGTTATCAAAGTACGGCATGATCAAAAGGCCAAATATGGACTAAATTTGCATATTTGACTCATGATGAACGACTTCCTGTTGGGTTTAGAGTATGGCTATGGAGTCCGGCCAGTTCCCCTGACGTGCACCAGTGGCGAGGGCCAGTTTATCGCTGCTTGCGGCTTTTATTTGGAATTGTAATTTGCCGGTGGAGAAAAAATGATTCATGTCACCATTTGCATTGCACCGTTTGAGGGTTTTCTTGCGCGTTGATTCAATTTTAGTGTGTGAATTTGTCCTTTTGTCTTCGTGAATGCAAGGCATGCTTGCACTGGTATGTGTGTTTGAGTGTGTAATGTTGTGTCTTCTATGTCAGTCTGCGCATGTGCATGCAAGTCATGCCTTTGTCTCTGCATGTGTCTCTGCGTGTGTGTGTGTGTGTGTGTGTGTGTGTGTGTGTGTGTGTGTGTGTGTGTATGTGTGTGTGTGTGTGTGTGTAATTGCCTAGTGTGACCTGCCTACTGTCACACAATTGCTTTGTGTTTGAGTGAGAGAGACCTAAATTCATGCTGATCAGTTTGGTCGCCAGGGAGTCTGGACGTCTGCCAGATAGACAGAGAGAGGGAGAAACAGTGAGTGATGTGAAAGAGATCAAGGGAGATACTATAAGAGGAAAGCAAGATAGAGAAATAAGTAGAGATGAGAGTAGAGGGAGGTAAAAAGCAAGGAACGTAGAGACAGAGTATTCCGTCTATACAGACAGTTTAAAGCATCATACTTGGTTGTCCTTAGCTACGGACTGTCAAACAAAATGAATCCCTCCTCTCCTCTGCTTCTCACTCCATCTCCCCATCTCATTCTCTTCCACCATCTATCTTATTATGGTGTATTTCCTTCTCCCTTGTGTCTTTTTTCTCCCACGAGAGGTGTGCAGATTATTGAGGTTTAGGATTATTTATGTTTTTTTAGGAAATATGGCTTTTGGTCAGCTTTATACTTGCTTTTAACTTTATGCTTGCTTTTAATGACACAAACAATTTTGTTTGGGGAAAATGGATATAACTTATCACTTCTGCTGTTACTTCTACCGCGTAATACGTTGAATTGTTATGGCTTTGAACTATCTGCAGCTGCATGAATTAGAAGTCATCACAGGAAAGTCCAGTATATTTTAATGGTGTTATTCTGAGGTAGGAGTAGTAGTGTGGTTTACCTCAAGGGAGTCATTTTGAATAATTCAAGAATTGCAATGTACGCAGATTACTCCACAGTATACATATCGGCACCCAGAATCAGATCATCAGATCAAGATTTGAGAGTGCAGAACTGACTATCTTACAATGTTAACTCACAATGATAACATCCTACTTGAGGGGGCGTTCATATGAGTTTTATTTCAACACCACATGAATGCAACAGAAATCCCTATCTCACAAGTTTCATGAAAATCGGGTCAGTAGTTTTACCGTAATCCTGCTGACAGACAGAAAGACAGATAGACAAACCAACAAAATCTTAACCTCCTTGGCGAGATAATAATAAGAATAATCAATAAAGCATCTAATGGTGGAGTTAAACTATTTTATTGACAGCTGGAATAGAATAACAATACACTAAATTGTGCATTTACTCAACAATATAACAGTTTGCCAAATGAACCTGCAAAAAACCTGTTTGAAATGATGTGCAGTGAATAAAACTAAAGTAATACCACTTTTCCACTCTTCTGATAACATTCAGGTCCTCAAGACAGCAAAACATGAGCAACAAGTGGACAGCAACGCAGACAGGCAATTGACGCTTAATGCTTTGCTAACTTTACCTTATGCTAACATTTGGTGACGCTTATCTACAGATGGGTGAAAAGTATTGTAAACTTAAAAGATATAATCTAAATGGAAGATTGAAATCCTTAAGGTAATCAAGTTAGTCAGTTGTCAGTTGCTCCAATGAAGCTCAATGGTGGCTGACAACAGATGACTGAGTGGATGCATGTGTTTAACCAGAAGAATGTGTAGTTGAGGAAAATTGATTTTACATCAGCATTGCTTCCAAAAGTTGCCCATATCACATGTTCCTGACAGCATAATAGGGCCTGTAAAACTGCCTCATCTAGTATCCCAAAACCAAAACATCCCCTTCTTTCATGTAGTCTTTTAGGAGCCTGCAGGTGTCTGTGAATGCTGTAGATAAAATGCCATTAGATCATCAACCATTGACAATTTGGGTTGGAGCCCAATTGAGTTGAGTTGGAGCAACGTGAAATCATTGAGAAAGGTGTGAGGTACTTAACCAGGAAAGGTGTTGAGAAATCAAGTTACAAAAGTCTGTGGTACTTCGACTCACACCGGGGTCACCCAACCTAGAAATGTATTTACTTGTGGTAATGTGGGTGGCTTTGAATGAGCAGATGGCATGTGGAGGAACACTTTCATGACGTTTGGGCTGAGAAAGGCCTCAAAGGGAAAAGTTTGCCTCTGCAGCACAGCCCACTGGAGATGTTTTGCTTTTGGGATCCACCAGCCACTGTTTCGTAACAGCCACAGAGGAGCTGCATCTACCCTTTCATCATTCCACCCCTAAACCTTGTCCCCAAGAGAGAACACAATATGATATGTGTCTAGAAGTGTACACATTGTCACCCTTAAAGAAAAGGACACAAATAGTCATCTCTTTCTTTGTAATCAGTAAAACCCATGTACTTAAAGTGAAATTCCGGTGTAAAATCATCCCAGGGTCTTTTTAGGCAAAAATACCCCCCAGTCATTCAAAACACTCTTTTAATACACTCGTGTTCACATACTACGTTGTTGGTGCTTCGGTTAATGTGTAGGGACTCTTATCATGCAACTGCAGAGGTTTGGTGTTATCTGGAAAAGTGGTTAGTGGTTAAAAAAGACGTTTTAATGCATCCAACTCACCGCCCTGAGCTTATCTGTGTTAGCCGTGGCAGGCTGTTAGCGGCTCTCCAGAAAATCTACGTTAATAGAGTTAATAGACCCTGGGATGATTTTACACCAGATTTTCATTTTAAAAGGAACAAGATATGGTCAACTAAAGCTCAGGTAAAGAACTTCAAAGGGAATCCTACCAAGTTTCATTCCTTAGGTTGAGATTCTGCAAAAACAGACAGGAACATATCTTCACTCTTGTGCAAATAATTAGTGCTAAGAAAAACTGTTGCACAAAAGCTGACCAATGAATGAATGATAAACATAAACTAAATAGCTGGAAGTGCCACAGGATGCAAATCCTTGTTAAACAACCTCCAAATAACATCCTACAACACTGGCCACCATGAGTTAAGAATCAAGTCGCCCAGTGTTGGGGACATTTCCAATTCATGCAAATGTAGAAACCAGTAGTGCTTGGTCCACTGAGGACCAGAAACACTGTTGTTTCTAATAACTTCAATCTAAAAACAGAAAAGAGTTTTAATCACCTTTTCGCCTGATAGCGTAATTGAATAATCATTTCAGAAAGCTACCAGGGTTTGAATACCATAAGTGATGCATTACTCAAGAAATAAACTATTCAGTTGCACACTGGTTTAAAGGCAACAGGAGAAAATAACTGCCCAATCAGAGCAGAGTATGCAAATAACTGGCTCAACCCTAAACATGTTTGGACGTTTTCTGGCTTGAATCAAAAAAAGGCTACCTCTGTTTATCATTTTAATGCGTAACGTGTGAACGGAGCCAACAGGAAGTCAGCTGGCTCAACTGTATGGGCCCAAACTTGTGGAAGCCCAAGGAAGCCTGCAAGACTTTTTTGGAATAGCTACATCTCCTTTAAACTATGTAAATACAACAGTATTTTTTAAAATCAGAAAACATATACTAGTTATATTTTATATGCAAATATAGCCAGAGTCAACCAAGAGGACTGGAATACTAAACATCACACAAGGCTACGGATGTTTTCCAGATCAAGAACAAGGCTATCCATCGTTAAACATTGTTGGAGATGGCTAGGGGAAAATCTTAGGGGCAGTCATGTGACCTTTGTTTCACACCTAAAAGCTATTGATTAAACATATAAGCTGCTTAATATGCTGTATGTAAAATAACTGTCCCTTATGCTACCGTAGAATTTAATAAGATGAATGGAAAAAGCCTGGTTTTGCAGAATATCAACCCAAAAGGCAGCTGTAGGTCGGAAAAGGACCCCATCCAGACGCCAGTACAATTCTTACACATGATGGCTGGATTGCTAATGTTCTTTTGTTAGTTTTTAATCTACTCAATTGAAACCACAAAGTACCATTATGTGCATTCAAACATCTATAAAGAAACAGCAATTTAATTTGTCTAAGTTTAGAAAATAAATCTTGTTTAGAAACAGGTGAGAATGTTTGAATATCTACTCTGCAAAAATGTTTTTTTTTGCTCAGTTTGTTGACTTAAGCCCACATTAAGGAGTGGGGAGAATACACAAAAAGTCAATATCAGTATATTAGAAATTCATTAAGAACATCAAGAACATATGCAAAGACAATCATTTCCATACAGTAGATAACACTTAAATTACTTGAAGTAATGGGCTGAAATGGTGACACTGTAAAACTTTTTTGCGTCATTTTGATTACTTTATGTGACAATTCTTAGTCCTTAGCCCTGACAAAATGTATATTGGTGTTTTTAAGGCCTCTACTTACATTACAATTGATAGTAGTACATAATGAACATCCATGTGGCAGACACAATCAAACTAAGGGTAAATGCAAAAAAAAAAAAATGTATATTTTTGGTGCTGAATATTTCAACTATAACATCTATTAGCTCATTCATTTGCCTTCAAAGTTACAAAATGTCACAAACAGATTCTGACAGGTGAACAAGAAGCTTTTGATGTGCAAAATTACACAATACATTTTTAAATAACAAACATTACTCTTAATCCTGCTGGCAATGTGGGCGTATATTTTGTCTCTCAAACAGTCAGGGAAGAACATTTTCTTGCACGGGTCAGCTGTAGCCATCATAGAAAACCCATCATTCACTGCACACGTGCCATAACACTGTTGCCATGCTGCTCCATCCTTGAGTGGAACCTTTTTTTTTAGCCTTTAAATGAACAATCAGCTTTGTGTTAAAATTGTTTAATGCTTTATAAATGATCTGTTCACTTGTACTGTAGAAGCAGCTGCTGTAGGTTAGATGTAGATAGATGGGGAACTTCTATGATGGTTATCGCTGCAACTTTATATATTTCTAACTCTCTTCATGGTCCATCCTCTCTAAATATAAATCATTATCATGCAACATTACTTTTTGTTTCAGCTGCAGGATTCTTCTTCTCTTGGACGCAATGTTATTTCTTTAAACCCCAATGTACTAATGGGTACAATTTCCTTTTAGAAGATATAAGTGTAAACCCTCCTCTTTCATTTGTCCTCATTTTCGAAATCAGCCCTCAAATATAAGTTAAAATTTTGGCACAAAAGAACGCGGACAGAAACACATTCCTTGGGTCACGGTAAAAGGAGTTATCTCATCTCATCTCATCTTCATCCGCTTATCCGAGGTCGGGTCGCGGGGCAGCTGCTTTAGCAGGGGATCCCAAACTTCCCTTTCCCGGGCCACATTAACCAGCTCTAACTGGGGGATCCTGAGGCGTTCCCAGGCCAGTGTGGAGATCTAATCTCTCCACCTGGTCCTGGGTCTTCCCCGAGGCCTCCTCCCAGCTGGACGTGCCTGGAACACCTCCCTAGGGAGGCGCCCAGGGTTCATCCTTACTAGATGATCCTGAACCACCTCAACTGGCTCCTTTCAACGCAAAGGAGCAGCGGCTCTACTCCGAGTTCCTCACAGATGCTGAACTTCTCACCCTCTCTAAGGGAGACACCAGCCAACCTCCTGAGGAAACACATTTCGGCCGCTTAATTGATTTTAAATATTTATATATATTCTATATTTATATATTTAATGTTTACAAACTCTGATATCATCTCATTTTTAAGAACAGTCTGTTTTTTCTTCCAACTACCAGGCGCCATTGTTGTCTTTACATCAGAGTCCACACTCAATGTCACTGTAGGTTGTGAAAAATGATCCTGCATTTTTCAAATCAGAAATCGTAATGTTACACGGGGTACTATATTTCAGCTCCTTCAAAGATCCTTCAGAGACTACATTACACTCTCCCTGGAAAAAGTTATGTAAAAAAAAAACATGGATGCAGTGGGTTAAAAATTACACATCTTAGCAAGTGATTTTTGTTTTCTTGCATTCAGATTTTTCAATTTGTTTTAATTGCGCATCATTAAAGTTTTCTCTTGGACAGCGGGTCATGATGACGTGAGCAGTAGCATGTTTTGGAATCACAATTGTTTCCTGGTATATACAAAACGCACTCTTACGCCACGAGATGACTTTAAATCATCTTGTTCATCTGACTGCAGTGAAAATCACCAGCTAAGCTTGTCATTTTTTCAAAGGTTTGCACTGTGCAACTGAAAACTGCAATGACTGGATGTTTATTATTAATATTATTATTATTGCTTTACAGAATGTAGCTGATTTGTTTGGAAATAAATACAGTATTAATATCCCTGCAACACTGCTACTGGCAGCAGAGGCCACTTTTGCTAAGTTTTTTTTAAGAGTAAAATTACTCAAAAATTGTATGGTTGGATTAAAATGTTAGTTTATTAGTATTAGAGATATTTTGGTTTTAAATCTTGCTTTAAAGTTAAAAACACAACATTTTTTGTCTCTTATTTTAGATCCCAGGAATTGCCTATAAAAGGGAAAACGCCCAAAATGAAATTCAGTTAACTTTAAATTGGAATTAAATTGCTACATATGTATGTATGGTCTCAATCCAACATACTGTACTTCATGTATCTGCTTTCTGTGTAGCCTATAGCTCATGCTTAGTCTTATCAAGTAGTCTTAGAACTAATCAGTCATGCGGATGCTACCAGCTAATGCTACAATCTTAACAGTAACTAGCAAGGATATCCCTTCCCCTCCTCAGACATTTAACATTAACCAACTAAGATATTATAGATTAACTTCGGCTCTTTACAAAAGACACCAACAACCATGATATTTACACATACAAAGAGACATTAAGAATCATAAAGTGCCCAAGTAAACTATACATTTATCTAGTGTGCACACTGCGTTCCCTTTAAATTCATCCTAATTTTTGAGTACTTTCTTAAAAAGAAATCTGTGAAACCTGACGTCAGTCCAGACAGGTCCTTTGTTTGGATGATGCAAAGTACATTTCATGCTTCCTTCCTCTCTTTTTCCTTTTCTTCCCTTTCTCCCGCTCTCCATTTTGAGTCGTAGCATGGCTAATCACCAGGTGCCTCGGCAGACTGTGGATTAGGTCTGTAATTTAAAATAAAGGGGACGCTTCTCTGCACAACCTAAATACTGCTGTCAGATTTTGTGGTTAGCGGTTGTTTCTGTTCCTCCTTCAAAATAGCTCATGCCGCAAGGTAATTGAAGAAGAGGATGGAGAAGACACTTGCTGGTAGAAATTGGCACAGTAGAAACTGTTATTAGACAACTTTTAGCCAAAGCTTTAAAAAAAAGAGAGGAGGAATCTAAAAAATCTACTTCTTAGCCACTGGCTGAAGAACATTCCTAACTACAGTTATTCTGGGATATACAGCAAAATTTCAGCCCTACACTGTCAGCCAGGCTACAGCATCAGCATCACGTGCCAGAACCACAGCAGGTAGAATATCTGCCCCTGCACTACCAGGTGGATGTGAAACTTTAGAGCAACACAAAACAGAACAGAACTGAACTAAATGAGGACAATACCCTCAACATTTCAGACCCCATTTACACCTGGCTGTTTAATTGTATCTAGCTTGTACACTGATAAGTTTTAACCACATTGTATTTGGTTGTCACATGTAGGGAAGTCCGGATTGACCAAGCCCCCACCAAAGCGACTTCCGTGATCCAATAAGGAAGGGCGCACTCACACTATCCTTCCGCACCGGGCCAAAACAGGTTTTTCGGGTCAAGCCTAGTGCTGCTGACCAGTGTGAGTGCAACCGCTCCGCGCATAACTGCGGCCAGCTGGCCGTCCATGGCCCGTCTGAGAGAGGTGGGCTTTTGTAGAGCGCGTTTGCACATGTACGAGCACGAGCGTGCGCACGTGTACGAGCACGAACACGACGCCTACGCTGGTTCTGACGTCATTTATGTGCGCCTGTTCAGACATAGAAAATAGAAGGACAGACCATGCGTGGATAGTTAACAACTACAATAATAGCGGCGAAAGGTTCACGTTGGTGTGATGCGGCGGTGGAGTGTTTACTGCCAGTGTGAGTGCTCTGAGTGCTCCGAGCGATGGACGTATCTTCCTCCCCCCAATGTCAAATACATGCCCTTTTTTAGTAAGACGATTGGATCAAGTTAAGAGAACCATTTTTTATACAGCCTACGGGATTAACTAATTTTTCCATAACCACACTTACATAACATCACGGTTTCACAGAGTAAGAAGCTACAATATCTCTGGTATCCTGATTCCTGCATTGTTGCCCTTTGAAAACCAATCTTAAGCCTCACATAATCGTGTGTGCACCAGTTAGTTTTGTACGTGAGAGAGAGTCGTGCTACTCACCGTGAGCATTAAGAAGTAGAGCTGTAACAATGTAAAATGATTTAAGCACTATATCTGCCAAAAAAACTTTGTTATTTGTCAGCGTAGGAGCATTTTGGATATCTACAAAATTAAGTAGTTGTTGTAGAAGATGGATATTCAGTTTACAAATAGTGCCTTCAAAAAGTGACTGCTATGGGTCCAACCCTTTGAAAAAGATCGAACATCTTCGAGATAATCATCCACCCCTTTATGCCTAAGACAAACAACCACTAGGGAACGTAACGTTACGAAGCTGGAGTAGTTGTTAGTCTTTTTTACTGTTATGTAAAATATAAAGTAGCTGACATGTGCAGGACCAAAAGAATGCTTGTGTGTCACTTTTCTTCCATAGTGTTGTATAATAAAGTCCCTGATTTATAATTGTGTAGACCGCAAAACCGTGATTTCCTCTGACAATATATACAATATTAAAATCTCATATTGCGACATCTCTAGTCACATGCATGTATGGTTCGATGCGTCGCATTCTAATCATAATTTAATACAACATATTGCAAGATGTCAAACTGTTTCCGATGCATCTGGGTAAATTTTCACGTACTTGCAAAAGTTGGAAATCTCTTTTTTCGATTGGACTCAAGAAACGACCAGGTAAAATGGGGTCTTTGATGACTTTTTCTAAAAAACCCACAAAAGCTGAAAGTTTTCCTTCCTACCAAACACAACACTGGCTGATTTATATGATAGGTGCCTTCCTTGATAAGATGACATAATAATCAGTACAATCAGCAAATGTCGGGATTGATTGTAATGAAAATGGACAAGGTCATACTGGTCTTGGGTCGTACTGGAACATGGTCTTTGTGAACTCAGAACATGCTAGTTATTCGTTTACACCATATTGATTCACCCAAGGACCAATTTATACCTGGCACTGCAGGTAAAAGTACTTAACTGCAGTGACAGGTAGGATAGAAATCTTACAGTCCTCTGGATCCCCATCATCTAGATCCTTCCAGAAGATGAGAGGGACTTTCATTCATGCCTCCGCTCACATACACACAGTACCAAATTAACCGAACATTGAAGGGCCAAATGTGTGAAACAAACAAAAAAAAAGTGTTCAAAACCAAGATGTCTTAGTTGGTTACAACAAATAAGCTATATATAGCTACTTAGCTTTGTATATTTATATATATAATTATCTTTTAAAAGTCTCTTATTCTGTAGTCCTGCTGCACAGGGATCCGTTCAACTACAATCTGCTGTCCCCAAGCTCCTGCAAAATGGGAGGCTGGTAAATAGTCTGAGGGCAGTTTCACTTTCTCCCCAGACTCGTGGATGGACAGATAACACTCATGAGCTGTCCAGCCCCTTTAATGAGGACGCAGAAAGACAACGAGCAGTCCTGGGAATGAGACTAGAATGTAGGCTTGTGAAGGCGCGTAACTGAAGCAAAGCTGAGCCTGCAGTGCATTGTGGTCCCAATAGGATGTGATCAATGTTGGCAACGAAATCCTCCTTTGAAGTATCCTCATTAATCAGGTTTTTGTTTTTTGAAATCTGAAGGGAGCCACATTTTCCTGTGAGTCTGAGTTGTGGTCGACTTCAGCAACAAAAGAAATGTTCTTCCTGCGAGTCTCGGGAAGCAGTCTGATACAATATCGAAAGTACACTTCCAATGAGTGCCAAAATGACCTACTAGTTAGTAAAGTCATTTCTCAACCGTGGTTCAATCCCAAGCCTGGTTGGACCTGTCAAAGTCGAGTAACATACTTAACACCTAACTGACTGAGGCGCTGGGTCTTAGTCACAACAAAAAAACATTATATTTTTCTTGAGTCTTAGGATCGCTCGCAACAGGGCCCAATGGTGCTCTCCAGGGACATCTGGGAGGAGTGGTGGATGAGTGGTGCCATCGTTGGGTCCACCATGGAGGAGGTAGGGAAGAGCTTGTACCAGCCAATCACCATTGTGCTGAGATCCAGCTCCTCCAATAGGATTCGAGCTACACCCATGAAGCATTTACGGTCCATCCGTCCATAGTTGCCCCAAACGATCACCTATAGAAGAAGAAGAAATAGAGTTAATAGAAATAATAATAAAGTATAATTTCTTTAACCCTTTTTGAAAAAACAGAAACTTTTCCCCTGAATGAATTGAATCAGAAACTTATTATGTTTGTTGTTTGCATTTTGTTCCGTCTTTGTTGTTGAAATGATGTGGTTAGAAAATGTTGAATAAAAGAATTGATGTTAAAACAAAAGGAGGTGTGTTTTTTATCCACTTTCATTCAAAACTGACTTAACAATAATAACACAAATAAACAAATCCACAGCTTTTACTGCCAAAGGAATCCATTTAAAATGTATAATAATGTAATAAACTTCCTGATGAAACTGCAATTTACAATAACGATGACCTGCACAAATGAGAACATGCACAGGCTTGATGTTTTAAATAAGTGTTTATCTTTTTAATTCAATTTACTGAACAACAGAAGTCTACTATGACGTCTGGGAGACCTGCAGTGTTAGCTGACAGTGGAGAAAATGTCTGTTTTCAATCTATGTTAATATTCAGACAGATAATCTTGACGAAAGGTATTGATTGACAAAGTTCAGTCTACAGGTAAACGTAAGAGAATTCAATTTATTTCAAGGGATTAGGTGCCTCCACATGGTTTGAATCGTGCACATAAAGAACCCGGGGGGTTATGGAGGACCAGCGAGATAAATTGAGAAAGTGATAAGGTTAAGAGGGCAGGGTTAATTAGCGTTAATCCACATGGCTTCGAAATCTGTTCTGAGGCAATTCTGGATCTTGACAGATTCTTCCTCTGTTAGAGCAGCGTAGAGCATGCTGCTGAGGTTTCAATTAAAGAAAATGAAGAGAGATAGTGTGTGTGAGGGAGTGAGAGAGGGACAGAGGTAGTAACGATGGTGGTTTGTGCTTAGAGACCCGTGTCTTTGTACGTTAGGTGTCCTCTGTTTCCTGACATCCTGATAACATCAGGGCTCATCTCACATGGCCCCACATCTTGTCAAGTTGCAGACAAAATAATCAATACCCGTCTTTGCCCGTGTCCCGTCTGCTTATGTGGCCATCTCGTGTGTGTGTGAGCATGCCAGCATACCAATTTCTTCGGTGTATGTGTGAGTGTCTGCATGTGATCTCTACAGAGATTGAGGCCAAAGCTGCTTCAATCAACCCCCCCCCCCCCCCACACACACACACACACACACACACACACACCACATCTAAAGAAGGAAAATCTATATCTCGAAAAAAGTCTTGAGCTCGTGTTTAGTATGAAAGATGAAAAATACAGTGTTCTTGATCCTCCGAGATTCACTTTCTAGAATGTGGAACTCTCTCACATACATTGCAGGTGCTGTTGGAGCGATAAATGGGAAATAACAAAACAACAACAATAAAAACAGCATGTTGCATTGAAACATAGCCTGTGATGGGAGAATGTGGCCAATTACAGCTCATTTCAGAAAGAGAGAGGGTTCCTATTGGCTCAAGACGGACTAGGGGAGAGGGAGAGCTGCAAGAAGAGGTCTTACTCCACTTCAAATTCTGGGGTAACTTATGCTTTTTACAAAGTCCACTTGGATTTTTGGTTTCATACGGTTTCATTGGTGAAACTCCTGTGTTTTTAATCCATTCATCCAACCCGACCTTTTTCCGACTAGGACTTTGTTGCTTTTTATACGACGTGTTCTCAGGGCGCACTTACACGGTCCTTCCGCACCGCGCCCCGGGCTTTAGGGTACTTGTCCCCCCTCCCTCTCCCCCCGTGCCCCAGGCCCGTTTGTACTCACACTACCTGGGCCTCGCGCAAATGCTTCTCGCTGTCCATACGTCATCACGCCGTAACACGTCACACGTATTGATTGACGTCATCGCTATGCGTGGCTTTGTTTACCAATCTTTCCGTAGACCTCAGAGTTTTGTGCGTCTTGTCGACTGTTTTTGAATCTTTTCATCGACCAAATCTGCAGTAAACACTCCACCTCCGCATCACACCAACGTGAACCTTTCGCCGCCATTGTTGTTGTTGTTAAATGTCAACGCATGGTCCGTCCTTCTATTTTCTATGTCCGAACAGGCACACATAAATGACGTCAGAACTGCCCTAGGCATCGTGCTCGTACACGTGCGCACGCTCGTGCTCGTACATGTGCAAACGCCCTCTACAAAAGCCCACCTCTCTCAGACGGGCTGTGGACGGCAGTAATGCACGGAGCGGGTGCACTCACACTGGTCAAACGCACTAGGCTTTAGCTGAAAAACGGTTTTGGCCCGGTGCTGAAAGGACAGTGTGAGTGCGCCCTCACTGCACCGTGGTCCCTCAGTTGAAAGATTTGCCGAGCCTTGGGGAGTGAATCTATTGATTCCATTTAAATGGATTGAATTAAGCCAAAAATGTTGCTGTTATAAATGTGCGACTGAGCCCTAAAGTATAGAATCAACTAAAGAGATTAGTTCAAATTTTCTGCGTTTCTCTATGTAGCCATAGCTTTGACACCAGAAACTCCCCGTATGAAGTGACAGAAAGATGAAGAATGATGGGGAAAGAGAGATAAGAATGACACATTTTGAGAAAAATATGATAAACCCTGAATTTTCTACTTTTTCTATCCGTGGAATAAATAACTAGATAATGTTTATATTTATGTGGACTCAAAAATGCAGCATTAGGTGAAAAATATATCAACTCCTGTCATACATTAAGGGACAATATTGTAAATGTAATGAGCTGTTAATAGTGTGGTGTGTAGTGGTCAGCACTGTCGCCTCTCAGCGAGAAGGTTCCAGGTTTGCATCCCGACTGGGGGCCTTTCTGTGTGGAGTTTGCATGTTCTCCCCGTGTCTGCGTGGGTTTTCTCCGGGTTCTCCGGTTTCCTCCCACAGTCCAAAGAAGCGCATGTGTTCGGTTCATTGATGACTCTAAATCACCCGTAGGTGTGAATGGTTGTCTGTCTCTGTTCGTCTCTATGTGCCCTGCGATAGACTGGCGTCCTGTCCAGGGTGTACCCCGCCTCACGCCCGATGACAGCTGGGATCGGCTCCAGCCCCCCGCGGTTGAAGATGAATGAATGAATACATGAGTACATCGACACTGATTGTTCTTGATTTTGCAACAATGGTTATTACCTGTATAAATGACGCATATGTGAAATTTCAGAGAAAGACAACTGTGAATGTTTAAAAACAACCTGATAAAGACATGTTTGCATGTAAATACACTCAGAGACGAGCAGAGAAATCAGGATAAGATGACATTAAGCTTGCACTAACTCCATGTTCTCCCCGTGTCTGCGTGGGTTTTCTCCGGGTTCTCCGGTTTCCTCCCACAGTCCAAAGACGTGCAGGTGTTCGGTTCATTGATGACTCTAAATCACCCGTAGGTGTGAATGGTTGTCTGTCTCTGTTTGTCTCTATGTGCCCTGCGATAGACTGGCGTCCTGTCCAGGGTGGACCCCGCCTCACGCCCGATGTCAGCTGGCATCGGCTCCAGCCCCCCCACGACCCCGACAGGGACAAGTGTTTGAAGATGAATGAATGAATGATAATTCCAAAAAACACAAACAGACACACAATAGCATATGGAAGAGAAGACAAAATAGAGGATGACAAGCCAGTCGTCAGAAAAGTGAGTTAAGGTATAAAATGAGATGATCGAGGGCTGGTGACGTGAATGCCATGATGGAGTGCAAAACGGAGGAGAGGTGAAAGACGGACAGGCGATAATTACAAAGGCGGCGTTTAGCTACTAATTACACAGTGACAGAAGCAGAGCAGCTTCAGGCCTTCTCACTGAACACACAGAGGTTTACCTTCAAAACCCACTGACCTGACCTGTGTTTACACACACACACACACACACGCACACACACACACACACACGCATGCAGATAATAATAGGCCAGGCCTCTGTGTGTTTGTGCATACGCCACATATACCACCTCCCCCCTCGCGCATGTTACAATATCACAGGCACACACCTCAAGCTTAGCATAAGCTAAGTTAGCCAGCGTACGTCCTTGTAGCGTTTACCCCATGCTGTTTTTTTCATGATGAGAGAGGACACAGGCGTGTTTACAGGAATCTGGTACACTCGCACTGAGGAGCAGTAGTAAGACTAGTAGTAAGTAGTAGAGTCAACTTGATCAGCCGGACTTGCCGACTGCAGCTTTAAGGCCATTATGTTGCTGTTGTGTAGTTTTGCCTCGGGATTTAGTTTGTGCTTTCTTTGCAGACTTTTTTTTACATATTAGATAGTTAGCACGTCTGATGTAAAGTGTATTTATTACCCTTTACAACTTGCAACAAAAGACAAAGAAATAAGTCAAAACACAGCTGATGGCAGATGCTATTGGACATAAAACATGAACTTCCATTGCAACATTGTTCCTGAAGCCCCTTTTCTGAATAAAAACACTCCCACTAAAATCTGTTTTTTGTCTTTAGGGGGTAAGGTTACAATCGGCATTCATTCCTGGGACAAATTACTCCAGGAGTCACAGGTCACATCTGATTGGACCGATAATGTTCACCTCTTTTCTGGATCGATGCTATCTGAGCAACAAATTTGTGCGTGCAGCACTCGATCATCGTTCAAAATTAGTCAGCAGCAAGTTTGAAAAAGAGATTTAATAACAGATATAAAGCGAAGTCACTGGCCCCAAATGCAGTTTTCTTCTGTTGGTTGGTGAAACAAACAGCACAGAGAAAAAGACCAGAGTGGTATACTAGCACTCATAACTTACACTGGCAATGATAAAGGAGTCTATTGACTATTTTTAGCTGGTTTTGCTGCATTTGAAAAAAAAAACACATGTAGGGGAGAGCCAAGGTGATTTTTAAACGTCTTTTTCAAAGAAGACGTTATGTTTACAAATCATTTTATCATGTGATTAACAATTCACATGTGTATTCTCTTATTTAAAGGTGGAATTTTAATACATCAGTTGGATGATCACGCTGTATTTTTAACTTTAAACATAAGTTCACATTGGTTTCAAATGCCCCACAGAAACTAATGCCCTTACTCTTGTTTTTATGCAACATACCGGACAACATACTAGTGTTCTCGCCTCATCTCATCTCATCTTCAGCCTCTTATCCGGGGTCGGGTCGCGGGTGCAGCAGCTTTAGCAGGGGACCCCAAACTTCCCTTTCCCGGGCCACATTAACCAGCTCTAACTGGGGGATCCCGAGGCATTCCCAGGCCAGTGTGGAGATATAATCTCTCCACCTAGTCCTGGGTCTTCCCCGAGGCCTCCTCCCAGCTGGACGTGCCTGGAACACCTCCCTGCTAAAATTTCACATACTTTCTCATGATATACTTTTGTCCTGTGCATCAGTGTCAAGATGTGCATTTCGATTAAAACTCACCTTTCTCCTTTTATAACAGTTGGACGACCACATTTTTGTTTAATTTACTTATTTCGCTCTCCCAAGTCATGTTAAGTGATACACAGTTGTAAATCTTGTCATTAATTGGCATTTTTGTCTTTGTCTGTGTGGTGATAAATATGTCGATGCATGTAATAAACCTGTTATATTCATTAAAAATATATTATTCAAAGCAGTTGTCATTGCAGATCATTTATTAATTTGTTTATACAGGTTCTGATCACGCAATGTGCCTGCAATTACACATGTTTGGGCTGCCGGGGCAACTGACACATGTTGCAATTGTCAGACTTCGCTGTGTTTCATCCATCCCGTGTTTCAATCGTACAAGCTCTCCCCTACAAACAAACTTGAGTGGATAAAAGGTGATGAAGTGTTTTTAATTGAATTGTCACTTATCTAAAGTCCTATGTGCACAGGTGGAGCAGTGAGTAAATATTAACTCCCCCTGATAAAGATAATCATGTGCAGGTTTGAGGTCATGCATACTGTTACACAGCCCACTGCACATAAACCTGCAACCTAAATCCTTCACATCTAAAGTAAATGTTCTTATATGACTTAAAAATACAGGGAAACAAAAAGCTGTTGCTGCTGATTACATTTAAAGAAACGTGTATGAAACCATGTGCATGCTGTGTTTTGCAATGCTTGAAAAGTCAGTCATAGACTCACTTGAGGAAGGATTGTGAATGAATTTTCGTTGTGCACTTAAAGAGCGCTTTGCTGTGCTAAATCAGGAAGTGACAAATTGAAAAGCACTGCTGATTTCAGCGAGTTTCATTATCCAGTGTGAATGAGTTTGATGAAACTCGGAGGACAGCGACACAGACAGCAGATAATTAAGAGGGAGGCATTTAGTGGCTAATTACACAGTGAAAAGAGCAGCCTGAAACAGAGCTGCAGGCCTCCTCAAACGAAAATACAACATGGTTTCCACCTGCTGATTGCTGACACGCAGGTTATAACATATGCGCTAAATGGTGTAATGATATCTACTGACTTTGAATGAACATGGAAACATAGTAAACGGTCAAAAGAGGAAGGAAGGAGGGAATTAAGTAAAGATTTAGGAGAGAGTGATAGTAGAAAATGATGGAAGGAGACTAGAGAGGAGAGAAGGACGGGTGAGAGACAGAAAAAAAATAAGAGTGAGTTAGCAAGAAGAATAGCAGGGAAGGGAGGAAGGTACAAATAAAATAGCCAAGGTAGTACAAAAGGAAAGAAGAGAGAGGGAGTTAAAAAGAAGGGTTGAGCAAAGGCCTTTGCACACCAAGTTCATATTTCTAGTTTTTTTTAATCCATCCATAAAAATTGTTATGCACTGAAACCTTAAACACTACATATTAATAATCTATTTGTTGAGAAAATTCACAATATAAGGGAATTAACAGGCAGTGAGCGTGATTTTGTGGTGCTCACTTCTTCACTTGGATAGCGCTAGTTCCCATCAGGACTATTGGATAAATAACGTAAGCAAGACGCTATCGTAAACCTGTTCTCATCCCAACTAGTCACATACTGCCTGTCAAGATCTGGTTCTGTCAGTGCCCTCCTCTCTTCCTTTTTGTGTGAGTTTGTCTCCCCCTGTCTGTGTTTCCCTGCATGTGTCTTCCCTTGTCTCTGTGTAGGTCCGGTAGGCGTTCCCCCCCAAGCTGCAGCCTGTTACGCTGATCACCTTACTTAACCCCCCTGTTCTCCTTGGGGTCAATTTGACCCAATTCAGTGTCTAACATCTCTAAAAACACGGTTGACATCTGTATTTTTGCTTCATATTTAAAGACTTTTCCTAATTTTATGAGGAAAACTGGGAAAATCCTAAAAGTGACATGATATTATTTCGTTGAATTGACCCCGTTCACGCCACCGTCCTCGATATTGGACATTTGCTTTCATGTCCAAATATTATAAATAACAAAAAATAGTCCTTACAAATTATTTACTTACTTTAAAACACACAAACAAACATCCCTGCATCCAATTTCAGGTGTATCTGTACGATAATTCATTTAGTTTTCTGTATATTTCCAAAGTCACGTTGTTGTTATTCTGGATGTGTGTATGCAAGAAGGTGTTTGGTGCTTTGTGTTTAATTTAAAATGATATTTAGGTCGTCAACAAATACCCTCAGAGTACATAAGGACATAAAGACTTAAGTAACAACATTGATTCTGATCATTTTCCAGATGTTTAAACTGCTGCGGTCAAATTGACCCCTAAGATAAATGGTGTTAGTCAAATTTGAGGGCAACAGGAGGGTTAAGAGCGCTGAAATTTGCGTAGGGAGGAAGGTTGGGGTGTTGGATGGGTCTCAAAACATGTCATACAACCTAACCTTCACATTCAATTTGTTGAATATTTTAGGAACTCGTTGATGAGAGTATGTTAAACACCGTAAACTAAGATGGTGGCCTATCAGCTTTTTCACTGTGCACATTTTAGCAGGCTGTTTCTAGCATTTATTAGCGTTTGTATTTTGACAATAGTTCAGGATCAGGATATTGGGGGTGACTGTGGATCAGTGATAGAGTGGGTCGTCCTCCATTCGAGAGATCGGCAGTTCGATCCCCACCTCCCCCGGTCCACATGTTGACGTGTCCTTAGGGAAGACACTGAACCCCAAATTGCTCCCCGTGCTGTGCATGGGTGTGTAAACGTGGTGTGAATGGTTAGATTAGATGGTCTGTAGATGTCCACCGCCATCAGTGTGAATGTCTGTGTGAACGGGTGAATGTGACAAACACTGTGAAAGCGCCTTGAGTAGTCAGAAGACTAGGAAGGCGCTTTATAAGTCCATTTACCATAAATCATGTGAGTGGGTTCTTTGTTATAAGATATTTACATTTTCATCCTTTGCTTGGTTGTTGTCATGTTAAGTAAACATCAGACAGAACAACAACTCTAACAAACGTTTGTCGTTCGTCAAACGTTTAATGTCTGTTTTATTTTACAACTGTTTTTTCGCTGGTCTGTCTTGGTTGTGAATCAACGGGCCATGGCGAGTATCTCACCTGCACCACTTTCCCCTGCGGGCTTTCAGAGAAGACCAGGACCTGGTTGTAGAGAGGATCCAGAGACTTCCTCACTGACTTGGTCTTCTTCTTGGCCACGCAGTTCCCGTTCTCCAGGAGGTAAACTTTGATGTAGGCCGCTGAAATGACAGCAGATAGTAAAGTTTAACTTGAACTCAGTGTTGAACCCCTTCAAAGGTCTCTTCAACTGTTTTCAAACTGTTTTCTCAGATACTTTATACTCTGTGTGGAGTTATCCTCAATGAAAACCAATATTCTTCCAAACAGTAGGAGTCAATGTATCAAGAACGTACGGCTACAGCATGGTTTCTACATTATTTTCACCCATCTGCATAGTTAGAAAATGTCAGATGTGCCTGGAAAGGACTCTCACAGCCCTTGCGGATGCATAAAGCATGAATCAAGCTTAAGAGTTGACCGAAGGAGTACATTACACAACTGTCCAATGAAATTTTTATAAAAGCAAACCCAACGATTATGAAACAAACTAAAGCAGAATATAAAATTATACCCTCACAAATATTCCTAGAAACATACCTTCTACAAAATGAAATGATCAAAAGCACATTTATGGATCCATTTATGACGAACATCTTTCCTAGTAACATTTTTAAATAAAAATATTACAACATTGTGAATCCCACATTCAGAGTACCGTATTTTCCGCATTATAAGTTGCACCTAAAAACCTTCACATGTCTCAAAAGCCGACAGTGCGCCTTATAATCCGGTGCTCCTTATATATGGACCAATATTGAGCCACAACAGGTCTCCAACTACGGTGAGCAGCCGCCCACTCTATTTTCCCCCGTAGAAGAAGTAACGCGCGGTGCATGTTGAGATATACGACTGCGTGAAGCGTGCCGTTTCATTTCCATGTGTGTGTTTGTGTAAAGAGCCCAAAATGGCTCCTGTTAAGAGACACGCTTACGACGCAGAGTTTCAACTCAAGGCCATTAGTCACGCAGCAGAACACGGGAATAGAGCAGCAGCCAGAGTTTAACATGAACCAATCAATGGTGCGAAAGTGGAGGAAGCAACAAGACGACCTCCCCTGACTGTTGTGTTGACGTTCCCTTTAGCGCAGCTTCATCTAATGGATGCAGAACATAACCCCAGCCTCGACTGTAGCGTCTATTCTATGCGCCTTATAACGCGGTGCGCCTTATATATGAACAAAGTTTCAAAATAAGACATTCATTGAAGGTGCGCATAATGTCGTGCACCTTATAGTGCGGAAAATACGGTAGTTTCGCACAGCTGGCAGTAAACATGCTCGTAGATTAGTTCGCTACTAAAGTTGAGTACAGTGCACAAAGGCAGAGTAGAGTAGAGGGAATCGTGATACACGGTGGAAAATTGGTGCAAAACTAAACTAATTTGAAACCATTAGTTTCCTGGTTTTCCGTGTGCAAAAAACACAGAATAAGCCACACATAATAATACACTTTATACAAAGTAACCCATATAAACAATTGCTGTCTGCACCATATTCTGCACTCTCTACGGATACTCTTTTGTCCTGTATGTTAGATGTCAAGATTAAAGATTAGACCCTGGCACACTTAAATATGGTTCTCCTTTGTCTTTATACTGTATATGAATTTACCTCCAACTCTTTATCCCTCTGTTTTGTCTAAATGTTTTGCTTTCACACATAGGTTCTCTCCACTTGATCCGACTTGTTTGCTCTGTTTATTATCCTCTTCTCTTTTATCTCTTTTTGGTTTTCCCTTATTTGCTGATGCTTTTTTGTTCTTATGCAATTAGTATCAATGGCAGGTTTAATATTATGCAACCTCAGAGGTGAGCTGCAATCAGAGTTATTAGTATGTTGTTACACAATCTAACTATTTGCAAAATACAACAGCACAGTCATGTTGACATTCTGCCAGTCCCGTTTCTATTTCCTGTGGCCAGTGCAAATCACTAATTCAAGAGGTTAACTGATTAAGCAACTCGCCATATAGCTGATTTTTTGCTGGGTCACTGAATGGGACTGAGGACATGTTAGCATTGTTTCTGGCAGCAATAATTTTCTTCTCTATAAGACCATAGTCATTTAATTGTGTGGACGGGTTTGAAGCAGCACTTAGGGAATAAACTGAAATTCGAAAAATCAAATTTACGGAAACCATACCTTAACACTAAAGGTGTCCTGTGGAGTAATCTTCTAAACAAAAAATATTTATTTGTAGTACGTATTAAAAGCATTTCATTACTAGCAATTTGAAAAGCTGATTTTTCTCAGGCTACACGGTGGTGTAGTGGTTAGCACTGTTGCCTCACAGCGAGAAGGTTGGCCTTTCTGTGTGGAGTTTGCATCTTCTGCGTGGGTTTTCTCCGGGTACTCCGGTTTCCTCCCACCATCCAAAGACGTGCAGGTGTTCGGTTCATTGATGACTCTAAATCACCCGTAGGTGTGAATGGTTGTCTGTCTCTGTTCGTCTCTATGTGTCCTGCGATAGACTGGCATCCTGTCCAGGGTCTACCCCGCCTCACGCCCGATGTCAGCTGGGATCAGCTCCAGCCCCCCCCGACCCCGACAGGGACAAGCGTTTGAAGATGAATGAATGAATTTTCTCTATGAAACCTGTTTTCCCTGCTGTTCTTCCCGCCTGCCTTCAATGACGCATTGCTGCACTTCTTCTTGGAATAGGGTAAAATCATATCATATCACCTGTCTTTAAAATGAATACATTGGCACCTTTTTAAACATTTCTCAGAGTGGAGGGGTTGCACAGAGGACATTTTTGAATTCATGATAAGATTATAGGTCTACCCAGAAATCTGCGACACAGGGTATTCTGTTGGTGCTGATTTGTTTTCCATCTGATGGCATTAAAGCTGGCTTAACAATTTCCAAGTATTTAACACACTTCAGAAATGTGACCATCCAGATATTATGTTTTTTTTATTATCATACAGATACTTAAGAGCAGTCAGTGCAGTTCACTGCAGCATTAGCAGAGGCAAATGTGAATCTTACTTTATTTAGCGTATTCTCCCACTTAGTGTTAACTCCCTGGACACTGGAAACACCATTTCCTCCTTTTCACTCATGCATCTTTCATATTGTCAACGACCATAACTGTGTTTAGGAGGATATATCCCATAAGGTTTAAAGTGTCGCCTGCAGGCTGTTCTGTTTGATGTTATTTGCTGCCTTATTGTGCATTCATGTTCTGTGGGAATCACGATGTTCTCAGACATGGCAGTCAATTGTTAAACAGGAGCCTATTTAATGGAAGAAAATACTTTGCTTTGACTCTGAATATCTGATGTTTATGAGTAAAAAGTGCCACCCTGTTGAAAACACAACTGTCCTTTGTTTGTTCCATAAGTCAACAGACGGGAGTCGCACCTGGAGGTCCCTTTGAACCTGGTTTCATGGTGAGTCCTCTGGCCTGGACGACCTCCACCTCAAGACCCCCATTCCTCTCCAGAAGACCTATCTCTATGTCGCCTGGATGGAAGAAAAAACAGGTGGACGTTAACGATGAGGACAGACGAGGTGAATGTGTCTATCATTATTCAAAGTTCAGGATTTTATATGATTAAATTTTGTGAGGTGTCAGAAAATGTTGATTTAACTACGTGGTCTCATGGAAGGGCGTATAAATAGCACGCCACTTTTAATGACTTTTCGCGTGCATGTCTACGCATATTAAGCTTTTTGCGTGTCATTTAACGCCCGTAGTTCCCCATACACTTCTATTGTGAGCTTTTCGCTTGTCATTTAACGCCCGTCATTTCAGCCATCCTTCACATGAAATATTGATTTAAAAATGACATTTGTGCGTCAAATGACAACGCCATCTCTGCACAATACAAGTCAATTGAGACTACATGGCGTGAAATGACACGCAAAAATCATGAAATGCGTTGTAATTATACGCGAGATGGCTTAAGAGAAATAGCGTGTCATTCACACGCCTTTTGGTGAGACCAGGCTAGCATTAAATAAAATAAATACAGTGAGGACATTAAAACAATAAATATTTTTCTAACAATCTAGCTGGTTATTATACTGGGTGGCATTATAAGCTAATAAAGCATTTTCATAACGCATATTAAATTTGTAGGGGTGCCCTAAAGGTTAGAGAAGCAATCTTGTGGGGAAGTGAATAAGCAGTACTTGCCCCTCCCTCATTACCACCACTGAGGTGCCCTTGAGCAACCGCTCCAGTGGAGCTGCTAAGTGGCCAGCAGAGCTGACTGCGGTTGTACTGGGCAGCTTCCAGGTGTGAATGTGTAACTGTGTGAATGTGATTAGGACGTTCCTGAAAAATAGAGCATTGTTCAAATTTTCCAAAATTGATTGGAGCCACATTACGGCCACCACTCCCAATTTTCCCAGGTTGTCTTGATTTTTTACTATTTCTCCTCAAATCAAATGGATGTTTCTCCTGTGATTCTGTGTGGGATATGTTTTGCCAGATAAGACTGGAGAAGAGCAAAAAATCTGTTTTCTGTCACTGTTTTTAGTAACATGACTAACATTCACTGGTCACACTGGATAACAGTTTTCAAATATCCCTAAAATTACAAATGCATTCCTTTGAAAGTGACAGAATGCAGATGACGGCCAAGTTATTCTGGGTTCTTTGACATTATATAACATTGGACGAGGCAGCAGGTTTGGAGTGGAGTTGGTCCAGTTAGTGTCACTGTTGTCAGGCCAAGGACACTGTCTGGCTGCCAGTGAGGAAACTGACCCACTTACGTACATCACTGCTGTGGAGGACAGGCTGCATACAATATATCCACAATATGTACGGCCTGGATATGAATAAGTGCAGGGCATGGTGAGGAAAAACTCTGCAGTAGGACACAGCTCTGATTTATGAGGCACTTTCTTGCCAATGTGAAATTATTTCAGCACTCATTTGGTTTAGTTTTATGAGGAAATACGCTGTTTTCCTTTTTTATGAGGAGAGCTTTAGGGGCTCTTTATAAAATAGAGGGGATAGTAGGGACCCTCAAATCACCGTTTTCCTCCTCAACCTTGAGAAGATAAAGTAAAAAGTGATAGAGTAGATTTTTTGGCTGTGTAAGCCATCTTCATTAACATAGATAAACTGTTAATACGGTCCATGTGCAAGCTTTGCAAAATGCTTGTTACAAAAATGTGTCGTCTCCCACCCATGGATGTTGTCGCAAGCGTCTGTCGCCCAACAAACTGAGCGGGTCCCATCCCATCGAGGAAGTCGCTGAACTGTGCATCTGATGCCAGACACATGCCACTGTAGTTCAGGCTGCAGAGAGAGTGAAAGAGACAGACAGACAGATGGTTAAACAGGACCAGACAGTTCTCATTGTACTTCAGCTAGTGAGTCACAGATCATAAAATAATGCATATGAGGAGAAACAGAGCAAAGAAACAAAAACAGTCTAAGGGAAAAAGGAGATAGGAGGAGAAAAAACAGGAAGTGATCCCATTTTTACTAAGGTAAACTCCTAACTTTCAAATTGGCTCCCTGGAATTAAACTCTGTTAGAGATTGTTGGAGTTTGACCCCCTGTGTCCGTATTGTGTGTTTGTGTGGGTATGCAAAGGAATCAGCTCAGAGTGTTTTGGTGGCAGAATGCCAAGTAAATTACTACTGTGTGTGTGTGTGTGTAAGCGTGAGAGAGAGAGCGAGAGAGAGAGAGAGAGAGAGAGAGTTAGATCGCTGTTTGCACTTATTGCATTGGTTCCTGTGAGCAGCTTTGTGCTTTAAAAGGTCCTGCACCCATGGTCCACCCACACAGGTTACCTTTGCTTGTTAACCCTCCTCTCTTGTTGTGTGACTGTGATTGATTGATTGATTGATTGATTGACGGACACCTTGAGCAGAAGTCTAATCACACAGAATAACTGGAACAGCTGTGTATCCAAATCCAAATCCGACTTACTGCTGAGGATCCCGACTCGCTTTGAGTGTATAGTGATTGGATGGCCCTCAGGAGTGACCCCTCACCCCATACACCTCCCACAGTATCTCCCAGGGGACCCGGTCATATGCCTTCTCCAGATCCACAAAGCACACAATGTTGAAGAGACGTGTCAACCAAGACAGCTCCTCCCAACCCAAAGCTTTCAGCATTTCTGGGTGGATCTCATCAATCCCTGGGGCTTTGCAACTGTGGAGCTGTTTGACTACCTCAGTGACTTCCGCCAGAGATATTGACGATGATCCCCCATCAGCCTCCAGTGCTGCCTCTGCAGAAGAGGGCATGTTAGTCGATATAAGGAGTTCCTGAAAGTGCTCCTTCCACCCCAAGAATCCTCCCCCATCCTCTGACCCAACTAATCACCAGATGGTGATCAGCTGACAGCTCTGCCCCTCTCTTTACTCGAGTGTCCAAAACATGCGGCCTCAGATCAGATGATACAATCACAAAATCGATCATCGACCTTTGGCCTAGGGGGCTTTGGTACCACGTACACTTATGGGCATCTTTATGTTTGAACATGGTGTTAGTTATAGATAATCCGTGAGTAGCACAGAAGTCTAATAACTGACGACCGCTCGGCTTTAGATCAGGGAGGCCGTTCCTCCAAATTACGCATGTCCAGGTGTCTCCATCGTTGCCCTCATGGACGTTGAAGTCTCTCAGCAGAACTATGGAGTCCCCTACTGGAGCCCCATGCAGGACTTCATTCAGGGTCTCCAAGAAGGCCGAATACTCCAAACTTCTGTTTGGTGCATATGCACAAACAACAGTCAGAGTTTTCGCCCCTACCACCCGCAGGCGTAAGGCGGCAACCTTCTTGTCAACCGGGGTAAACTCCAAAACCACGGGGCTCAGCCGGAGGTTTGTGAGTATTCCCGCACCGCGCGGTGCCTCACACCCTGGGCAACTCCAGAGAAGAATAGGGTCCAACCCCTATCCAGGAGTGGTTCCAGAACCAAGACTGTGTGTGGAGGTAAGCCCCACCAGATCTAACTGGTAGGGGGCCCTGGGCTTCCTCCGGGCGGGGTTTCTCTTCCAGTCTCTTGTTTTTCCATGGAGTCTTTCTGAACTTTTCTTAGTCCGGCCCCTTGCCTGAGACCACTCTGCCATGGGAGATCCTGACAGGAGCACCAGGCTCCAGACAACACAGCCCTCAGGGACACGCAAACTGCTCCACCACGATTAGATGATGGTTCCCAGAGAGGGTATAAGAAATTGTACTTGTACAAAAGTATACTTATTAGTTCTCTCTCTCTCTCTCTCTCTCTCTCTCTCTCTCTCTATATATATATATATATATATATATATATATATATATATATATATACTACTGTATATGGAATTGGGCTGGTTGACTGCCACAAAGAAAGGAAACTTTTGAAGTGGAGTTGGACCGGACGGATGAATTTTCCTTTACAAATCCAACAACCAATGCCAATGTATTACGTTCAAGTTTGGCTAACGGCCCTGGAGTCCACAGGGCTAATCAACTAAAGTGTTCTCTATTGTTTGGGGTGCCTGGTTGTAGCGACATCTGCTCTACAAAAGAGGCATGTTTGCAGGCAGTCATGAGACAGGAGTCAATGGTATGAATATGTCTCTTGAGTAAACTGTATTGACTTTTTCTGATACCAAATTTATGAAAGCCCCATCTCTGTTCATAGTATTTCACAGCCAATAATTAGCCATATTCAATCTTGGTACAAGTATTCTGCATACTCATTGGCTTGCTGATGCTGATGAGATTTACTCTTCACTCAGTGTTGTAGTCCTATTGAAATCTGCTATTAAATGACAAAGCATTTTATGCTAAGGTTCCTGAAAGGATTGAAGTTCGGTACCCAGCCCTGTTTGTGACTGGCTAGCAATAGCATGTTTGCGGTTAGCTGTAGTTTTGTAGCTTAAGAGCTCAACAACAAGACCCACAAGTTGTAACTATATCACCAAACATCTTTGCCAGACACAACAGTAGAGATCAAACTTTATGGTAGAGACGAGGTAAAGGCATTAATGCCCTACGCTAGATATGCATACGAATATGGACGGGGCCTTCTGTCTGTACTCTGCTTACATTTCGTCCATATTTCTGGATGTATCCTGCAAGCTTGCGGATGCATACCAGTACAGACAAAAAAAACAGAACCACCATCGCAAACTTTATTGGAGTAACTTTTTAATCTAAGGGCGCACTCACACTGTCCTTCCGCACCGCGCCCCGGGCTTTAGGGTACTTGTCCCCCCTCCCTCTCCCCCTGCGCCCCAGGCCCGTTTGTACTCACACTACCTGGGCCTCGCGCAAATGCTTCTTGCCTGTCCATACGTCATCACGCAGTAACACGTCACACGCATTGATTGACGTCATCGCGATGCGTCACTTTGTTTACAAATCTTTCCATAGACCTCAGAGTTTTTGTGCGTCTTGTCGACTGTTTTTGAATATTTTCATCGACCAAATCTGCAGTAAACACTCCACCTCCGCATCACACCAACGTGAACCTTTCGCTGCCATTGTTGTTGTTGTTAAATGTCCGTGCGTGGTCCGTCCTTCTATTTTCTATGTCTGAACAGGCGCACATAAATTACGTCGGAACCGTCGTAGGCCCCGCGCTCATGCTTGTACACATGCGCACGCTCGTGCTCGTACATGTGCAAATGTGCTCTACAAAAGACTCTCTCAGACGGGCCGTGGACGGCCAGCTGGCCGCAGTTATGCGCGGAGCGGTTGCACTCACACTTGTCAAACGCACTAGGCTTGACCCGAAAAACCTGTTTTGGCCCGGTGCAGAGGGACAGTGTGAGTGCGTCCTTAATGATGCCCTCTAGAGGATGTTTTGCTCAAAGTCCATTCTAACGTAAAGGACGCATGAAAGCGTTGGGGCAATGAGAATTAGAACATTGATAACGTACGTAACGTATATTTACATACAAAATGGGAGCATAAAGGAGCCTTTAGTGAATACAATGGAGCCTTTGACATAAGCACAAGTTTAACTAATATGGTTGTGATTGGCCAGGGAGTGCCATCTTTCTAAACACGCGTCTGGATAATGGAATTCGTCCCGCCCATGGCACTGATGAATCATAGTTATGTGGTGAGTATGATTTTTTTTTCTGAGCCCTCTTAATCTTTGCTTTCTTTTATTTCTCTTCATCTCTTTAACCTTGAGCCCCGCCCTCATCTCCACTTTCAAATTTCATTTGAGTTTATAGCTGCACAATTTTTTTATTCATCCCTGTCTCTTATGAAAGTATTTAAGATGCACATTTAAGGAAACAAATGTATGATTTTGATACCAAACTGTTTTTCCACAAGGTCTGCGACCTGCATTACCCAACAGCTTTATCCCTATTTTGAATTGAAGGGAAAAAAGTATTAAAATATTTATTAGTTTGTTCGAACAAAGTCACACAAAGGCACACAGGCTCACATTTAACAGTGCTTACAAAATAATTTACAAGGCAGTCCCTCTCCAATATGATTAACACACAAAATCACTTAGCCTAGATGAGTCAGTTATGCAGACGTTAGCAAACATTAAATTATTGCAGGTCATTTTAAATATGTGATATTAATTTATGCTCCGGATGTCTCATTTAAAAAATGTATTATAATAAATATTTAATAATGTTTGTGTGATGTTGTGCACTTAATGGTTGTATGTGCAGCAGAAATCATATTAAACTGAGAGAATGAATGAAAATCCTGTGTGTGTGTGTGTGTGTGTGTGTGTGTTTGTGTGTGTGTGTGTGTGTGTGTGTGTGCGTGTGTGTGTGCGTGTGTGTGTGTGTGTAAAGAATGCTGACATGCAAGGCATAAGTCCAGCAACATTAGCCGAGTCGGGGTATTACTGGGTGATAAAATCATGAGCTTTAGATTATAATATTGGTGTGTGTGAGGCACATCTGGGGATTACACAGCAGTTTCACAGAAATGTGACGCTCAGTGTAAACCGTGCACTGCAGGCGGATAACACGCAAAATGTTCCAAACAGCACGATTTTTTCCTGAATGTTCTTATTCATTTATGTTTTGTAAATGAAGGTGAAGTCAAAGTTTGGTTCTTAGTCAAGTGAATGAAGGTGAGGGATTCATTTTCTTTCGATTAGTGGTCGACCTGCTTTATCTATACAATGCTAGGTTTGTGTGCTGTGTGGCTAAAGCTACAAAAAGACGATAGTTAAGGTTGTGAAAAGATTGTGGTTTTGGTTGAATAGTCAGTGAGTAAACACGGCATGTGTCCTGTTTTAAGGCATTCATCATTCATTCATCTTTAACCTCTTGTCCCTGTCGGGGTCGCGGGGCGCTAGAGCCGATCCCAGCTGACATCGGGCGTGAGGCGGGGTCCACCCTGGACAGGACGCCAGTCTAACACAGGACACATAGAGACAAACAGAGACAGACAACCATTCACACCTACGGGTGATTTAGAGTCATCAATTAACCTAACACCTGCACGTCTTTGGACTGTGGGAGGAAACCGGAGAACCCGGAGAAAACCCACGCAGACACGGGGAGAAAACTCCACACAGAAGGGCCCCACCTGGGATTTGAACCAGGGACCTGTTAGGCGACAGTGCTAACCACCACACTACCGTGTAGCCCTGCTTTAAAACAGCGTTTTCATAAAGTAACCAGGAAGATCTTCACTGTACCTCACCTTTAACCAAGTGCTTTGAGTACCTAAACATCAGCATTTTTATTTGTTCAACTCATTATAAAGCAGAGAACATAATTTAAAATAGCAATTCACAATCAACGCACAACTTTGTTTACATATTTCATGATCAAAAAGGAGCAGGGAGGAGAAAAATTCACGTTTCTACAATTCAGACACATGAATAACAGAGAAGATTATGTGTAAGACAAATGTATATTATAGCACACCCCATCACTACCATCCATCAACACACAGACACACACACACACACACACACAACCAGACACACACACACACACTGCCTGGTCCTGAATTGCCATAAATCAATAAGCTCATAAGTGTGATTGGATGGTGTAAGCTAACAAAATGCTTATTCATGGTCACAGGCACAGAGCTTTTCAATCAACAGACTGAGCCAAACAGCTGACTGAAACACAGGCGGACAGGAAGACAAGCACAGGTTTTGCCGTTTCTGATTTAAATAATGTGGTGCGGCCTATTTTAAATGATTCAACTGAATGTAGCAACGCTTGTCGCTGAGAGCATAAAGTTTTCTACTGGAACCACTCAGCTCCTCTGTCTGTGCAGAATCATGAGATAATAAAACGGTTATATAACAAACGTATTATTCTGACATTTCTAACTTTTTAAATTTAGCTTGAAGAACATCTTTCATTAAAGCCACGGTTGTAATACTTCCCAGAAAACTAAAATGGCTTAAGAAACTATTAAAACCATGTTCCAGTAGCATCATAGGGAATTAACTGAAAGCCTTTACAACAATGGTTATAGTTAAGCTTAAGGTTTAGGGTAAAGTTCATTGAGCATGGAGATAAACAATGTACATTCTCAATAACAAATATGTGCATTTGTTTGTTTGCAATGCTGCTATTCTTGCCTTGAGTTTACTTTATCAAATTGTTGTGTGATTGGTTAATTGTTTATTGCAAGTTAATTGTATTTTATGGGTTCAAAGTCAGTTTATAATGTTCTTGGACTCCAGCACTTGAGAAAAGCAACACTTCTTTCCATCTCTTTTATCCGTAGTGTTGCAAATGGTTCTATAGGAGACGGCTGCCTCTCGAGCAGCTCTCCGGTTTTTAGTTCTTTGACCTCTGTCTTTCTAATTTATGAATTTTTCTAACTCTACACGGTGGTGTAGTGGTTAGCACTCACAGCAAGGAGGTGCCTGGTTCGCATCCTGGCTGGGCCCCTTCTGTGTGGAGTTTGCATGTTCTCCCCGTGTCTGCGTGGGTTTTCTCCGGGTTCTCCGGTTTCCTCCCACAGTCCAAAGACGTGCAGGTGTTCGGTTCATTGATGACTCTAAATCACCCGTAGGTGTGAATGGTTGTCTGTCTCTGTTTGTCTCTATGTGTCCTGCGATAGACTGGCGTCCTGTCCAGGGTGGACCCCGCCTCACACCCGATGCTAGCTGGGATGGGCTTGCGCCCCCCCGCGACCCCGACAGGGACAAGCGGATGAAGATGAATGATGATGATGACAATGGCAGTTAACATTTTGCTGATAAATTCACTATCAACTTGACAGATATGTTAATTAACAACGTTTCCTGTTAATAGAAAACATAATCCGGACGTCTTTAAGAGCATATTTGCAGTTGCAGGGTTGCAATCACGACTGTGACTGTACAGACAATTAATAAAAAGCAATAGACTTGTGGTGTGTTTTTAGTTAAGCCCACTTGAAGAAAGAGGAGTGAGCGTTTGAATACATTAACCAAACGCAAATTATGCCTCGCTCTTTCGCTTCCTTGTGTACTCTCTCACTCTGACTCTCCGATACTTCCTGATTATTTCGTTTGTTTACGTGTACATTAATATTCTGAAAATGAACCATCGATGAACCTGATGAGGGCCTTGGTGTGGTTCTGGTATTTACATGAAACAATCAATAATGGCTTCCTCAAAGCAATTTCAGTCAAAAACAACTGGCATTGTAAATTGGAGATAAGTGGTGTCTCAGACCCCCTCCTCTGTTTAGCGATGGTTTCTCCACTTTTACATAGATGGCTTCTTTTACCATCGAAACCATCGCTAAACAGAGGAGGGGGTCTGAGACACCACTTATCTCCAATTTACAATGCCGCCCTTTCATCCCTTCCCAGGAGATTCAACAATTGAACCTCAAAGGACAACTGTTCACACATGGCCTGGGTGACCCCAACGACTGTCGTTCAGACTCAATAGAGCTCTAACGAAGTCGAAACCAACTGCCCACCAACGACTGTCACTCTAACAACAGGCGTGGGCACTTGGAGCACAAAGGGTGTCAGTGACATCATCGGCCTTGTGAGAGGTTAAATACCTGGATCTCCACACCGGTTAGTTGGACCAGTCCCAGCCTGGTCCTGGTCCTGGTCCAGTCCCAGCCTGGTCAGATGCGTAAATGAACTGATGAAGCCTCTTGGATGAGAGGTGAAACGTCTTCCTAGACAAACAACCAGTCCAGTTGTTTTTGACTGAAATTGCTTTGAGGATAACGACGACCTGGACGAATGAGAACATTCACAGGCCAATAATGGCTTCCTTTTCTTTTTTCATATAGCTGCATATGTAGTGACGCTAACACCTCCTATATGCTGCTTGAGTAACCCAACATTAAACCATGTATACAATTAACATTACAGATTAAACCGTTAGCATCTTCATATATCAGCTAACATGTTCATACAAGCTAAAACAAAGTTCCCATGCAGCAGCTCATAATCCGAATATCTACATATTGGAAAAATAAAATGAATATTAATTTCCCTGCATCCTCTTTCTACCTCTCCCTGTTTTCTTCCTCTGTGTGTCTTTAAACCATCCCAGCCTCAATCAGTCTGTCCTCCTGTCTGCCTCCTCTTGTTATGTAACTGTAGGAATTCAAGCTGGTAGCCAGGTCGGCACTGATCTGCATGGGTCCGTGTGTGTCTGTGTGTGTCCGTGTGTGTGTGTGTGTGTGTGTTCAGTAGTACTACACTAGTATTGCTGATGTCAGAGGCGCTTTTCCACTGGGCTTTACTGTATACTCTGTGTGTGTGTGTGTGTGTGTGTGTGTGTGCCATCACCCCTACTGAATGTTTCTGTTAGATGGATGATAGAAACACACGAGCAGGAGGAATATAAAATAGATTTTAGAGTGCATAATCTCCACAAATGCCAAAGAATGCACCAAATTTCATGGGAATTTTTTTGAAATTGTTGAGATATGCTCCAGACACACAAACAAAGAAGATACCTAACAGGAGCAAAACAATGCAATACATCATGAGAGATGATCTGATCACTAATGAAATGATACAACCTGTTTCAACTGCTTCTTAGTCAGACAGGTTGCAAACTGAGTTGGTCCATACTCGTTAGTTTCATTTTTCTTTGTCTCTCTGCCTCGTTCTGTCGACTGTGTTCTTGATGCAAAGGCAACATTTAAACTTTTCCTCATGGATAATTGCATTAGCTCAACATCTTCTATGAATCAAACATTTATAAGTGTCAGATAGTGTTTGCAATCCATTCTTTGTGAAATCACCCAAGACAACCATGACAAAAACATGTACTTTCTCTTTTTTTGCATTCAAGTTCAAGCTGAAAAAGCAAACATGCTCTTAATCACAAAAATAAGAAAACCTTTCACAAATCCTAGTTTCTGAATCATGCCAAACTAGTGGTGCACAGATTATCATTGATCCATTCTGATCCATATCTTCAGTTTGGCACACACGTGATCCGCTCATTGATTTATGAAAAAAAAGTTGTGTGCAAACCACACACTTGTCAAGAAAAGTGTGGTCATTGCGAGTAGAGGAATGGAGGGGCTTGAGGCCCCGCGTCATTTAAATCCCCTGTATGGGAGCATTTTGGCTTCCCTGTCAAGTATAATGGTGTGTAGTCACAAGAAAGCCATATGACAGTGGAAACACATCAAGCATGGCTACGTATTTGAAGCACATCACCCCGTGTTTCACTCACTGGAGTGAAAACAAAGGCTGCTCAACCGCTTATCATCGCGGCATTTAAGTAGATCACAAACGCTATCGATGTGCTTATAGCTACAGACATGAGGCCATATTCGGTTGTGAATAACAAGGGCTGTAAACACATGCTGAAAGTGCTTAAGCCACGTTACTACATCCCGTTGCGCACCCACTTCAGAAAAAAGTTGTGAATTAACTATTCCAAGCATCCTCTGCTGCGCTCAGGGCAGACAGGTGGAAGTCCAGGGGTACATAGAGCTAAGTCCGGTGCTCCAGGCACGCCCCCTCTACGAGAGTCATACAGGCACTCATCTTGCACTGGTACTGACACAAGCAGTGGAGGAATGGAAGATAAAGAGGCCAAGAAGGGCCTACTAATATCCCAGTCACAACTGATAATGCCAAAAATCAAATAAATGCAGTGAATGAGCCAGGACTGGGCCCACAGTAAGGGTGCTATGCACATGTAGTGATTTTGGCATCACAGAAGGGAGTCTATAGAAAGGATCGCCTCCTAGGGAGGATCAGGAAGGTAGTCCACTTCCATTTGTCTAACCTGCTAACTAACAGAGAAACAGACCTGAGAACTGAGCGCCCAATGCAGTGGCCCAGTGGTTTCTTTTCATTGCAGATCTTTGTTGACCTTCTCTTTTACACATGGTTTCCCTTTCTGCCTTCCTTTAATCTTTCCAATCAAATTTTAGTTTTGCAGGTTTGTTAACTGTTTTTTTGTTTGTTTTTTTTAGATTCAGGTTTGTGTTTGCGTTGGTGAACCGGGTCAGTATGAGTTACTTACTTTCCCTCGGAGCCGTAGCTGTTCATGCTGTCTTCTATAGACTCGTGGCTGGCCTGACGGACGGTCCGGCTGGGCATCTCTACAGCCAGACCCGTCTCCGTGCTCCTCTGGATGGTTCCCTTCAACTTCCTGCCTTCTGTATCCACTGCAAAAAAAAAGACACAAATCAATTCAGCTGCTATACACATGCAAAACTTAATACATGGTACAAAATACTGGCAGTGTAGAGCCAATAGATTGAATTTATTGTTTGGTAACAAAACAAATATTGAAAAGATTCCCTATGATTTGTGCCTTAACTGCTAAAACTGTTTATGTATTTGTCCTGATGTGACCTCGTCCGCGTCAGAGGAAGGACGTCCAAAGTGATTATAAATCAGTTTAACAAGGCCAAGGACAAAAGCACTCGATTCCTGCTCAAAGCAGAGGCATACATCAAAAAAAAAAATCGATGCACCGCACACATTATGGGACCTTTCTGTGGCTGCAAGGTCCTGTGTGTGTGTGTGCGTGTTGATGGAGGTGAGTTTATAATGAGGTTCTCTAGTGTGAGGTCTTTGACCTTGTTTGTAGGATAGGACGGGAAAGTTGATTTCCTTTTTAATAGTGAGGATACACACACACACACACATGCACACAAACAAACTCACACACACATAAATGTTATTTTGGTATAATGGTAATGCGGCCCTTTTTATAATGGAGCTTGTGTGATCTGCTGCAATAGTGGATTAAAGCTAAAATCAATCAAATAAAACGTGTATTTTCCCCCTCCTTCATTTGCATTTATGTGTTACAACCACTGATCAAATCAAGTCTATTCCGTACCTTAGTGTAAAGAGAAATGCATTTCAAAACCTATCACACACACACACACACACACACACACACACACACACACACACACACAGTGCCATAAAGTTAGTTGTGCAGTTGAGCGACCTAGAACGGTGCTATTTCTGTCGTTCATGTGGGACAGGACGCTGGCAGATTTGGGTTACTGCTTCCTGACTGGTTCTATATGATCAGTTATTTCCTGTTTTAGTCTGTGAGCAGGCAATGCAGCACTGTCATACGTCAACACTACAGCCAGTGCAGCCCAGCATAAAGGTCAAGCATGCTTTGGATGTTAGCAAGTATGTAGTCTCATCTCATCTCATCTTCAACCGCTTATCTGGGGTCGGGTCATGGGGGCAGCAGCTTTAGCAGGAAACCCCAAACTTCCCTTTCCCGGGCCACATTAACCAGCTCTAACTGGGGGATCCTGAGGCGTTCACAGGTCAGTGAGGAGATATAATCTCTCCACCTGGTCCTGGGTCTCCCCCGAGGCCTCCTCCTAGCTGGATGGGCCTGGAACACCTCCCTAGGGAGGTGTATGCTTACTAGATGCCTGAACCACCTCAACTGGCTCCTTGCAACGCAAAGGAGCAGCGACTCTGCTCCGGATGGCTGAACTTCTCACCCTCTCTCGAAGAGGAGTCCAGCCACCCTCCTGAGAAATCCCATTTCAGCAGCTTGTACCCACAACCTCGTTCTTTGGGTCCTGACCCAGCTTTCATGACAGGTGAGGGTAGGAACGAAGATTGACCGGTAGATCGAGAGCTTTGTCTTCCGGGTCAGCTCTCTTAATACTGCCCCCGCTGCTCTGATTCTCCGGCCAAACTCACACTCCATCGTCCCCTTACTCATGAACATGATCCGGAGATACTTGAACTTCACTCCTTCCTTCAGTACTTGGAGTAATCAATCCATCGGTTTCCTGCTGAGAGCCATGGCCTCAGATTTAGAAGTGCTGATCCTCATCCTAGCCGTTTCACACTCTGCTGCGAACCGTTCCAGTGAGTGCTGAAGGTCACTGACCGACGATGCCATCAGGACCACATCGTCTGCAAAAAGCAGAGACGAGATCCTCAGCCCACCGAACTACAACCCCCTCCCCACCACGAATACGCATCGATCCTTTGTCCCAAACAGGATTGGTGACAAAGGGTACCCCTGGCGGAGGCCAATCTCCACCCGGAACGAATCTGATTTACTGCAAAGGATCCGAACATAGCTCTCGCTTTGGGTGTATAGAGATTGGATGGCCCACAGAAGTGACCCCCTCACCCCATACTCCTGCAGCACCTCCCACAGTATCTCCCGAGGGACCTGGTCATATGCCTTCTCCAGATCCACAAAGCACATGTAGACTGGATGGGCTTACTCCCAGGCCCCCCCCAGGATCCTTGCGAGAGTGAAGAGCTGGTCCATTGTTCCACGTCCAAGATGGAATCCACATTGTTCCTCGTCAATCTGAGGTTCGACTATAGGATGAACCCTCCTTTCCAGCACCTTGGAGTAGACTTTACAAGCAATGTAAAATTGGGTCAGGATGCATTTTGAATGCTTGTGAGACCCGGTTAGCCACCTGGTTAGTCACAAAAAAGAAGATTTGTAGTCGTAAAACAAACTTCTTCTTAAAACTACTTCTAATCATGCCCTGCGTTTGGATTTACAAACAAACCAAATCTACATTCCTCTCAGTCCAGCAGCTCAATGTGCACTATTGTGGTGAGAACAGTCACACTGGCCGTTACCAGCATCTAATGTAAAAATGTTTACATGAAATCATATGAAACTCTATGAAACTCTGTAAAGTCACTGGAAAACAGACACATATGTTTGCTACAGAGACTCAAATGACACTGGAAGACACTTAAGACCGTGTCTCCAGCATCAAAGTGCTCACTGTGAGCCCCCTCACGCTGGAAGATAAATTAACTGAATGACATGCTTCACAGTCTGCAGACAGTGGGCGACGAAAAGTCTGTGCAATTACCACACCAACGCTCAGAAATGCCAAGTTTCTTCGACTGCTAAAGAGAGCAGAGTAGCTCTCACTAACACAAATATTATCACTGTTATCTGCTGCAATACACCTTATATCCAGAGGGGGCGCTCTGAGGCAGAGCCTATCATAGCAGTAAACAAAGAATGATTTCAATAATTCATCCATCCATCTTCAACCACTTGTCCCTATCGGGGTCGCGGGGGGCTGGAGCCAATCCCAGCTGACACCGGGCGTAAGGCGGGGAACACCCGGGACAGGACACCAGTTTATCACAGGACACATAGAGACGAACAGAGACAGACATTCACAACTACTGGTCATTTTAAAGAAATCAATTAACCTAATACGTGCATGTCTTTGGACTGTGGGAGGAAGCCGGAGAACCCAGAGAGAACCCACACAGACACGGGGACAACATGCAAACTCCACACGGATGAGCCCAAGCCGGGATTTGAACCGGAAACCCTCTTGCTGATGATAATAATACATTTGTATTGTGAGTTTCATAGAGAAAATACAACCCATTGCTTTTTGTACATGGCTTCATTACCAGGTGAGCTACGCCCGTGTACAAAAAGCAATGGCTCAGTGTTCAAATCTGACCGACGGCCCTTTGCTGCATGTCATAAAAAAAAATCAAACTATTGTTTTTGTCACGAGTATTTCCACACAGAAAAATACATGGCGATAAATCAAAGTTTTTTTCTGGAACAGGGTCGATTTTCTGAGATTACGCACCGCGAAATACATACATGGTGATTCTAAAACAATAACACGGAGGCTCTGTGCTCTCCATTCAAGATGGCAAACTCCTTTCAACCTTGACGAAGGCAAAGCATAATAGATCTACTCCTTCTGTTCTTGGGGCAGTAGTAGCTCAGCCCGAGCAGTTGGGGGTTTGGTGCCTTGCTCAACAGCACCTCGGCAGTGCCCAGGAGATGAACTGGCACCTCTCCAGCCACCAGTCCACACTCCATTCATGGTCCCCACAGGGACTCGAACGAGCAACCCTCCGGTTCCTAGCCCAGTCACCTATGGGGACCATGAATGGAGTGTGGACTGGTGGCTGGAGAGGTGCCAGTTCATCTCCTGGGCACTGCCGAGGTGCTGTTGAGCAAGGCACCAAACCCCCAACTGCTCGGGGCGCCGGTCACTGGCAGCGTCCTCGCTCTAACATCTCTCCGTTGGTTGCATGTATATAGGTCCTGTCTGTGCTTGTGTGTATTTCGGGCCTGTGTGTGTGTAACATGATTGATAATAAGAGTGAAAATTGAATTTCCCCATTCGCGGGACTAATAAAGGAATTCTTCTTCTTGCCTTTCACAATAAAAACTCTAGACTGCGTATCTTTTGAACCAATCAGGGAAGGCCAATTCACCAGTGTGAACACTCGCAGGCGAGCATTTTGCACTTTTGTGTCATTTATTCACCATGCCCTGGTGTGTAAAGGCCTTAAGACTTTAGTTTAAAGATGTTTCACAAGAAAATTTTCACAATGTATGAATTCACCAATAAAACCTTTGTGTGTGAAGGAAAATTTTACTTTGGTGTGTTCTTATGTGCAAACACTTGTGTGTGAGAGGATGTGTCTATCCCAAAGAATAGCCTATGCTACAGTACACCACTGTTTAGTACACTATACTGTCTCCGCCATTTTATTTGATTGTCTGAATACTGAGTGAAACGTTCATGTGTCCCATAACGTAATACAGAAAATGATTGTTATGTGATTTCACAGTTGAAGATGAAAAATGATGATGATTGACAGAAATCTGGAATTACTGCTCATGTATGTATTAAATAGGGAATAATGAGAGAGTGAACAAGGGAGTGAGTTCGGACACAGCTAGTCACAGACACGGTTGCCATGGCCGTGGATGTTGTTAGTACGGAGTCCAAGTTGGAACCCAAACCTGCTGTGAGAGCCTTTAACACAGAGGCATATTATTATCTGTGTGTGTGTGTGTGTGTGTGTGTGTGTGTGTGTGTGTGTGTGTGTGTGTGTGTGTGTGTGTGTGTAGCCTGCTGTCACCTCTTGTCACGATGGTGTTTTGAGTAGAGTTACATAACTAATACAGCAAGTGGATAATGGCTGTAGACATATCAGCCACTCTGCTTCATGGCGACCCTTTCATGGTGCTGATGGGATATTATCTCAGTTCAGTTCAATCCAATTCAGCATGCTTTATCTGTAGCAGAGTGAAAGGCAATCTCACCAGGCAATCAGGATAAAAGATTAAAATGTAGAAGATTGACAGTTTTTCTTATTTACAATGCTTTCTACATAACATTAGACCTGAGATGCTTTCTTTTTTCCCCTGCCGTCTGTCTGCATCTTTGCATCTCTTTCTATTTCTGTGCTTGAAGCTGCAGTTAACATCTAGTATTAGCCTATCTGCTGGTTGGTAAGTCCTGGAAATGTGACACCACTAAGAAGACCTCATAGCCTTACTGTTGCAGCAGTTTAAATAAGTTTTTAAAGTGAAGCAGATGTCAATCCTCAGTTAAGAAATCTGAAAGAATCAAAGGTATGCGCTCATGGAATTGATTTCAGACTTTATAGACTAAGGCTGTGTGTCCATAGATATATCTACAGAAGTTAACATGTTAATACAAGGTTGAGTACTTGTTCTGGCACTTGCATTGCAGGAAGGGAAGGCTGAAGCATGTAAGGTCTTTGTGGGTTCTTAAGATTTTTAATTTCTCCTCCATTAAATGCACTTGTATATATAAGATGTGACGGCTGGTCTTTGTGGTATTTGTCCCGCCCCTCCTCCACTGTGATTGGACAGCTGGGAAAAAAGTGACAGTGACGGTAGGTAGTGGTTTACCTTAAGTTGAACACTTTTCAACTGTCTGAGACCAAAACAAAAGGCCAAACGTGCAGCACTCAGCGCAGAATAGAGGTACTATTTGTAGCATTGCAAACATCCCCATTATATCTTTCATTGCAAAGAATTAAAAATAAATATGCTGGCCATAGGAAAAAAACACTTTGGTGGACCCCTACTTCAGGTAAAGAGACTACAAACACAGTGAAGCACCAAACAGAGTGCTTTAACATTTCCTCATTCAACATAGCTGACCTATAAGATCTCAAATAGTTGTGGATAATTAAGTTAGACATCTGTTCACATCACATTCCCATCACAACTTTAACTTTCCGTCTTGGTCTTTCTCCTGATACGGTTCTGCTCTTTCTTACTAATGCTTTAGCTTAATCTGTAATCCAATTGTTACTTAAAGGCGCAGTCTACCATGACATTTGAGTGTGGCTAAAAGAGTGAATCGCCCACGATAAAAAACTCAAACTCCAACCTCAGAGAAACCTCTTTATCAATGTTTTCTAAAGCTTGTAAGCCTGTGATTAAAATACTATAGGTTTATAGTGTGAATTATGATCAGATGAGAACAATAATCAAAATATGCATTTATATGTATATAAAAATCCACCAAAATATATGTGGCTAAAAGAAAGAAAATGTGATAAAACCTTGAAATAGCATAATTTACAGCAGTGGCGATTGTTCTAAGACTGCAAGGGAAGCTCAGCTTCCCCTAAAATGTCACCAATAAAAATGTGGTGAAATATGTACTTCTGTGTGTACATGTCATTGAATAAATACGCACTAGAAAGCCTTCATCTTTTGTTCAGAATCAGCTACTTATCACAGGTAACCAACGCAACTTCCTTCTCATTCATCCACAGCGCCACAGTGCATTATACATTCAGACGCTCAGCTTCTACTGACTTCAATGGGGAAACGTAGAGCGGGTTGTTCCACTGCAGTGAAACTAGACGTTCATTGGAACAAAGGCTGGGCTTTGTACCGCCCATCGGACACTCAGCGTCTCTGAGGGTCTATGGGACAGTGGGCTGGCCCGGACGCTCGGCATGATGATTGGATGAGCTGTCTGAGGTTGAGTCCAGAGGAGCATTTTCCAAGTTTTTCATTCTGTGGTTCTGAACTGATCCGGAGACGTTACCAATCCCCAGAGACTTTGTCTTTGTTAAAAACGACTAGCGTTGTGTTTGGTGACTCTGTTCTGTCACTCTGCAGTTTCTTTTCCCAACGAGCAGCTGTGGAGCTTCTCCCCCGTCACTCACACTCACATTCACACTCACAGGCGGTCACACTTCACAGTAGCCTGGCGCAGCAGCTCCAGCTGGGCCAAGGCTGTTTCAGGAACCTAGCTCTGCTGCCATTGAGAGGACACTGGTCAAGTCCCTGGAAAAGACGCCTAGTTGGTACAAGCTCACACATCATTTTCTTGAAAAGTAACGAAGGGTAGAAGTTACAAATAAATAAACAAACAGATTTATGATGTAGGCCGGAAAAATTAGCTTCCCCTCCTTGAAAGACAAGCAGCCGCCACTGATTCACAGTGAATTTGAAGCCCCTGTGGAACTCTTCATCTGTCAAATTACTGAGATGAAACATTTTTGTTTGTAGAAAAAAATTGCCTCTGAAAGCAGTGTATGCGTTCGTTTGTTAAATAGTGAGCAGTCCATACCAGCAACAGGTAATGACCCGGAAACACACATGCATACAGGTATAAGGAGACAGATGTTTGGACAGCCAGCATCTGCTTGGAAAGCCAAGCTGGACCACTATTTCCCTCTGTGACCAGCTGTTGTTTATTTGTTTCCGGATGTTGGGGATCTTAAGTTTGGTCCAGTCATATAGAAACCAAGTAGCTCAGTGTGTTTGCAGTCAGAGGAACTGCAAAGTATGTCAGCCAATCTCCTCTTTATTGCACCACACCCAGACATGTCAGTTAGACTCTGAGTCCTATAAAGGCAAAGCATCATTTCATCATAATATCTTATTACTGTTGTTAAAAAGGTGAGCACAATTTTGAAATATGTTTATATCTTGAATCCCATGGGTTTAAATAACAGCAAGACCAACTCTCCCAATTCTGCACTAAAAAGTAAAATCCCACTCCACTCTAAAATAGCCCACTGTCTTTATGGTGAATGTAGTTCACAGCGTGTGATGTAGAGCACCCACTGTGATGTAGCACAAAAAGTGTCTGATGTGACGCATAAAAGTTGTGATGTTGCAATCAGAGAGCCAGGACTCATTAGTTTGTCTCCCAGCAGAGAGATATTAATGAAAGCAGAACACTCACAAAAATAGCTGTTCCTTATTCAGCCAACACACTGACAGACAGAGAGACTCAGAGACAAGGTAGGTCAAAAAACTTGTGGCCTACATGACTCAAAACACAAATACAGCCTCAGGACTTCTACAGAAACATACAGCATAGTATGAAGAGCCAATTAGTTCAGCAGCTTTGCCATAAATGGCCCCTTGACAATTAGCAACATTCAAATAAGCTAAATGTCTAAAAACTACACCAGATAAACATATGTTAAAGTATGTGTTGTGTAGATTCATTCATTCATCTTCAACTGCTTATCCCAGGGTCGGGGTCGCGGGGGGGCTGGAGCCGATCCCAGCTGACATCAGGCGTGAGGCGGGGTACATCCTGGACAGGACTCCAGTGTATCGCAGGGCACATAGAGACGAACAGAGACAGACAACCATTCACACCTACGGGTGATTTAGAGTCATCAATGAACCGAACACCTGCACGTCTTTGGACTGTGGGAGGAAACCGGAGAACCCGGAGAAAACCCACGCAGACACGGGGAGAACATGCAAACTCCACACAGAAGGGCCCAGGGATGCGAACCTGGAACCTTCTCGCTGTGAGGCGACAGTGCTAACCACTACACCATCGTGTAGCCGTGTTGTGTTGTGTAGATTAATTTAGTATAAAAGAACAGCAAAATAAAGTTTTTGAATTTATTTGTTTTTGGGGCAGTAGTTTAGTCCTTGGGGTCACCGCTTAAATTCCCTGCACAGACCAAGTATGGATTGTGGACTGTGGACAGTCCCCCTCCTAAGTGAATAGGTCATTGTGACACAGTAAAGAGTCTCATTATATTCTGTAAACTTTGAGTAACACAAGTCATTTAACAGGAAACGTAAACAGTAAACAGCCAGCAGAATCCTAAAACTAAATTAGGAAATTAAATTCTTATGTGAACAGCAGGTAGCAGATGACTGCAATTCTAATGTGGTGTCCAATGTACGGTGCTGCTTGACTCAAGTCACTTTTTTGGAACAAGTACTTTTGGGCGGCCCAGGTTGTAGAGCACATCACCGACCAATTGGTAGATTGGCGGTTCAATCCATTGCTCCTCCAGTTTGCATGTCGAAGTATCCTTGGGCAAGATCCTGATCCCCAAATTGCTGCCAATGGCTTTGCCAAGGCACAATATGTCTGTTTACTTTCCTCTTTTCAATTTTCCACTGTGGATATGACTTTATCAGTGTAGGTGGGATTTCCCAGCTGATCGCCATAGCGTCACTGCTATTGTAGTGGTATACGCCGCAGTTTTGCAGGCTTCCATTTTTTTTTTAAATCAGGGCTGAGTGTAAAGAAAAAATTGCAGTTGCAGTTTTAACTTCACCTTCTAGTATCAGTATTCGACTGAGTTTGTGCTAAAAAAAGCAACCAGATACTATGCACAACTTTTGCAAAAGCTGCACAATTGATCTACCATATGTAAGCTAGCTAAGCCTTGATGGGAAGGTAGTATAACAGAGGTCTCCATCTTCATGTTTGTGAAGCCTGTCTTCTCTGGTCAGATTTTACCAATGAATCACCCGTACAACAGATTATGATTCTAAGACAGCATGAAGAAATATCCCATAAACCTTTGACTCCACTGACCATAAACAGAGCCTAATTCATGTGGTATCTACACTACTCAAGCAATCAATAACATTGGCATTAATCACCTCGTGACTCACACCTTAGTCACATTAACTTGTAGGCACGGAGATAGCCTCAGAACATCCCCGCTGAGACAAACTGTCTCAGAGAAGAAAAAGGAGGAAAGACAAAAAGATGTGAAATTAAGTTAAATCTCATGTATGATGAGAGAGATGTTCAGTGTTGTGGTTACTTTATTTACAACACATCGTGTTAATATATGTTGCACAACACCAGGAGGAGGATACGTCCTCTTCTGACCCAGAAAGCAGCACAGGTTCTGGTTCAGGCTCTTGTTATCTCACGCCTTGACTACTGTAATTGGGACCCTGGGACAGTGACTGGTTAAAAATGGTTGTAAAAGCCCCAGCCAGCTGGTCTGCACAGTCCTGGAGCACCTGTCCCGAGATGCTGTCCGGCCCTGGCGCTTTCCTCGGCTTCACCGCCCTCAGCGTGCGTCGCATCTCATGCTCCTCCACTGTGAGAAGGTGACTGCTGTGGGCTGAAAGGTGTGGTGTGGCTGTGTCCTGTGAGGTTGCCTCAAAATGGGCGAAAAAGAGGTTCAGCTCCTCCGCCAGTGAGATGTCACTGGCATCAGCCGAGGTGTTGTTCGGTCGATAGTTGGTGATGTGCTGAACCCCCTGCAACACCTGCCTGGAGTTGTTGCTCTCAAAGAAGTCCTCAATCTGCCTTTTGTAGTCAGCTTTGGCCTCCCTGATGCCTCTCTTCAGGTTGGATCTGGCAGTGCTGTGTAGTGCTGCATCACCAGCCCTGATAGCGATGTTTCTCTTCCTGAGCAGGCACTGCACTTCTTTTGTCAACCATGGCTTCCTGTTTGGGTAGACCCGGATGTGCTTTTCCACAGTTACATTATCTGTGCAGTATTTTATATAGTCCAAAACAGATGCTGTGTACTGCTCCAGATCTTGGTGTTTAAAGATGTCCCAGACTGTTGACTCAAAACAGTCCTCAAGCTGTTCAGAAGCACCTTCAGGCCATGGTTTAACAGTTCTGGTTGTGGTAGAAGTGGTTTAGCCCTGAAGCCTTGTTTAATGTTGGTATACACCTTGTCTAGTGTGTTGTCTCCCCTGGTAGCACATTTAACATGCTGATGGAGTTTAGGGAGTGCAGTTTTTAAATCCACATGATTAAAGTCCCCAGCAATGATGTGAATAGCCTCAAGAAACGAACTGTTGGCTGCTGATAGTGTCATATAAATGTCCGAGAGCCACTTTAGCATTAGCATCCGGAGGAATGTACATAGCTGTTAGCATCACAATGTTGAACTCACGGGGCAGATACCAGATGTGGCGAGCAGTGGCTGTTCATTGTCCTTTTATCAGTGCACCAGCAGTTGTTAACATAAATGCAAAGCCCACCTCCGCGGCTTTTACCGGTGTCTCTAGTCCTGTCGTGCCAGAATGTTGTGCGACCTGCTAGCTCAATATTTGTATCCATAATGGAAGGATTAAGCCAAGACTCTGTGATGAGCAGCATGCAGCAATCCTTCACAATGTTGTTATTTGCAACTTGTAGTGTTAGTTCGTCCATTTTGTCCGCCAGTGATCTCGTGTTTGTGAAGAAGATACTCAGAAGCGGCAGTTTGTGTGGCTGCTTCCTTAGGCTTAGCAACAGGCAAGCTCTGCATTCCCGCTTCTGTTTGCGTTCCTGCTGCCGCCGCCTCCAGCGCCTCCCTGCTGGGATGGTAGTCCAGGTTGAGCCGGGGCACGTAGCCATATCCACGGGTATTTCGTGCAAGCGAAAAAGTCAGTTGGAACAGATCGCTCGCTGTGTAAACCTATTCCTAAGAGATCGTGCTGGCTATAGATGGTGTTTGCCGAACACGATTTTAAGACTTGGTTTTTTGTCTAGGAAGACTTTTCACCTCTCATCCAAGAGGCTTCATCAGTTCATGTACGCATCTGACCAGGCTGGGACTGGTCCAAATGTCTGGTGTGGAGATCCAGGTATTTGACCTCTAGTGAGGCCGTACACAATGCTAAATACGCTGTACACAACTGCCACAGAAATACACTAAAAAGGAGAAGAAGAGACAGGGAGACGCTGTTATGTAGAATCATAATATAAGCACCGGAGAGCTTCTTTCCAATTCTGGCGACTTCCCAAATCCTCATCCATCCTATAGATAAATGTCGACTGTTTTTGATGTTATTGGAGACTTTTGTGGTGTTTTGGAGACTCTGATGCACAAATCACTCTGTAGCCACTCCCCACCGAGTAGTGGGTGCTGCTGGGAGCCCCTTCCCCATCCCAAAGCACTCACAGGCGGGCACTATCTTGCTACTTTTTGCAACCTTCTTGGCAACTTTATTTAGAAAAAGCTACTAGCGACCAATTTAGCGATTTATTAAGACCATCAGGGAAAAGAGAGAAATATATGGTCTATCTAATTTATTCACATGCATGTTCAGTATACAGTCTGTGGGTCCGTGTCTCTCTCCTCTCAGGGTTTAGAGGTCGGAGGTGGGGAGATGACAGCAAAGAATGCAGTTTCGCCATCCATACAATGACGCCACGAGGGGTGTTCTCAAATATTCCCACTCTGGGACCTGGTTATAAAAATGACTTTTTTTCAGGCTCCGATAACACCGGCTGTGTGTGGATGGTCGGCCTAACCAATACTAAAAAAAAATGCAGTTACAGGAAAACGTGTCCTCGTGTGACCAGTCCCATACTCTCCTGGGAAGGGGTGAAAGGGCAGCATTGTAAATTGGAGATAAGTGGTGTCTCAGACCTCCTCCTCTGTTTCTCTACTTTTACATATGGCTTCTTTTACTCCTCTTTCAAACCATCTGTCCTATCTGTCCAGGATGTGGACATCAACAGAGGAGGAGGTCTAAGATACCACCTATCTCCAATTTACAATGCTGCATTTTCATCCCTTACCAGGAAATTCAACAATCTAACCTCAAAACACAACTGTTCACAAAAGCCTCATGTGACTCCAACCACTGATGCTTTAACCCATTAGAGCACGGACAAAGTCGAAACCAACTTCCCACCAACAACTGTAACTCCTCACACAACTGTTGATTTCTATGGGGATAACGATGACCTGGACAAATGAGAATATTCACAGGCTTAAGTCAGTCAGGATATAAATCTACTCCTTAGGGTGACATAGAGAACAAAAGAACAGATACAGTACATTTTGTCAGTGTTACACGTAAATATCACTGTGCATATTATACATTGCATGATATACATTATAAATAGGCACTGTGACACACCTCCCGCTTTCACATTTTATGACATTTTTCCAAGCAGAACATCACTCCATTCATTCTTTCATCATTGGCCTAAACCTTTAAATCCATCTTATTACTGAATCAAAATGAAGCAAGACTGTGCTGTGAAATGGCCTGCCAATGCTGCGCATCAAAATCTCAATGGAAGAATAAAATAAGGATGCACTGCAATATCCAGTGAGGGTAATTGCTCTGCGCCGTTCAAGCCATTCATTACAGAAAGAGAGAGAATCTGGCATAAGGCGCTTGTCAGAGCAAGATAGAGGAGAAAGAAGATCCTGGGAGGTGCTGAAAGAGTTGCACTTATATGAAAAATGACTTTCTCGTGGAGGTGCTACAGCCAATGACAAGTGATGACTAAGGCTGGAGATGAATAAGAAGCTGCTTTGTGAAACCTCTTGGCACCTTAAATGATGGGCAAAGCAAAACGTTGTGGGCCGGAAGATGAAGAAGTTAATTACTTTATTAGTAGATAAGCATTTTTTTTAACCTTTCTCCAAATGAAGGGCTCCGCTGAGTACACCATGCTATTTTTGAATATCTGGGAGCTAATGTACAAATTACAGTTGCAGTCTTGCAGAGTAAAGCCAGGGTTTAAATGTCTTACTCAAAGGCACATGACGTTAGACTTTAAAGGCTGGCTTATGCATAATGCTGAAATGAATAAAGATTTGTTAGCTGGTCGAGCAAGGTGAGCACAAATATTTTGTTTGTATCACACCTCTGTTCGACATCAAACAGCCACAATTTAGCGAGAAAATGGAGGGAACAAACAGCTCCGAGCGAGGACCGTAAATCTCACTGCTCCACTCTGCTGCCCCGATGCAGAAAAGTAATTGAAGTTTTTATACACTGTAACTGCTTTAATGTCTGAATGATGCTTCAGATCATTGTATAAACACTGTCTGACAGTAGTTACTGTATCTTCCAGTATACTGTTAAGGCATTAGCCACAAGTTATACACACAGTGGTGTCCGCCAATACAACAGCAATATACCATTTTGATGCATACGGCAGCAACATACCAACAGCCAGCAGCAACATATCCCTGCAGCAAATCACCATAGACTGGGAGTAATGAATGGCATAACATTTTTTAAAATGCTGCCGAAGGGTTTGCGGTGGTCTGACGTGGTAACCATTCCGTCTAGCATGAATCTACTGGGCCAAATGCAAGTGAACCCTTAAAAAGCTAGATAAATTCCCCCAAAAAACTAGGTTTATTTGGTTAAGAGGAAGTGTTTCAACGCAATAATGTGTGTGTATTTGTACATGTATAGATTGCCATCACACAATCACCTCCTTCCTGCCAGAGATAATGTTCCTGGCAAATTGGATGGCGAGCTTTCTTCCCATCGTCTCCACTCAGAGTAAATTAAGTTTCCTGATGACGTGGGAGAGTTATTGATCGGGCCTGCAGCTGCCAATACTGTTTAAACCTATGCTCTGATTGTACACTTAGTCAAAAAAAATCTCCATTCATCATTGGTTTATTAATGACCTTTTAACCTACTGCACTGAGTTTGACCTGCTGCATGCTTTAAACACACACACACACACACACACACACACACACACACACACACACACACACACACACACACACACACACACACACATTATACAGCACCTAACTCATCTGTTATGAGAAGGTGATGACTCTTATATTACATATGACATACATTTGCTCCAATAAACCATGAAATCAATGTAGAGAAATGAAAATGTCGAGCCGGATTACATCTAATGGGATCAGCATAATCTTATTAGAGCATTAGGAATCCAGTCTTCAAATAATTGAATACTGCACTATTCAACATTGACATGATGATGTTCAGCAGTTTACGTCATCATTTATGCACAGTGTGTTAGCAAGGTAGCAGTAGCTAAGTAGCACTAAACTCCATAGACTGTATAAATAATGGAAGTAGCCTCTCCGCCGGGGTCCGTTCTCTCAAGTTGTTCCAAACGTCCTCGCCTAAGGGAGTCGCCATCTTGTCAGACTTTGACTCTTATCCTAATTTCCTCTTTTAAAAAAAAGGTAGGAGGGAGATACGTCCATCTGGCTGACGTTTACTTCCCTAGGAGAAGTGAGGTCCAGCGGCTAGCCGTCACTCAAGAAGCTGCACCCCTAATTATTCATGAACTTTAACCTCCAGTAAAATAAAAACTAGCCTGGTATAAAAACAATCACCCCCCTCAGTGTTGTCATGGAGAGATGCACCAGGCCTTAGATAGGTTTAATGATGCTGTGTAAACAGCCTGTTTAACATGGGGATCAAAGAGAAACTGCTCTATTATGAAACCTGCTCCTAGTGGACACTCAGAAAACTGACAAGCAAAAAGGCAACCTTATAGCGTGATCACACTGTCCTTTTGGCCGCGGCCAAAACCGGTTTTTCAGCTAAAGTCTAGTACCTTTAAGTAGTGTGAGCGCACCCGCTCCGCGCTCAACTGGGGCCAGCTGGGCCGCCACGGCCCGCTTGAAAGAGGTGGGCTTTAGCGGAGCCGTTTGCACATGTACGAGCACGAGCGTGCGCACGTGTACGAGCACGAGCCCTACGGCAGTAGCGTTATGTCCGCCTGTTCGGACATGTAAATAGAAGGGCGGACCATGCGCGGATATTTAACAACAACAACAATGGTGGTGAAAGGTTCACGTTGTGTTTACTGCAGATTTGGTCGGATGAAAATATTCAAAAACAGTCGACAAGACGCACAAAAACTCCGAGGTCTGTGGAAAGATTTGTAAACAAAGCCACACACACGCGATCAATGCGTGTGACGTGTTACGGCTTGAAGGCGTATGGACAGCAAGAAGCATTGGCCGAGGCCCAGGCAGTGTGAGTACAAACGGGGCTGGGGTGCGGGGGGGAGAGGGAGGGGGGACAAGTACCCTAAAGTCCGGGTCGTGGTCCGGGAGGACAGTGTGATCACGCCCTTAAGTTGTAGATGCTAGAATTTCGTCACCAAAAGTCAACATGGACATACTGCGTGGGCGTCAACACAGATGTTATTTGAACTCTGCTACAATGTGACGCTGTGAATAAATGAGGCTGAACACAGCAATGATCTTGCTCTTACTTGGTGAGCACTTGCTCTAAGTACTCTGCTTGGGGGCTGGGTTTCCAGTTGAAAGCCCGGTGCAGTTTTCTTACATAGGCTCAAGGGTGCCTTGTGCATCTGTATAAAATGCCCATCTTAACAAAAACTGCAGTATCTGAAGAACAGGCTTTTAGTTTTGTTCAGTGACTCATTTGGTTGCAACTTCACCACTAGATGCCACTAAATCTGCACTGCTCTTTTTCTAGCCACTCTGTATTCTGTCAGCTTAACACTTAAAGGGTAAATCATTAAATGTAACTACAGATTGTGAACCAGTCTGTCACAGGCTAGGCCTCAGTCAGCGACCTCCTTCCCTCCCTGAAACCTCCTTGGGGTTGTGTTCAATGTGGTGGCAGCAGGGAGGATATGAGGACGCCGACGTCAGAAGGTTTATACATTATTTGTATATATATAAATATACACACACACACACGCATATTGTGTCTTGATAATATATTAGAGATCGTGGTCTGATGTATGATGTGTTGTATCGTGTTTAAAGGGTAAACTTTCATTAGGATTCGGCAAAAGGCTGGTTGTATGGAGAGACAATGAGATACAGATGGAGAGAAGAAGGAGAGAACAAGAGGGAGAGATCTCAGAAAAAATCTGTCAAGACACAAAAGAAAAGGAGTCAGAATTAAAAATGATGAGACAGAGTGTGAATGACAGGAACAGGAGAGAGGAAGTAGAGATACAGACAGAAAAAGATCAAATGGGAGGCTGACTGCATCACTAAGATGATATGATAAAGGGGGGGATAAAAAAAGAAAGATCACATATTCTGCTCCTCCAAATATTAAGGGCCTGCTCACACTGTCCTCCCGGACCACGACCCGGACTTTAGGGTACTTGTCCCCCCTCCCTCTCCCCCCCACGCCCCAGCCCCGTTTGTACTCACACTGCCTGGGCCTCGGCCAATGCTTCTTACTGTCCATACGCCATCACGCCGTAACACGTCACACGCATTGATCGCGTGTGTGTGGCTTTGTTTACAAATCTTTCCATAGACCTCGGGGATTTTGTGCGTCTTGTCGACTGTTTTTAAATATTTTCATCCGACCAAATCTGCAGTAAACACTCCACCTCCGCATCACACCAACGTGAACCTTTCACCGCCATTGTTGTTGTTGTTAAATGTCTGCGCATGGTCCGTCCTTCTATTTACATGTCCGAACAGGCGGACATAACGCTACTGCCGTAGGGCTCGTGCTCGTACACGTGCGCACACTCGTGCTCGTACATGTGCAAACGGCTCCGCTAAAGCCCACCTCTTTCAAGCGGGCCGTGGACGGTCCGCTGGCCGCAGTTGAGCGCGGAGCGGGTGCACTCACACTGCTTAAAGGTACTAGACTTTAGCTGAAAAAAACGGTTTTGGCCGCGGCCAAAAGGACAGTGTGATCACGCCCTAAGTACTGTGTCACTGAAGCAATACAACAAACTGAAGTAAAAGGCTGATTTCTATCTTCATTCTGAGACACACAAGATCTAGTTTATAACAAAACGCAAACGTAGAAGGATTCGATCACACTCAGCATCATCATTCAGAGATGCTCCCAATGGTAATTGTAATAAAATCCGAGGGAGGAGGAACAAAATAGTTAAGCTGTTAGTTCAACCGTACCAGAGATGGTGATTATTGGAACGGTGGAAAGTCTTACCAAGATGAGTTTGGTGAGTTCAAATTTGTTTCTCTTAAGTTTGAATGAAGCCTGTTTCATGAAGAGCTAACAAGCCAATAAAGCCAGTCTTCGTTCAGTGAAAGAGAATTCAGACTTAGAAAACTTGCTGCTCAAAAACATCACCTAACTGAAACTATGGTATGATACGATACGATGCTACCGTATTTTCCGGATTAAAAGTCGCTCCGGAGTATAAATCTCATCTCATGCAGAATAAAGAAGGAAAACAACATTTATAAGTCGCACTCGAGTATAAGTCGCATTTTTTTGGGAAATTTATTTGATAAAATCCAACAACAAGAAACGACATTTCATCTTGAACGGCAATTTAAACTAAAACTAGAACAGAGAACAACAGGCTGAATAAGTGTTTACGTTATATGACGCATAAACAACGACCTGAGAACGTGCCTGGTGTGTTAACGTAACATGTTACGGTAAGAGTCATTCACAGAACTATAACATATAGAACACGCTCTACGTTTACCAAACACTCTGTCACTGCTAATCACACAGAACTATAACATATAGAACCTGCTCTACGTTTACCAAACACTCTGTCACTAATCACACAGAACTATAACATATAGAACACGCTCTACGTTTACCAAACACTCTGTCACTAATCACACAGAACTATAACATATAGAACATGCTCTACGTTTACCAAACACTCTGTCACTGCTAATCACACAGAACTATAACATATAGAACATGCTCTACGTTTACCAAACACTCTGTCACTGATCACACAGAACTATAACATATAGAACACGCTCTACGTTTACCAAACACTCTGTCACTAATCACACAGAACTATAACATATAGAACATGCTCTACGTTTACCAAACACTCTGTCACTAATCACACAGAACTATAACATATAGAACATGCTCTACGTTTACCAAACACTCTGTCACTAATCACACTGAACTATAACATATAGAACACGCTCTACGTTTACCAAACACTCTGTCACTAATCACACAGAACTATAACATATAGAACATGCTCTACGTTTACCAAACACTCTGTCACTAATCACACAGAACTATAACATATAGAACATGCTCTACGTTAACCAAACACTCTGTCACTAATCACACAGAACTATAACATATAGAACATGCTCTACGTTTACCAAACACTCTGTCACTGATCACACAGAACTATAACATATAGAACATGCTCTACGTTTACCAAACACTCTGTCACTAATCACACAGAACTATAACATATAGAACATGCTCTACGTTTACCAAACACTCTGTCACTAATCACACAGAACTATAACATATAGAACATGCTCTACGTTAACCAAACACTCTGTCACTAATCACACAGAACTATAACATATAGAACATGCTCTACGTTTACCAAACACTCTGTCACTGATCACACAGAACTATAACATATAGAACATGCTCTACGTTTACCAAACACTCTGTCACTAATCACACAGAACTATAACATATAGAACACATTCTACGTTTACCAAACACTCTGTCACTGCTAAGCACTAAATCCACTGAACTCTTCTTCCTCGCTGTCACTTCTGAACAACTCCGCCAATTCCAAAGGTAGACAATGCGCCGCTTAGCTCAAGCATTAGCAGGTTGCATCTTTATTTCACAACGCATTTCTGCCATGACCCGCCCCCGCCGGATTTTGACTGGTTGACGTGTGTGTGTGTGACGATTGCTGATATACGCCTAGTCTCTTACGTGACTGAGATAAATAACAGCCCGGGCTATTATTTGATATTTTACGGTAATGTGTTAATAATTTCACACATAAGTCGCTCCAGAGTATAAGTCGCACCCCTGCGGCCAAACTATGACAAAACTGCGACTTATAATCCGAAAAATACGCTATATTTGCCAACTCTATATCGGCAATTGTCAGTTGTTGGGCTGATGTTGGCCGGTTGAAAAACGTAACCAAAATAACAACCAACTTGGTACATTCTGTAAATCAACTCTCAAATATGTTGTACTCCTTAAAGTTTCCCAAACTTCAGGTCAGTGAAAGGTCTTGATGAAAACCATTCATTTCCAGTCTTTTGGCTGTTGTGTCCTCATTCTCTCTCTTCTACTTGACTGGACAGTTTTACTCTGTTGCTGATGGCAGAGCAAATCACTTTAAGGGCGCACTCACACTGTCCTTCCGCACCGCGACCCGGGCTTTAGGGTCCTTGTCCCCCCGCGCCCAGGCCCGTTTGTACTCACACTGCCTGGGCCTCGCGCAAATGCTTCTTGCTGTCCATACATCATCACGCCGTAACACGTCACACGCATTGATTGACGTCATCGCGATGTGTGGTTTTGTTTCCAGATCTTTCCATAGACCTCAGAGTTTTTGTGCGTCTTGTCGACTGTTTTTGAATCTTTTCATCGACCAAATCTGCAGTAAACACTCCACCTCCGCATCACACCAACGTGAACCTTTCGCCGCCATTGTTGTTGTTGTAAATGTCCGCCCATGGTCCGTCCTTCTATTTTCTATGTCTGAACAGGCGCACATAAATGACCTCAGAACTGCCGTAGGCATCGTGCTCGTGCTCGTACACGTGCGCGCTCGTGCTCGTACATGTGCAAACGCGCTCTACAAAAGCCCACCTCTCCCAAACGGGCCGTGGACGACCCACTGGCCGCAGTTATGCGCGGAGCGGTTGCACTCACACTGGTCAAACCCACTAGGCGTGACCCGAAAAACCTTTTTTGGCCCGGTGCGGAAGGACAGTGTGAGTGCGCCCTAAGGGGGACCAAATCTGTTGGTGCTTTCAATTAAATAAATTTAACATGATCTTGGCTGTATTTTTCCCAAGAACAAACACACACACACACACACACACACACACTTGCAAAATTCTAAGATTGATCCTCGCAAAGATATCAGTACAGATACACTCGCATACACACGCACTTGTAATAGCACTGAGTCAGTCATACAAACAACAGTTCTCTATCCTCTGTTTGCTGGCACTGGGGTTATTTGTTCCGGCCAAGGTCTGTATTGAGACTTCAGGGCAGGGGGAGGAATAACTGGTACACAGTGGAGCCTGAGGCTGCAACAAGGAAGTTTTAAAATTAGGAAAATGTCTGAGCATGGACTTACGGAAATGAAAAGACTACACTGAAAGCTTAACTTTAAAGATCCTCTCAAGCCAATGACCAACTTTAGTTTCAAATGTATTTTTCATATATACAATATATATAGTTTATATATGAGGAGCTCTTTTCCAAAACGCTTTAAATCCATTTTAATAGTTTTCAGTAAAATTAAATTTTTTAACCCAGACCCACACATTTGGTTAATATTCAGTTTATCTTGTCAAAATGGTTTTTATGGCTCAGTCTGAACATGTTGAACGGACGGACGAAACAAAAAACTCTCCCGCTTCAGAGCGCCGCCATGTTGGATCGCATAGAAACGTTCACTGAATTCTGATTGGTCGAGAGGACGTATCGCATTTAGGCTAAAAATAGGTTTGGCGCTGGTGGCGGTTTGGAAAGGAACTGCATCTTGAGACCATTTTAAACAAGGAAATATAGAGATTTGGCAGAAACACTGATGAAGCAGTGAAAAGGTTCTGTATACAGCAAAGTGGCTCAAACTCATTTTTGTTTTTTTAATTTGGCTTTTATCTCGTTTTGGAAAAGAGCTCTTCGTATAGTATTGTAGGTACTCTAGGTTAATTGGATCTAAGGTGTGACTTTCAAATGAAATATTTGAAAAAGAAAATTAATAAAGAAAATTATAGATGGATAATTATTAAGTTATTAAAAAAATGAATAACTTTAATTCATTAAAAACTTAAACGGAGAACAATAAATGTAGGGCCTTGACTCACGTTCAGATTATGAGATTGAGTATTTTCAATAAAATTATCGTTAATCAAGTAAATGTTAGTTATCACCAATAATTATCAAAGATAATAATAAAAATTACTCTAGTTAAACCAGAGTTCCTCGGGGCACCACCGTCATAGACAGAGTGACAACTAATATTAAAGTCTCATAAAATATATTAAACTACTAATTAAGGGCTGAACACCGATAAATGTTCTTTTATCTTTTATTTAATAAAAGTTATTTTCTTAGTAGAGGCTCATTCATCTTTGTGTAATATTAAATAATCAGACACAAACATTTATTAACACATTAATAAATGCAACAAACAAAACACAATAAACTAATTAAAGCTTGTGTGTGTGTGTGTGTGTGTGTGTGTGTGTGTGTGTGTGTGTGTGTGTGTGTGTGTGAGTGTGTGTGTGTGTGTGTGAAACAAAGAGGAGAGGTGCGGGGCTTGGACCCCCTGCAGAGATGGTGTGAACATTTAAGTCACACAAAAGCCAGCAGGCTGAAGATCTCAGAAGTTATAATTCAGGTTATAACAAAGTTACAGTTCCATGCTTAGCCGTTCATAAAGTCTCATAACATGTAGTAATGCCCCAGTTGGTGTTAGTTACCAGTCCATGAGATGGGAAAGATAAGTTGCGTTGCCTCGATGCCAGTGGCTGTTCCTTGTGAAGGAAGCTGGTTGAAGCAAAGGCGCTTGTCCTTGTTTGCTCTTAGGGTCTGCTCACACTGTCCTCCCGGACCACGACCCGGGCTTTAGGGTACTTGTCCCCCCTCCCTCTCCCCCCCGCGCCCCAGCCCCGTTTGTACTCACACTGCCAGGGCCTCGGCCAATGCTTCTTGCTGTCCATACGCCATCAAGCCGTAACACGTCACACGCATTGATCGCGTGTGTGTGGCTTTGTTTACAAATCTTTCCATAGACCTCAGAGTTTTTGTGTGTCTTGTCGACTGTTTTTGAATATTTTCATCCGACCAAATCTGCAGTAGACACTCCACCTCCGCATCACACCAACGTGAACCTTTCACCGCCAATGTTGTTGTTGTTAAATGTCCGCGCATGGTCCGTCCTTCTATTTACATGTCCGAACAGGCGGACATAACGCTACTGCCGTAGGGCTCGTGCTCGTGCTCGTACACGTGCGCACGCTCGCGCTCGTACATGTGCAAACGGCTCCGCTAAAGCCCACCTCTTTCAAGCGGGCCGTGGACGGTCCGCTGGCCGCAGTTGAGCGCGGAGCGGGTGCACTCACATGGCTTAAAGGTACTAGGCTTTAGCTGAAAAAACGGTTTTGGCCGCGGCCAAAAGGACAGTGTGATCACGCCCTTAGACAAAAGAGGACTCAGATTGCTCTTTGCTCTGCTCAGTTGGGTTGGAAACCGGTTGGTTAACCTGACTGATGATCCTACTCCATACAGGCCATGTTCAGGGCCTAGGGGCCGTGGGCAGTTGGTCCCTGGATCCAGCAGGAGAGAAACGATTCGAGTGAGGAGATTCGAAGAAAGAGAAAGTTAGCAAGAGGTGTCCTACAGTTTTATAGACTCGATGGTGATGTCATCACCAGAGGTCTGGTCAGCCAATGGACTGACAGTTTGGGGTCCCGCAAAGAGTTCACACCTGGATAGTGACCTGTTGGGGGAGAGTTGCATGGCAGGACTTTGTCTGTGACCATGTGCTCGAGAACAAAGGCTACCAGGCGTTTGGGCCTAGTCTTTTCCTTCGTTTGATCAGACTGAGGCCTTCTCTTAATCAAATTGAAGGTTCACATTGATCTAGAAAGGAGCAATCATCTTTGGGATGCCGGTTGCACCTACAGTATATATATATATATATATCTTAAAGCTTTGTTTAAGGACATCATATCCAGAATGTAAAAAAATGATGTTTTGAATTTTTCACTAAACTACAACCTTAAAAATCATTGCACATTTAAATTAAAGCACATTCCTTTTCCTGCACTACCAAAGATATCATCTTAAAGTCGCAGTGAGCAACATTTGTTTGATCATGTTCACTGAAACCGACACTATGCTCCAATAGAACAACATAAATCATACGGTTTTAGCACCTTGAGCTTGTTCTTTGTTTTGCAAAAAGCCCCCGCGCCGTAGCAACTCCATCTGCCAGACTTGCTGACTGCTGCTTTAACAAATCATTTGGTCTATTTGAGTTCTGTTTTAAACATACCGAACATGTGGTTCACATTTTGAATTCATACAAAATTACCTGGTTCGGAAAAGATTGTTGATAGGTGTCACGATGGCATCATGGCAGCCCTTCTCTCTCCTTTTGTTTCTGTGTTTGTCTCTCTCTGTCCATGTTTTCCTGAATGTGTCTCCCCTTTTCTGTGAGCTGGAGGCGTGGTTATTCCTGGCAGGCTGCTCCAGGTGGATCTCATTGGCACTAATTACCTCCCTTCCTGTATCTGAAGACGGACCTGAGACTCTTTCGTCGCCAGATCGTTTCATCAGCAATAGCGGTAGTGTGCTGTGGACTTAGACTTCCTTTTGTGCTTTGCTTTTTCTCTGTGTCTTCGTTAATCGTTGGTAATTGCTCTTGTGCTCTTCTGCTTCAGTCACCCGTTTACCTGTCGACCTGCCTGCCTGCTACCCATTTGTGCTTTCCCTGAAGCCATCGTCTCCAGCTGGCAAATTGTTTATTACTTGAAGGATGCCATTACCACGTAGAGAGATGAACTTTCTGAGATTCTTCAGCGACACTGGGCACTCTCTGGAGAGTGCTTCACCACTCACTTTACCCCACTCCTTTTCCCCTTGTTCACTGTGCACTTTTTTGTATAAAGTAAGCATATTAAATCCTTTAAAATTGACTCTGAGTTCATAACTGCATTTGGGTCCCAGTTTCCCTGTTTTCCAGTCACAGTTCATGACGATATGGTTAAAATAAATGTTTGTAATGTGACGCAAAATACATTAAACCGCGGTCTCCTGGGTGAAAGTCCTGTGTTTGTTTGACCCATCCACCACTTCGACCACCTCCCTATGTGGACTTTGTCGCTCTACAACCTGGAATACGTCCAATATAATAAGAGTTGAAAGCCCAATGCATCTCAGACACTCAAGGGTTCCCTTGTATGGCAGTATGAAACACAGAGCATATGAGTTGGTGATACATACTGACAAGATGATTGACGTGACATGAGAACAAGACCAAACCCGACTCCGCCAGATGTATTGATTCACATAATTCACATTTGCACTGCATATCCATCTGGGAACTCTTGGTGGGAGATCTTTTGGGAAGAGGCAGTTGCTGGTTGCTGATTGGATAAATCATTGTCGAGGCAAAGTCAAAAATATGTCAGTAAAGGATATTTGCCATTTGTGTAACATAATGGCACAATTTCAGGTGCCCGGTCCATATTCCAACCGAAGGATCCAAGAGAAAATTCGTTAGCAAGCGGCTTGCTCGCTAGCTGCACTCATCTCATCCACGGACACCACGGTTGTCTACACTGAACAGTCGCTTCTCGTTGCGTCACACTTCAAGCTGCCTCAAAACCAAAGCTGATTGGTTCGCATGGGCACAGTCTCCAATTTTTTTCTGCCGCAAGTTACCAGAATGATCTGCAAATGAAATACGATGGAGCGTGCGAGATCAGGATGGTATTGCAAGGCTAAAGAAGACCTACGCTGACCTAAAAAAACAGACTCTTGGTGGGTTGTAAATACTAGTGAATGAATGAATGTCAAAACTTCTTCTTGGAATAAATCACAAACGTGATGCAAACAGATAATAGCCTGTAATATTAGCGCACCATTTAGGATCACAATTTAGTAATGCCTGAGCTGAGCAGAAGGAAAATGTGGTGACACTGATGAGAAAAATAACTAAATCAGTGAGTGTATCTTTAAACAAAACAACAATAGCAAATCTCATGCTCTTGAACGCCCCCCAAGCACTCATAAGCTCAGCGAGCAACAAACACCATCTTGCCAGATAAAGACTGGACGAGGGTGCATTCAGCTATAAAGTGCTGCATGTGGAGAAAAGTGTCTCTTTTACTGCTCGCCCTTTGGTTCAGTCTGTGCAGCTTTATGCCTCGCTATAAAAGCACCTTTACAGCAATTTTGTCTGTCCTCACATTCACTTAATGAACATACTGAAGCGAAGGGAAATGTTATCTGTGGCGTGCAGGTGGCATTAGCGATTGTGTAACACTATTGCAAGAGTTAATGCACTTTTCTACGTGATAATCACGTCAAGAAAATTATGAGAAAATTAAATTAGAGCTAATGTGCATCTTCAGGTTCAATTATTAAGCAACACCGCAGCAAAAAGAAGAAACATCTGGTGCTTCAATTAATCAAAAGGTGTCAGAAGTGTGATGGAAGCAGTATTAGATCACATTAGATCATTAAAAACAGCTTTTGGCAATGATAATTACACAAACCTTATTTCATTCAAGCTTTTCCAACCTTACTTGACACCAAAGGGAGGAACGTGAGTCGTAGTGCAGCTACGATATATGTTTTATCTGTCATGCAACGTGGATCATGAACAGACATTAAAGCTGAGATATGTGTGTTTGCTGTATTTGATTTAGCAGCACTGCACCAACCACAGGACTCCAACAATGGAGATTGGAGTTGACGTTCTGTATTACATGTATTTGTAGAATTTTGTTAAAGCAAATTGGAAAATATCATTTTCTGGCGTGGAGTAAGAAGAGAAGATTGATAGCACTCTCAAAAGTGTCCATTAAACAGAAAGCTAGTTAGCTTTATCACTAATAATAATTGAATATTGCTGTAAATACATTACAAGGACACTCGCACTGCACAGCTCCTTGTCGGCCATGTTCCTGAAAATAATAAAATATGTCTTCCGCAGAGTTTTATGGCGATTGGCATCCATAAATCCATGGCATGCATAAGCCCACCATCTGTTGGACTGTCCCTTTCCCCATCTATTACCGTCTTGCAATGGTATGTGTGAAAAGGCGCAAGATGGAAATGTTTTATTTCTGTAGTACATGTATGAATAGTGACAATCTAAAAGGTTACCTCAGTTATTTACCGGGAACTACGTGTGAAAGGGGCTTTAGAGAGAGGAGAGGAGAAGAGGCAGGTCATCACAGAAGAAGAGAGGAAAATGAGAGAAGAGTAGAGACATACGTAGAAGAGATGAGCAGAGAATGAAGATAATTAGATGATGATTGGTAAAAGCAGATGAATGAGAAGGGGAGATGAAATGAAAGACAGAGGAGAGGGAAATTAGAAAAGGAAAGAAAAGGAGGGTTAAAAGAGGTGTGAGGAAGACAGGTTCTGGAGGATGATACAACATAAGGGAGAGAAACGTAAGTGGAAGAAAAATATGAGAAAAAAGGCAAAAACTGACCTTTCTTTCCTCCTCTTAAATTAAACTTCTATTTCACAGCAAACAGACGTTCATTTCAGAACAATTTACAAGCTGCCTGAGCAGGAAGGGAGGATTCAACCTGTCTTTAGAGACAATGACAAATGTCTGTCAAAGCTCGGCCGATCAACACGTTCAAAACTGCCTCCCAGTGATTTTCTGTCATTACTACACAAAGCACGGCTGTTAACCGGCTGCAGCATTAAGAATGAAATTACACTCATTTATTATGTTATGGTATGTTTAAAGAGGTGTCACGAAGCTCGCCTCGTGTGGCTTTGTCTCCATTTGAAGCCCATATGACAACCTGACTTCCTGCTCTCAGTCTGGCACAATGCAGCCTGTCAAGACAGTGGGGTCTGTTACAAGTGCATCATTCAGACTTCTTTATTGTCTCCATGACTGTGATTCATTGTCCGACTCTTTCCGGCCCAGCATCCTCCTCCGTCTCCACTCCTTGTCTCCATCTCTTTCTAGGGCCTGTTGCACCTTTAAGTCGATCTTCGTAGTTACCACGGGAGAAAAGTGTGTTTTTTGAGGCAGTTGTGTGAGTGTGCAGTAAAGTGATGTGCTCTTTCACTAGGGGCATATCATGCTGCTGCCAGTTCTGCTGTACCCTCATTATTAGGGTCTGTTCCAGATATTATGGGTCTAAAAATACTTGGGTCTGCTCTGTTGGGTCAGATTTTCCCTATGAATCCCATATGAATTGGACCTCTTTTATAGGTATAATGGTACACAAGAGTCATAGTTCGTGCGAGTGCAGTACAGCAAATGCATAATGATACAGAAAATACTGTAGTGCTCGTGTCAAAAACAGACAAAATCCTCTTGCTAGCAACTCAGGTAGCGTTCCTGCTGGCAACTTTGGTTGAATGATTTCATTGTAAACATTTCAAACACGTCTGTTCTACTCTGTACGAACACTGAACCGTTTAGTGGGCTATAAAATTGAAAAGCATCTCTCACGCCATGAATTTGAAAATACATCGTACGGTTAGCTTTTTCCTCGTCCCTGGTGATCGGTGCATTATCATGTGTTTCCATTCACATCCATTACAACGACTAAACTTTGATTCCGCACTATATATCATTTTAATAATCTGCATGTAGCCAAATGGTGACACTCATAAGATGACAATACGGCACCAACCATTACATGACGTAGTCGTATCAATGGGGTTGTATGATATCTTATGAAAACATGTGTTAAATAATTCATATGAAAGCGTACATAACTATTTAATGCTGTCAAAAGGTTACTGGTATGTGACTCTGACGGTCAAGTTTAGGCAACAAAGCGACTTAGTTAAGATTGAAAAAAAAGGTTGTAATATGGCTTAATACTTCCGGGACATAAACACCGCAGGGACTCACTCTTTTGGGATGGGAAGACCGAATAAGCACATACAGCAAAGTGCAAAGTGTGCTGTCTGTGCAGTCTGACCACTTCTAAAGAGTGAGCAGGTTTGGTCAAGAAAAGACTGAACGTGCCAACACTGAGTCTCTTTACGTCTTCATTTGGTAAAGATGAGCATACTGTCTGACGTCATATTACATTATAAACGCTGGGTAATGAAATGCTAATTTATCAAAACCTCTCCCTAACATGTGGCGCTGCTGATGTGCACGGCTGCCTGGTGCAGCTTTTCTACATCTTGCTGAGGAACAACAACCACAGCCATTGTTACACTACAAAACACTACACAAGAACGTCTTCCCTGCTGCCATACTGTTCACTATAACACAATCTGCAGCCTTTATGTCCTCCTCTACCTCTTCCTCTTCCTGTTCCTCCTCCTCCTCCTTATCCTCCTCCTCCTCCCTATAGAATAGACCTCCTTTCCTGGCAGTTCATTTTGTACTCCTGACTTTTCTGGGTCATTTCTCCAACTCGGAGGCACACTAGAGACCTCTCTCCTCCTCTAGCGCTCCCCTCTTTTCCCTCTATTACTCATATCTTTGACATCGGCTCCATGCATCTTACGGCCTAATTTTCTTTACACTATACATTAGTGTAGTCACATTCGCAAAACTCCTGCGGGTAGTAATCTTTTCACCACACACACAAAAAAAACTTTCATTATAAACATGACTTTGAGTTATAAGATTTACTTGAACTTAGAAACCTATTTTTTTGCGTGGGTTTCCTTCGCCTCCACTTTTTGTCCTCCATGTGACAGCATGAATGAAGACACGGTGATGGAGTGACGATACAATGAAGGGCAAGAGCGGAGGGAGGAAACGATTCAGTGAAGGAAAAAAAGGAGATGTAAGAGGAAGGAGAGATAAAAGACAAGGGTAACGAGCGAGGAGGGAAAAAGGGACCTACTGAGCCATCTTAATTTCTCAATTCTCACTTCCTCACCCCTTGCCATTCTGTCACCTCTATCACTCTTCTCTCCCTCTGCCCCTCCATCTCCCCCTCCATGCATGTAACCCTGGTCGATGTATGATTAATGCTGCTTTCCTCTCTTCATATCTTTCTCTTAATATCCTACCTGCCTCTTTCCATCCCTTCTTCATCCTTCTGTATGTCTTTACTCCCTCCACTTCTGCTCCAACATCCATCAGTCCCATCTCAATTTACACTCTCCATCCTCCTGTCTCTTCCTCTCTATTTGCTCTCCTCTCATCATTCTTTTCCTTTCTTGCTCTTTTTTTAATACGTCCTCTGATTCGTTGAAGGCTAACGATCCAGATCCTCCCACATCTCATTACCTGAGCTGCAGCTATAACATCTGATGCATGCTCATGCTTCACACAGATCTGACAGACACTCTCGTTTTTAAGATCACAAAAAAGCCTGGGCCTGTTTTCAGAAAGCATTAGGAGGACTCTTAGATGGCACTCCGAGCTAAGAGTGTCCTCTTAAAACTTATTAACAAAGCCGCTGGGACCACTTTTACTCAGGAATTGGGAGAAATCTTAAGCTAAGAGAAAGGGGGCGGAGATGACCCTGTTGCTATGATGATGTCATGCTTCATCAAACCGTGATTGACTGTTTTTGGTCTCTGGGCGCACTCACACTGTCCTTCCGCACCGCGCCCCGGGCTTTAGGGTACTTGTCCCCCCCTTCCTCTCCTCCCGCTGGCCACCCCGTTTGTACTCACACTGCCTGGGCCTCTCGTGAATGCTTCTCGCCTATCCATACGTCATCACGCCGTAACACGTCACACGCATTGATTGACGTCATCCCGATGCGTCTCTTTGTTTCCAGATCTTTCCATAGACCTCAGAGTTTTTGTGCGTCTTGTCGACTGTTTTTGAATATTTTCATCTACCAAATCTGCAGTAAACAATCCACCTCCGCATCACACCAACGTGAACCTTTTGCTGCAATTGTTGTTGTTGTTAAATGTCTACGCATGGTCCGTCCTTCTTTTTTCTATGTCCCAACAGGCGCATATAAATGACGTGAGAGCAGCCGTAGGCGTCATGCTCGTACACGTGTGCACGCTCGTGCTCGTACATGTGCAAACGCGCTACAAAAGCTCACCTCTCCCAAACGGGCTGTGGACGGCCAGCTGGCCGCAGCTAGGTGTGGAGCGGTTGCACTCACACTGGTCAAACGAACTAGGCTTTACCCGCAAAACCTGTTTTGGCTCTGTGTGGAAGGACAGTGTGAGTGCGCCCTCTGTCAGTGAATTCTTGATAGAAATACTGTAGGAGATATGTTGCCACATCCAAATAAAGGTTTTATTTGCATTTCAAAACAAAATCAAATGGTCAAGTGTCAGTGATTTAACTGACACTTGACCATGAAATGGAGAGTACAGTAATGGACGTTACTGACTAGTTAAGTGTATGTGCAGCTGATCGTCAGCCTCTTACATTTCTGTCAGCTCGTTAAAAATTAGCAGGTTTCCAAACATAACCACGACTGAGGTGCAAACAAGAACAGCTTTTACCTCTCAAGTAAATGGTAAATGGACTTGTACTTATATAGCGCCTTTCTAGTCTTCTAACTACTCAAGGCGCTTTCACAGTGTTTGTCACATTCACCCGTTCACACAGACATTCACACTGATGGCCGTGGACATCTACAGACCATCTAATCTAATCATTCACAGCACGGGGAGCAATTTGGGGTACAGTGTCTTGCCCAAGGACACTTCGACATGTGGACCGGGGGAGGTAGGGATCAAACTACCAATCTCTTGAATGGAGGACGACCCACTCTCCAAACCTCACCTGTTAACCTCGGTGTTATACGGTTCTTATCGTCTCCACTAACCAAACATTTTGTCCTATATCAGCTACTTCAGGAAGTAAGGGGCCAAAAAAAAAACCCTTACTTTGGAAGATTTTCCTCATTTTTCTCTTCTTGTGAGAACATATTACATTAGTTCCTACAAGCAGAGAATTACAGCAGCACACACTCTCTCACACAAAGAAATATAGACTCAATTAGTCTCCCTGAGCAGCAGCAGCAGCAGCAGTGCCTGTTCTGTTTCTATATTGGATTTTTTTTTTCTCCATCTGATTAATGGGAAGATCAGAATGAACAAGAACAAGCCTGAGAGGAAAGAAACCCTCCCTAAAACTTACACCATTACTTCTTTAAGAACAGCTTTTGGCAATGCACCTTTGCTGTCGTGCACAGTACTTTTGTGTTTGTATTGTTATCAATAAAATGGGCCGAGTTATTTCTAACCGGTCAAAAACTGGATGTAGAAAGGTGTAAAGTACAGGTACTACTGTAGGAGCTGAGGATTATGTGCTCTTTATCCCGAAGCACTTGCCCTCAGTGTCTACTATCACTGCAAACAGGTCAACAGTTGGAAACCTGGTACGGTGCCAAACGACAAAGGCTGTGACAAAACGGCGGCATTTGACGGCCTTGAAATGAGAATGGGCTGTGATACCAGTATCAAACATGCCTTTGATGCAATACCAGTTTAAATGTGTGTTATTGCAATGTAGGTTTGTAGGTGGCAGTAGCTCAGTCCATAGGTGACTTGGCTGGGAACCGGAGGGTTTCTGTTTCAAGTCCCTGTGTGGACCATGAATAGAGCGTGGACTGGTGGCTGGTGAGGTGCCAGTTCATCTCCTGAGCACTGCCTTCGGTACTGTTGAGCAAGGCACCGAACCCCCAACTGCGGTCATTTGCGGGACAATTAAAGGAATTCTTCTTCTTCAACAGTATCGTAAAAGAACAGTTCGCGCACAAATTCATATGATATCTTACAAAACGTTGAACGACCCAACCAGAAGTTGACCGCAAAGTTGACCTGCAGAAGGCGACTTCCATATGTGAGAACAAGGCCTACAAACAGTGATGGTTAGAGTTAGGCATGAAAACCACTTGGTTGCGATTTGGTAACCGTGGTTTGGTACAACCAGGACATTAACGTGAGTGGGAATAGAACCCTCTCACCCGGTTGAAAGTCCTGTCTTTTGGGACACATCCACGATCCCAACCTACCTCCTAACACAGCTATTCACTGTCTTAGGGCGCACGCACACTGTCCTTCCGCACCGCGCCCCGGGCTTTGGGTACTTGTCCCCCCCCCCCTCCCTCTCCCCCCGCTGACCCGACCGTTTGTACTCACACTGCCTGGGCTTCGCGCAAATGCTTCTTGCCTGTCCATACATCATCACGCCGTAACACGTCACACGCATTGATTGACGTCATCATGATGCATCACTTTGTTTACAAATCTTTCCATAGACCTCAGAGTTTTTGTGCGTCTTGTCGACTGTTTTTGAATCTTTTCATCCGACCAAATCTGCAGTAAACACTCCACCTCCGCATCGAACCAACGTGAACCTTTCACCACCATTGTTGTTGTTGTTAAATGTACGCGCATGGTCCGTCTTTTTTTTTATATGTCCGAACAGGCGCACATAAAATGACATGTGAGCCTCCGTAGGCCTCGTGCTCGTGCTCATACATGTGCAAACACACTCTACAAAAGCCCACCTTGCTCGAATGGGCTGTGGACGGCCAACTGGCCGCAGCTAGATGCGAAGCGGTTGCACTAACACTGGTCAAACTCACTAGGCTCTACCTGAAAAACCTGTTTTGGCCCGGTGCGGAAGGACAGTGTGAGTGCGCCCTGAGACATCTTATGCTTTCAGTGTGTGTATACGCGTACAAGAAAAACGTGGAATACACACGGTTAGTTTGCATTACTTTTCATTGTTATATCTATGAAAAATGCATGAAAACAGCATGATAGCATTAGAAACTACGCAAGTCTATGATACCATATACACTGCTTTAAAATAGTTTACTTAAGATGATTGTCATACAACAGTGATAGCAGTATCACAGTCATACAGGGTTTTTAAAATACAGCAGTTAAAAAAATACTGGATTATTGGATTGGTAGGCAGAATGAGCAGATGGAAAAGTATCGTAATTGCTATGGCGAAGTGAAAAATTGAATCATCTTTAGTGACCATATTGAAAGCCAAAAAAAGTGCAAGGGTAAAAGGTATAATTTTGAATGTGCAGGGAGTGCTGTAAATAGCACAGTGTCTAGCAGACATTAACCCGTGTCAGCTGTCTCATATGAACGGGTCGAATACAGCGTCATATGTGCATTTGCTGTATGTCTGCAGTATGTTTGATGGAGTAAAATTCAACGATCAGTGTTTATGCTGTTCCACCACTGACAATGTGTAACAGGGATGGCTATTACTTCCTTTTTAGAGCTGCCATTTTGCATAGAGATGGAATAGATATTTGGTAGATATTTAGCACTTTAGCACTGTCGCCTCACAGCAAGAAGGTCACAGGTTCGCATCCCGGCCTGGGCCTTTCTGTGTGGAGTTTGCATGTTCTCCCCGTGTCTGCGTGGGTTTCCTCCGGGTTCTCCGGTTTCCTCCCACAGTCCAAAGACGTGCACGTGTTCGGTTCATTGATGACTCTAAATCACCCGTAGGTGTGAATGGTTGTCTGTCTCTGTTCGTCTCTATGTGTCCTGTGATAGACTGGCGTCCTGTCCAGGGTGTACCCCGCCTCCCCCGCGACCCCGACCCCGGGATAAGTGGTTGAAGATGAATAAATAAACTTACAACTAACTCAAATTCAGTTAATCATTTTTGCGGTGTTCACTGAGTAAATATCAATGAGTTCACATTGTAGAGATGTATGTCAGCCTTATAAAGTACGTAACCCTTAAATGAAAAGATTTATCAGGTTAGTTTTACTCCCTACTGTCTCCTTGAAAGAAAACAAGTACAACAGTTTGCTGTTTTCCCCTCTGTTCTCTCCTCTGATGATAAGCACACACACACACACACACACACACACACACACTCCCTTATGTATGTGTAATCTAGCAGCTCAGGTGTCAGATTTCACTGCTGTTGGTGACAGACTGACAGCTGAGCCGATCTCCTGCATTACACAGTAACTGTAAAACACGGAAAATCAAATATGCACTCAGCTGTATTGATCTATCGGTCTCATCACCTGTCAGACATTAATCAACATCCTACATTTGTCTTAAAGGAGAAATCCCCATAAAAGTAAGGTGACCAGATTTCTGTAAAGCAAAACAGGAACATTTCTAGCTCAGCGGTCACTAAATCAGTAAAATAGCGACAGTTACAGTAAAAAAACAAACAAAGTGTGTCAACCGCTAGGCTCTGATGCCCGGTATTTCTCTTTGCTAACAGTAGGAGTACGTTAGGAGTTTCTCATCTACACTTTTAAGATGTGTTTTATACACAAAAGTGAGGAAAGGGACTTGAATGACATAGAGAGATTTCAGCAAAATGGTCAAGTCTTGTTTTGTCCAGACTTTCTGAATCTTATTTTGTCATCTGATCTCACACCTGCAGCAATATGTCCACACCAGCACTTCCCCTTTAGATTTTTAAATACTAAGGGCGCACTCACACTGTCCTTCCGCACCGGGCCAAAACAGGTTTTTCAGGTCAAGCCTAGTGCGTTTGACCAGTGTGAGTGCAACAGCTCCGCGCATAACTGCGGCCAGCTGGAAGTCCACGTCCCGTCTGAGAGAGGTGGGCTTTTGTAGAGCGTGTTTGCACATGTACGAGCACGAGCGTGCGCACGTGTACGAGCACGACACCTACGATGTAATTTATGTGCGCCAGTTCGGACATAGAAAATAGAAGGACGGACCATGCCCGGACATTTAACAACAACAACAATGGCAGCGAAAGGTTCACGTTGGTGTGATGCGGAGGTGGAGTGTTTACTGCAGATTTGGTCGATGAAAAGATTCAAAAACAGTCGACAAGACGAACAAAAACTCAGAGGTCTATGGAAAGATTTGTAAACAAAGAGACGCATCGCGATGACGTCAATCAATGCGTGTGACGTGTTACGGCGTGATGACGTATGGACAGCAAGAAGCATTCGAACGAGGCCCAGGCAGTGTGAGTACAGACGGGCCTGGAGGGGGGACAAGGACCCTGAAGCCCGGGGCACGGTGCGGATGGACAGTGTGAGTGCGCCCTAAGACATGTCAGAACTACGTAGTGGGAATGTCAGACATTCAGGTCTTCAAAAGGTGATAAAATAAACTTCAATTCCACCTTTACCATGTTTTTGTATTAGTCCACTTGATGCCTGTGAGAACAGACTTCGTTCTCATCCTGTCAGTGAAAGAAGTGTTTGAATTAAACTGGACTGAAGTGAAAGAGTGAAACAAAGAGACAGAGGGGAGAGAAAAGCTAAGGAGAGAAAAAAAGAGAAGTAAAATTTAAGGTGGAAAGATGGAGTTAACCTGCAAACACGATTGTTTAACCTCAGACTGAAAAGGGGACTGAGAGAGAGCAAAACTAATAACAGAGAGACATTGAGACGAGAGAGAGAGAGAGAGAGAGAGAGAGAGAGAGAGAGAGAGAGAGAGAGAGAATTAACCTGCAATCAGGCCACTATTTAGCTGCAGTCAGCCACAATCAGCAGCCATATTAGCATTTAATTAGACTGAGAACCACAAACCGCGACCTGCCACTCAGCTCTGATTACCCCATACATTGCTTTCATATCATGTGTGTGAGACCTGCATGTTTGTGTGGGTACATGTGGATACAATGCTTGAGTGCTCAAACAGGTGTGTGCGTGTGTTACACATTCCTACGTGATCACCCTGATGAGAGTGCATTGGTGCAAAGGGAGGGAGGTGTCAAAAGGTTGAAATCTGTAGTGTAAAGAAAATGTGCGCCTTCATACAGGTGATGTTCCAGCATACGTCCCTTTATCAGGCTGCTCTTGGTTCAGACATTACTGCTGCATTTTTTCATACAAGTAACATAACGACAAGTAACATACGGACAAGTAACGTGCAATAATTTGGGCATTTTCCACCTATTTATTTTGTGTGTATTCCAAGTGTTGAGGCAGGAGACGTACAAGATTGCAGATCTCTACTTAAAGTGTATTTCCAGCACAAAATCATCCCATGATCTTTTTCGGCACTTACTGTACATACATCAAATAAGCCAGACAGTTTTTTTCTAACAGCGAGACTCGGCTACAATGAGGGCATTCAAACGTCTTTTTTAACCACTAATTCTGCTCAAAATAACACCAAACCTCTGCAGTAGCAAGATAAGATTCCTTACATTAACCGAAGCATCAACAATGTAGTTAGTTTATTAAGTGTGTTAGGGCGCACTCACACCGTCCTTCCGTAACGTGCCCAACCAGGTTTTACGGGTAAAGCCTAATGCGTTTGACCAGTGTGAGTGCAACCGCTCCGCACCTAGCTGCGGCCAGCTGGCCGTCCACGGCCCGTTTGGGAGAGGTGGGCTTTTGTAAAGCGCGTTTGCACATGTACGAGCACGAGGCCTACGGCGGCTCTGACGTCATTTATGTGCACCTGTTCAACATAGAAAAAAAGAAGGACGAACCATGCGCGGACATTTAACAACAACAACAATGGTGGCGAAAGGTTCACGTTGGTGTGATGCGGAGGTGTCGGACAAGACGCACAAAAACTCTGAGGTCTATGGAAAGATTTGTAAACATAGCGACGCATCACGATGACGTCATCAATGCGTGTGACGTGTTAGGGCGTGATGACGTATAGGCCGAGGCCCAGGTAGTGTGAGTGCAAACGGGCCTGGCCAGCGGGGGGAGACGGAGGGGGGGGACAAGTACCCTAAAGCCCGGGGCGCGGTGCGGAAGGACAGTGTGAGTGCGCCCTTAAAGACTTACCTACTGGCACCTGTACCAGCTCCTTTCGTAAAGTCCATTCAAGTGGATTACCCAAGTCAATCCAAAAGGAAGGAGCCCATTGGTGCTTTGTTTTGTGTGTAGGGACTCTTCTCATGCTGCTGCAGAGGTTTGCTGTTATTTTAAAGCAGTATTAGTGGTTAAAAAAGACGTTTGAATGCCTTCACCGTACTGCCCTGAGCTTATCAGTGTGTTAGCCACACCCGGCTGTTAGCGACTCTTTCGGATTCCTCCATTTAAAGTTCATACACGAAAAAAACTGTCTTGATGGCTGATTTGATGGACGAATGTAAGTAATGAAAAAAAAAAACTTTGGGTCCTTAACCCAAGTGAAGGAGTTCAAGTACTTCGGGATCAAGTTCACGAGTGAGGGGATGATGGAGCATGAGTTTGGCCGGAGAATTGGAGCAGCGGGGGCGGAGCTGCAGTCACTCTACCGCACCGTTGTGACGAAGAGAGAGCTGAGGAAGGCAAAGCTCTGGATCTACCGGTCAATCTTTGTTCCTACCCTCACCTGTGGTCCTGAAAGCTGGGTCATGACCGAAAGAACGAGGTCGCGGGTACAAGCGGCCGAAATGTGTTTCCTCAGGAGGGTGGCTGGAGTCTCCCTTAGAGAGAGGGGGAGAAGTTCAGCATCCGTGAGGAACTCGGAGTAGAGCCGCTGCTCCTTTGCGTTGAAAGGAGCCAGTTGAGGTGGTTCAGGATCATCTAGTAAGGATGAACCCTGGGCACCTCCCTAGGGAGGTGTTCCAGGCACGTCCAGCTGGGAGGAGGCCTCGGGGAAGACCCAGGACCAGGTGGAGAGATTAGATCTCCACACTGGCCTGGGAACGCCTCAGGATCCCCCAGTTAGAGCTGGTTAATGTGGCCCGGGAAAGGGAAGTTTGGGGTCCACTGCTAAAGCTGCTGCCCCCACGACCCGACCCCGGATAAGAGGCTGAAGATGAGATGAGATGAGATGAGATGAAATATTACACTTTAAGTAGGGAGGCTGGGTTGGAGCATCGGTCCCAAAACACAGGGTTTTTCCCCTGGGGGAGTGTGGTTTGTTTCCTGATGCGGTTCATGTCCTGGATCTACTAAACCAAACCCCAAATGACAAAACAAAGTTCCTCCTCAGAGAGTTTAAGGCTATGAAGCTGTTGACCTGTGGTTTAGGAGCACCTCAACCCTGCGGACACTAAGATAATGTCTGGGAGGATTAGCTCTACTGGAACAGGTGAGATATTGACTTTCACCGGGTGGATCGGAGTCCTGCGCACATCAGTGTTATCTGTGATCGTTACAGGCCACACGCCCCGGTGAGAGTACAAGACAATAAACGTGTTAACACAGCAGTTTGTCGATTCCACCATCTGAAAACGGATCACAAACATTTTCAGTTTCCGTTTTCTCATCTAAAGTTTTTCACTTTTCCAGCTCAGTATCTTATTGAGAATCAGATTGCACAAAAGCAATTAGTTCCTAGCAAGTGTGTGTGTGTGTGTGTGTGTGTGTGTGTGTGTGTGTGTGCGTGTGTGTGTGTGCAAATTAGCAGCCCTATCAGGGCTTTGTGTGAAGGGTTTGCAAGTCTTGGACTGAAAGTATAACTGTATACTGTGCGAATGAATGCAACAAATGTTCACAAATGTTGTGAAAATGAAATCACACAATATTCTGGTGACCATGCTGCTGCCATTTGTTCTCTTGTGATTTTATATTGTTACTATGGAAATGTAGGTGACGTAACAGAAGCAGTTAGGATCTTATAATGTAAAAGAAATTGTATGAATATCCTTAAGAATGTGTCAAAATCTTTTAGAGAAATATCAAGTTGCATAAGAAATCCTCAAAGTCACTCTGCGAGACATCTCCACAGACTGAGCTACTAACGCAAAACATGCCTTAGTTCATATTGTACTCCAGTTGGAGTTACACGATTAATCGTATCATGATCACACTTTTTGACCTCCCATATTCATTCATCTTCAACCGCTTATCCCGGGGACGGGGTCGCGGGGGGGCTGGAGCCGATCCCAGCTGACATCGGGCGTGAGGCGGGGTCCACCCTGGACAGGACGCCAGTCTATCGCAGGACACATAGAGACGAACAGAGACAGACAACCATTCACACCTACGGGTGATTTAGAGTCATCAATGAACCGAACACCTGCACGTCTTTGGACTGTGGGAGGAAACCGGAGAACCCGGAGAAAACCCACGCAGACACGGGGACAACATGCAAACTCCACACAGAAAGGCCCAGGGCGTGGATACGAATCTGGAACCTTCTCGCTGTGAAGCGACAGTGCTAACCACTACACCACCGTGTCGCCCAAAACGAGAGTTATTCCTTTTTAAATACAACTTTTTCTATATTTTGCCTCTCGGATATGCACTGAATTCATGTAGAGAAGATTTATTTACTTATTCTAAGTTTATTTTAAGTCACAGTGTGAAAGTGACAGTTATAATTAAGGTGGAAGTAGTGCTCTCTGATTTAATATGGAGTAAACTCTTTTTATTTTACCTGTAGGAGATGCACTGTGAATACGGGCCCGTCTTATTTTGATAAGAAGAAGAAGAATGACTTTATTTATCCCGCAACGGGGAAATTGAATTTTTTCACTCTTATTATTAATCATGTTACACACACACAGGCCCAGAATACACACATGCACACACAGAACCTGTATACATGCAATTAAGGAGAGATGTTAGAGCGAGGCGGCTGCCAGTGACCGGCGCCCTGAGCAGTTGGGGGTTAGGTGCCTTGCTCAACAGCACATCGGCAGTGCCCAGGAGATGAACTGGCACATCTCCAGCCACCAGTCTACACTACATACATGGTCCACACAGGGACTTGAACCAGGGACCCTACAGTTCCCAGCCAAGTCACCTATGGACTGAGCTACTGCCGCCCCTAAGGATAAGGATTTGTACATTAATGGAAAAGAAAGCAGCACTTTAATGTTTATTTTAAACACGAAAGTCGAATATAAATTTATTTTATATCGTAATCTCAATATTGATCAAAATAATCAGGATTATCCTTTCGACCATAACCACGCAGCTGGAACTCTAGTGGCACAATAACAATGCTTCCAGTTCATACTGGGGCTCTGCGGCCCTGCGGGGGAAGTTGCCGGCCTTCCTCAATTTGCAAACCAGCCTCAGTTAGACGTTCTTTAGCTCTTTCATTGTGTTTAAGTAGGAACTCTGACCTACTTAACACTAGCTTACACATAATTTAACAAACCTGCAAACTCACATTTGAAGATACACACTATATACTTTTATCCTGTACTTCAATTTGTATGGGAAAGACAATCCAGTACCGTAGTTTTCCATCCAAACAGGATTAGTTTGACAGGAAATCAGAATAAATATAACGTAGCGTAATACCAGTTCAGAGCAAAATAAATTACATCATCTGATGTACCCGATTCCAGGACGCACTTGATCCTACCGACAATCTCATCATAGCAAACCTGACATAACCACACAGGTGTGTGCACAGCCTCACTCTCTCCCTCTCTCCCTCTTTCTCTCTCTCTCACTCACACACACACACACACACACACACACACAGGCCTGCACACACGTGTACACTTTATACATCAATCGCTCTACTATAGTTTTACAGTAACTGACTTGAGATGATCTGATTCTTAAAGGAAATACGATAAATTTAGTGCTATTTCTTTGACAAGCCTAAACTAAAATTGCATAAATGACTCATAACATGCATTACATACATACATATAGTACATAACTGTGTCAAAGTCTGGTCAGGTCACTTTGTCTATGGAGACATTACAAACAGTAACGCATGAACTCTGTTTAATGGAATGTAACACACACACACTGATGCATCTCACACACACAGAGATGTTCAAATTAAACATTTTTGGCACCCTCTTGCGTCTGTATGAGACGCACAAAGATGTTAAATGACAGCAAGTGCTCCAGAAATCAGGTGACGTTGTGTAACAAGCCTCAAACTCTGCTTTGGGAGGAGGTTGCAGGGTTGGCGGTTGATTCATAAGAAGAAGAATTACTTTATTTATCCCGCAACAGGGAAATTTAATTTTTTCACTCTTATTATTAATCATGTTACACACACAGGCCTGAAATACACACACATGCACAGACAGGACCTATATACATGCAATTAAGGAGAGTGCCTTGCTCAACATTACCTCAGCAGTGCCCAGGAGATAAACTGGCAGCTCCAGCCACCAGTCCACACTCCATACATGGTCCACACAGGGACTTAGAAACCCTACGGTTTCCAGCCAAGTCACTTATGGACTGAGCTACTGCCGCTATCCGGCTGTTAAGTCTGACGAAACACCCTTTCAAAATAAGATTTCTGGGTCCAAATACTCCGTTGAAACAAAACAGACACAAAGGTCAAACATGTGAACCATTACATCACCTCTTTCGTCTGTTAAACACCTTTTTAAATGATGAGAAAGAGGTAAAATGACAATTACGTTGTTTTTTAAAAACTCAGATCTGTTCAAACAACGGGGAACACGGCACTGCGGCGTTGTAGAAATAAAAGGCTTGGACCCGGGAATCATATTTTGAAAGGGCATTACGTCACGACTTAACAGCCGGATACACACACCTGACTTTCACCCAGGAGACCACAGGTCATGTCTCGTTCATTTCACATCCCATGTGAAAGTGAGAATTTCTTACGTAACAGACCAGACTGTTCTCATTCACTTTTTTGCACATATAACACAACGAAAAGTAACACGCAGTACTTTGTGCTTATGCCACATATTTATTCAGGACATACTGAGACAAACCACAATATTTTTTCTAATCCTAACCAAGTCCTTGGTGTAGTGGTTAGCACTGTCGCCTCCTTCTGTGTGGAGTTTGCATGTTCTCCCCGTGTCTGCGTGGGTTTCTCCGGGTTCTCCGGTTTCCTCCCACAGTCCAAAGACGTGCAGGTGTTCGGTTCATTGATGACTCTAAATCACCCGTAGGTGTGAATGGTTGTCTGTCTCTGTTCGTCTCTATGTGTCCTGTGATAGACTGGTGTCCTGTCCAGGGTGGACCCCGCCTCACGCCCGATGTCAGCTGGGATCGGCTCCAGCACCCCCCGCGACCCCGACCCCGTGATAAGTGGTTGAAGATGAACGAATGAATGATAACCAAGTCGTTTTGATGCCTTATCTTAACCGCTGCCAGTACAGTCGCTCGTTGTCTCATATAATATATCGTAACAAATTTGTGTGCAAATCTTTTCATATGATCTCCTATGAACCTGTTAATGACAGTAGGTTGAACGTTGACATAGTTATTTTAACCAAAACTAAGATCTTGTCTTCAACCTAACCAGATGTTGTTGTTGGCTAAACCTAAGTAACAGAGGCTAACCATTTAATTTGAATTCACAACATTACCAAGTGGTTTAAAGTGCGACTGTGGAAAAAGTGTTGGTATGTGAATGGGCAGTGTTTCAGAAACATTGAGATTCAACGTATATGTGGGTTTTTTTCTGGTGACTTGTGTGTGTTGTGTATTTCATTTGGTTAAATGCCAACATTATCGGCAATCAGAACATCTGCCATTCACCGTCAGTCATATCTGTATTGTAAATGTTAGCAGGGTTGTAGCAAATATTTTCATTATCATTGAATGTGTCTATTATCTTTGCAAATAATAGATAAGCCAATTCATCTTACTCTATGAAATATCCGAACATGAAACATGACCGTCACAATTCCCCAGAGCCCAACATGGCGTCTGTAGACCCCTATTGTTTCGTCCAATCAACAGTTCAAATACCAAACTTCTTAATTATAAATGGGAAAGCAGCAGATCAGACACCAAATGGCAGTATAAGTCTATACATTTTGCACAATGTGTGTAAAAAAATGTGTCCTTAGTCAAATCATCTAAAAAATCAGCCATGATAAAAACAAATACTACACATAAACCGGGTACAAGGTTTCTGCAGGACATGCACATGTTGAAAAGTGAATTACTAAATGGGACGGCCCGGCAGATTTACATAACACGCTGCTGCCAAACGTGTGGATGGTAACACCAGTTATCCAGAAGACAGGGGACAAATAACATGTGCATGCATGTATGGCTCCATCCATCTTGTTGTTGTTGTTGTGTGTCTTTGTCTGTGTCACTACTCACCCCCATCGTCCTCGTCAAAGGAGTTCATGCAGGGGAAGTAGATGGCGAGGGCCTCGAAGGATGCCGACAGGCTGATACGACTCTGCGATCTCTCCATGTAAAGGCCCGCCGTCGGCCCCGGGTCGGCCGGCTTGGCCAAGCGCGGCTGGGCATTCTTCACGCGGAGTACGGCTCGCGGCGTCTTGGATGGCTGTCAGCTGCCCCCCACGGCAGATCCACCTCACCCCGAAAAGAAGAGTCAAGCAAGAACCCCAAGAAGCTTGCACCGAATAAAATCGGTGCAGAAACGTACTTTCAGCAAGCGGCAGAATAAGTTGACGTTGAAGAAAGATTCTGATGTTTCTCTGTGAGTTAGGAAAAATGTGAGCTGCGGTGGTGCAAATACATCCTTCTGGTGTGAGATATCTCTCTATTGGTTGCTTCCTTTTTATGAGGTTAAGTGTTCTGATTGAGTATATATTTGTTTATGCTTTTATTTATCTATCTGTGGCTGTGCAGGGCAGAGTTGAATCTCTCTCTTCCTGTCATTTCTAGTCTTTGGATTCTTGTTTTGCTTCCGTTCTCAGGTAGATGCTGGAGTACATTCTCCTGTTTGTCCGTAGTTGTCCTCAGAAGTCCAGGTGATAGCCTGATGGACTTGTTGTTGTCTGGTTGTGAGTCTTACCTTCTTTTTCACGCCGATAAAACCTGATCTTGCCTTCTGTGTTAAACAGCAAAACTCCCTGAACTCTGCTTTCTACATGTCAATCCAACATCCTCCTCCTGTTTGTGCATTCAGAGCTCGGACGCCTGGTCTTCTTCAGATCCCGGTGAAAGGAAGGAAGCTGGGAGGAGACGCTGGTGTTAGAGGTGATGTTGACGCCCGCCTTGAAAGGTGTTGCTTTCCGACTGAATCAAAGCTTTTAGTTTCTGTTGCTCAGCGTTGTCATTTCCTGGCGCTTTGACTGAGCAGAAGCATTTCTTTCACACTGATTAACTGACTTTCAAAACCCAGGAGACGTGGAGCTGCAGGAGATGTGGAAAATCTGCTTCGTTCCCAAGCCCTGATCAACAGGGAGAGCATCAGTTGCAGCAACAATTGCAACTGGGGGCAATCTGTTGCTTCTGCTTTGATTTGAAGTGCATTACAGGTGATGTTCTGCTGTAAATGTTCTCAGTGTTGTGTTGCTGTCAGCCAGGTTTGCTGCCCTCTTCAATCCCTCCGTCCGTCCTGTGTTCGCTCCTATTTCCGTGCCGATGCTCCACTGGACTGTCTGCTGCGCCTGAGACGGGAAAGGACAGAGGGAGCGCAAGAGATGATGAGACAGAGAGACGGAGAGGGAGTCTGTGCTGTTTAACAGCTTGTGTCTGACTGGATTCATTCACTGGCGAGCTGCACGGAGAGCGAGAGCGAGAGCGTGCGTGCGAGAGAGAAAGAGAGAGAGACACAGACAGAGAGAGAGAGACAGAGAGAGAGAGAGTGGGGGGAAAGGGAAAGGAAAAGAGGGAGAGAGAGGGAGAGAGCAGAGGGGGAAACTGAGGCGATGGAGAGGAGACTGTTGCTGGCAGCCGGGCCAATCACATTGCGGATGAGGGAATATGGGTGTGGCTTGGGGATAGTGGAGGCAATGCATGCCAAGTTTACAAGGTCTCTCTCTCTCATTGTTTCTCTTGATATCAGTCTTCACCAACCTTTTTCCGTGCAAGGATCATCAGAAATACATCCATACAACAATGCTGGTCTCTATATTTTACATTTGATCATGGTGAAACTATAACACGGTCAAAAACGAAGGAACCTTCTTAACACTCTTGCAGAAAAAATTGCATATGCGCGGAGTGAAACTAGATATCTCATAGTGAAACTGCAATATATTACAGATTTAGTTCGTCACAATAGTTGTGCACTGAATAAAGAGATTTGCATAAGTAATGGTTGTCTGTGGATGTTCACTTCACAAGAGAAATATAATATCTGTGAAGCATAAATAAGCGTTGCATCTTGACACGTGCGTCTCTCAGGTTAGATCATGATTGAAGTTGAAGATTAAGTGTTGTCTTATTTCTTAAGCAACATTTTAAAATGGTTAAAAATGCATTGTCACGGAGCTGAACATGTTTGCCTTCCTCCCTGCACTCTTTAAAATGTGTCCACTGAGGAAAAAAGACAGTGAAAATGTTTTGTTGTGAACACAAGTTTATAGCATTTAATGGCAGCTGGTACTGAACGCATGGACAAATGCATTATATATTTCTTCTCCATGATATAAGCATTCATGTCATTCACCAATGGAAATCCTTTTATTGTAAAAGAATAGTGCAATAGAGTGATATCTAACTAAGGAAGGAGTCTCTATCTGTCTATTTGTCTATGCTTTGATTTTCTAATCGACTTCGCGCTCGGTGGGTGAATTGCTGAGGGCCCAAAAGGAGAGTAGTGTCGAGTGCACGGTCTTGAGATATACAGAACATTATTTCACAACCAAAGAACAAGGAGAATGGAAACACAGCATCACAAAGGTGGGGCGGGGCAAGTGTTTCACCTGCTACACCTGCTTTGCTCGCTACGTTCAACAACAGTTGAAACAGGGAGAATGGAGCTGTTACACTGTAGCAAACTCAAACATTTCAAGGATCATTCATCTTCAACCGCTTGTCCCTGCCAGGGTCGCGGGGGGCTGGAGCTGATCCCAGCTGACATCGGGCGTGAGGCTGGGTACACCCTGGACAGGACGCCAGTCTATCACAGGACACATAGAGACGAATAGAGACAGACAACCATTCACACCTACGGGCGATTTAGAGTCATCAATGAACCGAACACCTGCACATCTTTGGACTGTGGGAGGAAACCGGAGAACCCGGAGAAAACCCACGCAGACACGGGGAGAACATGCAAACTCCACACCTGAGCGGGGGCACGAACCGGGAACCTTCTCGCTGTGAGGCGACAGTGCTAACCACTAAACCATAAGTGATGTAACTTTCTGAATGAATGATTTTGTTACCAGAAGTCTAGGTGTTAGCAAAAAACGTGTACACTGTTAGGGGACTCAACTATAGCAGTCGTATTGCTCAGGAGCCAGGAAGTGCAGTGTTGGGTGTGAAGATGGATGAGGTACAAGCAGAAATACTGGGGGCCAAGCAGTCGGGCGGCCGTTTTGAATTAGCAGTAAAGATAGCAAACACAGACCCTACCATGGCTATAGGAGAGCTTTCAGTTCTCACTGTTGAAAAATAACTTTGCTCTCAACTTGGAAAGATAAACAGCTTGATCGATATCGACCAGTTGACAACCCATCTTGACATTCTTTTATTCCTCCCTCTTTCTCATCTCTTTTTCCCCTTCGCCCCCTGCCTCTGCCTGTCTCCGTCTCCATGTTGTGCTCTCTCTTCCTCTGTTCTGCTACATCTTGTTTTCTTTAAAGCGGAGAGTGGAGGAGGGAGGAGACAGGCTGTGTAATCAACGGTTCTTCACAGGGCTCCATTCATCTCGCTGTTTCCATAGATAGAAGCCATAGGACACACACACACACACACACACACACACACACTCACACACAGATTTTGAAAACAAACACACTGCACAGCCCGAGACACACACACACACACACATGCAGAACAGGAAGTGAAAAGCTCTTTTATCACAGTGCTGCCACATTTGCAACAGCCAGACCAGTGGCTTTGTGAGGCTGCAGCTAAATGCTAAATGCTAAAGTCAACATAATATAATAGCATGCTGATGTTAAACAGCTATGTTAACCATGTCCACCATATTGGATTAGTGTGTTCAATGCTATCACAGCTGGAATGTCATAGTTTTGCAGGTATTAGAGGAGCTGTAGTTTGTTTTTGATAGCCAGTTTGTCCATGTGTGTCTCTTGGTCTTTCATGTATTGAGCACCTAAGGGCGCACTCATACTGTCCATTCGTACCATGCCCCGTGATAGCCCAGGCCCGCATGCACTCACATTACTTGAAATCAAATTGCTTATACATCATCACCCTTCACAGATTTAATTATGTCTGACTGTTTTTGAACATTTCATCTAACCAAATCCACATCAAGCCACCGCAAACCGTTCGGCGCATCTTTTTAAATGTCCGTCACGGGGAACAGATGCATATAAATAGACATCAAGACTTCCGCCAATGCTCGCTCTCATGCTCGTACACGTGCACGCTTGAGCCCGTACATGTGCATCCGTGCTTTACAAAACCCACCTCTCTCAACGGGGCCGTAGCCGGCAAGCGTGCCATGACTGGGCGTACACTGGTCAAACGAACTAGACTTTAGCCATCAAGCGTGCCTGGGCACGGTACAGGTGGACAGTGTGAGTGCGCCCTTAAGCTCCTTTAAATCATTAACCAAAGTATTGGACACATTTGATGCTGGATGAAAAGTTAGGGGCACTTCATCCTTAGGGGGACATGAATGTGTAAACCTAACAACCTAACCTGTAACCTAAAAACACAAATGTTTCATGGTGGCGCTACAGGAAAAATCAGATGTATTGGTCTGGCCATATTATCGGCCTATCACAGACGTACCAAAACCTTTTTTACAGAACATATAATTCAGAAAACGGTGGTTAGGGTGATTTAGAAATGGTGTTAGCTATTTATTCTATTTTCATTCATTCTTTATTTTCCTCAGTGTTCATTTCTCAAAATGGTTGACAATGTACAATAAGGTAAAATGCAGTTGTTTGTTATTAGAGCGGCCTTCAGACTCCCTTTGCTTTGAGTCATATCGGTGCTCAATCTACGTAGAAAAGTTAGATTATCATTCCAGCTCAAAAATATATCGGCCACCACATCGGTAATCATCTATCAATCAATATCAGCCTCAAAATTCCCATATCGATCAGGCCCCAGTCTGTACAACTGTTAGTGCCAATCCATCCAGTAGACGTTGAGATGATTCAGTCAGTGTTTGACCGGCTGACAGACCGACATCTCCATCCAAGGAGCCGAGGCACTACACTGTTTATCTTTTTACACTAAAAGGCGGTGTTTTTATGATGAAAATGACGGTTCAAGTTTAAAGAGCTGTCGCCTCGCAGCGAGAAGGTTCCAGGTTCGCATCCCGGCTGGGGCCTTTCTGTGTGGCGTTTGCATGTTCTCCCCGTGTCTGCGTGGGTTTTCTCCGGGTTCTCCGGTTTCCTCCCACAGTCCAAAGACGTGCAGGTGTTCGGTTGATTGATGAATCTAAAAATTGCCCATAGGTGTTAATGGTTGTCTGTCTCTGTTCGTCTCTATGTGCCCTGCGATAAACTGGCGTCCTGTCCAGGGTGGACCCTGCCTCACGCCCGATGTCAGCTGGGATTGGCTCCAGCCCCCCCTCGACCCTGACCTCGGGATAAGCGGTTGAAGATGAATGAATGTTTTAAAGGAAAACGCTAAGATGTCTGCATACTTTTCCAACATCACAATTTGTTATTAGTGCAATGTATTTTGTTTTACAAGGATTATAAACTGACTGCTTGCTCTCTCACTGTTGACCTTCATCTTAAATATAGATAGATATAGATAATTTCATGTATTGTTCATGTCGACTGAGGATATTTCATGACACAAGTGTCTCATTTGACCTCTCCGTCCCCTGCCTTCAACTTCTGCTTTCTAAACATAACAAAAATAATCCTGCTTCGTCCAATACTTCACCGCAGAAACGTATTGCGTAAACACGTGCCACTGTCCTCCCTCCACTGTCAACATCACTTCATTGTTTTGTCCGTTCAGCAAATACAAGCCAGAGAAAAAGAGTTTGTAAAAGTTATAAATATCAGCAGCAAATTAATCCTGTAATTGGTGACAAACAACCTTATCAACTCTCTGCAGACATAATAATCTCTTGTAAAACTTTTTGCACACTGGCCTTTTTTTGTGACATGGTGGTTGTCTTATCTCGGGTCCCCGTTCGTGTTTGTGCAACCTGCCCATGCTTCATACATGGCTCTTTACACTGCGATGCTTCCATCCTTGTGTGCTCTGCTGAGTGTACCGTGGCCAGTGAAGTGCACTGGTATCGTGTTGACAAGCGTTGGGCTGCTCGCTGTGAGCATGCTGTCCAAGCATGCCTTATCACAGGAGCATTGACCTTTTACCACAAATACCTGCCTCTGTCTCTGTCCCAGCCTTTTTCATGTCACCGTCTGTCTCTCTGCCTCCCTGCCTCGTGCCTCCATCTGCTCCTATGTCAGACTCTCCGTCTTCTGTTTTTAATTTCCATTTACTGTCATCAGCAGTCTTTACCTGTCTGCTTGAAAACCCTTACCAGCTAAATTGTGTGCAGCCAGTCTTTCTACTCCCTCCGTAATTTATGTCTGAATCTCCGGTTTTGCAGACTTTGTTTCTACCATTGTTTCAAGTCATCACTGTCTCTATTTGTCAGTTGTTTATCTGAGTTTGATTTGTTGATTTTGTTCCCCCTGCAGCTCCCCACAGTCTTGGTTATTTATCTGCCTACGTGTCTTTTTCCATAGATACACTCTGTCTCTGTACATATGAAGTGAAATTTAATTTAATTTAATGCTGTTATGTGTGTGTATATATATATATATATATATATATATATATATATATATATATATATATATATATATATATATATGTTGTTGATTAAGTTATTCTGTTGTACTTGGCTATGAAAAACAAACCCTTCCTGGAGTTTCACTACCAGGAAAGGGTAATTAATTAATTTGCATTAATGACATTAATCCAGCAACACAAGGAGAAGCTTTTCCTTTAGGATAAAATAATAATAAATAAAGACGTGGTGCCAGTATTAAAGAACAGTAGGTGAAAACACTGTTCAGTTTTATTAACTGGAGGTAACAACTGACATTTATATATATGAAAATGTCACAGTATTACTTCAGGTTAAGAGCTCCTCCTGTCAGATTTTACCACCGTTGCCAACCCTGATGCCAGGCCCTTCATGTCACGGTGCCGTACTTTACAAATAAAAAAATGCAAACTGTTAGACATCCTACTTTGAAGTTTCCCCGCCCGGTCAGGTGTTTTTAAAAACACGTCATACCCGAAAAGAAAACAGGAGCTCTGAGGAAGACTGGGGCTACACGGTGGGGTAGTGGTTAGCACTGTCGCCTCACAGGGAGAAGGTTTCAAGTTTGCATCCCGACTGGGGGCCGTTCTGTGTGGAGTTTGCATGTTGTCTGCGTGGGTTTTCTCCGGGTTCTCCGGTTGTCCCCTTGTCTGCGTGGGTTTTCTCCGGGTTCTCCGGTTTCCTCCCACAGTCCAAAGACGTGCACATGTTCGGTTCATTGATGACTCTAAATCACCCGTAGGTGTGAATGGTTGTCTGTCTCGGTTCGTCTCTATGTGCCCTGCGATAGACTGGGGCGTCCTGTCCAGGGTGGACCCCGCCTCACGCCCGATGCTAGCTGAGATCGCCTCTAGCCCCCCGTGACCCCGACAGGGACAAGCGGTCAAAGATGAATGAGAAAGACTGAAGTACAGCTAAGGTTAGAGATCATCCTTACGAAAAATGATAATTTTTCTGATAATAAGAAAAACTCAATTCAATGTAAGACATCACTGTTGAAAATGAAATCAATTTTATGATGTGTTGATGTGTTGATGTCAACATTATGGCTTTTACAACTGTTGTGCAGTTATAACCTTTCAAAATATGAATTGCAGGTCCAAGCCTCGTATTTCTATGACATGGTGCAGTGTTCCCTGTTGTCTAAAGAACAACAACGTCATTGTCATTTCAACACTTTCCTATCGATGTAAAGGTGTCTCACTGAAGAAAGGCGTGATCGTTTTAGACCGGGGAAAGCGTATTTTGAAAGGGTGTTACATTAAACTTAACAGTAACATGGGGTTAAGGCTTGCTTTTACCACAAAAATGAGGAAATATCAATGTTCAGGTCAAAATGACTACTCTGACAATGTGTTATCATGGTTACAGCAGCCAATACCATCAAACAAAAGGCAATTTTCTGTGTTTTCTTGTTCACTTCTTCCACGCTGACCTCCTCTATCTGAAGACTTTGTGGCTCTATAACAACATCATACATCAACACCTTTGCTACAGACAGATAAACAAGACTTATGGTTCTTACGGCCGCTAGAGGGCTTTGTCACCCGAAGGTAAAAATTGCTTTTTGAGGGATTTACTAAAAAACGGCTGGTGCTGTTATTGCAGTGCTGCTCTCCAAGACCTGGAAATACATTTTGATGTGTAAAATCAGAAGGGTTAGCCTTAAAAAGACCAACATTTGTATGTTTACACTTTAAAGCAGTTGTTTCACCTGTCTGTCTACCTGTCTGCCACAATGGTCAGTTCTCTTTACACTTACACACATCTACTTTAGAAACCATGAGCCACAAATCCCGTAATAAAACTGGACCTTGACCTGGACAGTGTGATCAGGACATAAAGGTCACGTCTATGCCGCCTGCCTGCTCGGCTGCCTGCCCTGCCCAAACCAGGGCGTTGCCAGGGCAACTGCAAGTTTCAGTAGCGACGTCAGGATCAGCTGACACTGATGTGAGATGACAAGACCACTCGGAGAGGAAGAGAGAGTGAATGGGAAAGGAAAAAAGGAATAATTAAGGAACACGCTGAGGATGAGAAGACGCTTCCCTGTGGTGCGTGTTTAAAGCGACTCGCCAAAGAACGAGACACAAAACTGAAGGATTATGGCGGAGAGACGAGGAGAGATGCAAAATAACAGGGAGGGGTTTTCTCAATGTTCAAATCGGATATTTTTTAAATCACTCCAAGTATAAGATCTCTCTCTCTCTCTCTCTCACACACACACACACACACACACACACACACACACACACAGCCATGTAGTCAACTGAGATTATGCAATTGAGTGTGCGTTATTCCGACATAATCCTGCCACACTGGGTATTAAAATTTCAACTTTTGTGAGTAGAGTAAAGCAGGTCTAAAGTGTTTTCTCCCTCCTCTCTTCTTTAACACCTTTCAGTCATCCCTTCTTCTTTTTCTTTCTGTTTTTTTATTTGCATTTCTTTTCATTTTGACGCCTGATCTGGATTTTGACCTGATTTTTTCCATAATGAGTTTTACAGAAAGGTGTAAAACGGAGGAATTATCTGTCCCGTGTTGGTGACAGTTTGACAGAATGGGCATCATAGTTCGTATTGTGGATTACAACAGAAACGATTAAGGTATGAGCGAAGGAGGGTGGGGACTTTGGATAAAGCACAGAGCTGTTTTTTTAAATGTTCTGATTTCCAATTTCGCTCCAGTACCGCTCATACCATGAGCAGAATTTCTTACTCTACCCCCGTGCTCTGGAAACAATAAAGTTTATCATCAAGCTTTATTACAGTGGTAAGAGGAGGAGCTAGTCTCATCTCATCTCATCTCATCTTCATCCGCTTATCTGGGGTCGGGTCGCGGGGGCAGCAGCTTTAGCAGTGGACCCCAAACTTCCCTTTCCCGGGCCACATTAACCAGCTCTAACTGGGGGATCCTGAGGCGTTCCCAGGCCAGTGTGGAGATATAATCTCTCCACCTGGTCCTGGGTCTTCCCCGAGGCCTCCTCCCAGCTGGACGTGCCTCGAACACCTCCCTAGGGAGGCGCCCAGGGTTCATCCTTACTAGATGCCCGAACCACCTCAACTGGCTCCTTTCAACGCTAAGGAGCAGCGGCTCTACTCCGAGTTCCTCACGGATGCTGAACTTCTCCCCCTCTCTCTAAGGGAGACTCCAGCCCCCCTCCTGAGAAAACCCATTTCGGCAGTTTGTACCCGCGACCTGGTTCTTTGGGTCCTGACGCAGCTTTCATGACCATAGGTGAGGATAGGAACGAAGATTGACTGGTAGATCCAGAGCTTTGCCTTCCGGCTCAGCTCTCTTTTCGTCACAACGGTGCGGTAGAGCGACTGCAACACCGCCCCTGCTGCTCCGATTCTCCGGCCAAACTCACGCTCCATCGTCCCCTCACTCGTGAACATGATCCTGAGGTACTTGAACTCCTTCACTTGGGTTCAAGGACTCCTGGGGAGGAGCTAGTTTAATACAAAATTGGTTTCTTTCTTTGAGATAATAAAAAAGCCAAAGTAGCTTCACTGGTCGGTCCTCTTGCTTTGATGCTGTACAAATTCAAAGAATGGTAAGAGAGTGACCAAGGCTAAACCGACTCCGTCAGCGTGCCGTAACCATGTCATGTCTTCCCCCCTGTGTGCTCTCTACCCAAGCGTCCCCCCCACACACACACACAAACCTAATAAAACGGCGTTAGAGAACATCTTCAATTCGACTCAATTCAATTCAGTTTATTTAAGAAGGAACAGTGCAAATTAATACAACACATGCTCAACACAGTGGATAGAGAAGTCGCTCCATGTAAAGCGGCTCAATGTCCTCGGGGCAGCGGCCACGAGTTAGACTTTGACCTGTGTCCCTTTGCTGCGTATCTCCCCCTCTCTCTCTCACCCCATTTCCTTCCTTTATGTCCTATAAAATAGAGGCTTGAAAAACTACCAGAAAAATAATCTTTAATAATAATTTAAAAAAAGAATTGTGGAAAATAAATGAAGGAAATTGTTGAAAATACCATTTTTTAGTAAAATCATTCAGTAATTTTGTCAGTTTCCATCACTTACCACTTAAAGTGAATTCCAGTGTAAGATCAGGGTCTTTTAAGGTAAATTGGGTCGTCAAATAAGCCATCAAGAAGATTTTTTTTGTGTATGAACTATTAACCTAGATTTTCTGCAGAGTCGCTAACAGCCTGCTGCGGCTAACACGGATAAGCTCGGGGCGGCGAGTTGGACGCATTAAAACGTCTTTTTAAACACTAGTACTGCTCAAAAATAACACCAAACCTCTGCAGTAGCATGATTAGAGTTTGCATTAACCGAAACACCAAAAACGTGGTATATGAACCAAAGACTGTATAAAAAAAGGACGTAGCCTCTCCGTCAGGGCCCGTTCTCTCTACTTGATCCATTCATATTCACCTCTGGGAGCTGCCATCTTGTCAGACTCCTCCTGATTTCCTCTTACCAAAAAAGGGCATTGATGTGACGTTGGGGGGAGGGACATACGGCTGTATGGGTGACTTTACAGAATATAGCCATATATATATATATATATATATATATATATATATATATACACCATATATACAATAAACAATACAAAGAACAACGACATTAGCAGGGCAGAACTCAATACAACAAACACAACAGGTAGAGCGCAGAATACAAAACACCAGTGAAGAAAAGAGAAAAACAAATACATAGTATGTTGTGAATGCTAGCCAATAGATCACAGTCACAACAGATTAGTTTAGTGTTGACATGTACAGTATATGCACTTATCATCCATTGTCTTAACTGCTTAGTAAAAGATGTGTATGTTTTGACGATCCACGCTGACTGACTAAGGGCGCACTCACACTGTCCTTCCGTACCGTGCCCCGGGCTTTAGGGTATTTGTCCCCCCCCTCCCTCTCCCCCCGCAGGCCAGGCCCGTTTGTACTCACACTACCTGGGCCTCGCACAAATGCTTCCTGCCTGTCCATACGTCATCACGCCGTAACACGTCACACGCATTGATGATGTCATCGCGTGTGCGTGGCTTTGTTTACAAATCTTTCCATAGTCCTCAGAGTTTTTGTGCGTCTTGTCGACTGTTTTTGAATATTTTCTTCGACCAAATCTGCAGTAAACACTCCACCTCCGCATCACACCAACGGGAACCTTTCGCCGCCATTGTTTTAAATGTCCGCGCATGGTCCCTCCTTCTTTTTTCTATGTCCCAACAGGCGCACATAAAATGACGTCAGAACCGCCGTAGGCCTCGTGCTCGTACCCATACACGTGCGCACGCTCGTGCTTGTACATGTGCAAACGTGCTTTACAAAAGCCCACCTCTCCCAAACGGGCCGTTGCACTCACACTGGTCAAACGAACTAGACTTTAGCTGTGAAACGTGCTTGGGCACGGTACGGATGGACAGTGTGAGTGCGCCCTTAAAGTGCTTTTTTGCAACAAAATAAGACAACCCCTTTGTGACACGTTCAGCATCTGTTCTTCTGTTGATGTAAGCAGCAAGTGCTGGTGGAGCGAGATTGTTAGTGACCTTTAAAACAGTGATGGGAGTGTTGTTTTTTTTTTCTATCTAGAATTTTTATTGCTTGTTTGTTTTGTGATTCACGTGGTTTTAATGTGCTCAAGTTGGCCTGCCACCAGCTTGTCAAACAATAATTCAGAGGACTAAAAATCATAGTGTAAAAACTTTCTTAGCAGCCTCTGTAGACTGATTTTCTGATGGAACGAAAATTTGCGATATTGAATTTGGTAGTTTTGAATCAATTAACACACTAAAATATTTAAATTCACTCACTTCCGCTAAAATTATGTGATGGTCACTAGTGGGTTTATCATAGACGGAGAATCGCCTGTCATGTGCTGCATGTGTGAAAGTATCTGGACCTGATTCTCCTGAAATTGTCCAGGGTTCATATGTGAGACACACACACACACACACACACACACACACACACACACACACACACACACACACACACACACACACACACTGACGTCAGTCTATCAGCCTTGCTGTGTCTCTGCGGTCCATCCAGGAAGAGACAGAAGGCTGAGCAGCCAGAGGTAAAGACCTCCACTGAGCTACAACAGTGTGTGTGTGTGTGTGTGTGTGTGTGTGTGTGTGTGTGTGTGTGTGTGTGTGTGTGTGTGTGTGTGTGTTCATGTGAAGACATAGGGTGGGGACAGATACAGATTATATAATCATGTCATGATGGATCACCAGGTGTGTCAGTAATCTACACACACATGCATAAATCTCGCCTCAGTGACATCAGAGCGCCCAGTGCTCATTATTTTCTTTATTTTTATCTTCAATATTCCCTTTTGATATAATTAAACAGGTGTTTATCTGATTAAAAAACAAAAGAATTGTGGGACGGCCGGTGGAACAGTGGTTAGAGCAGTCGCCCCATGTAAAGCGGCTCAATGTCCTCGGGGCAGCGTCCGCAAGTTCGACTTTGACCCGCCTTTGTGCCTTTGCTGCGTGTCTCCCCCTCTCTCTTTCACCCCATTTCCTTCCTTTATGTCCTATAAAATAGAGGCTTGAAAAACTACCAGAAAAATAATCTTTAATAATAATTTAAAAAAGAATTGTGGAAAATAAATGAAGGAAATTGTTGCAAATACCATTTTTAGTAAAATCATTCTGTACGTTTGTCAGTGTCCATCAGTGGGGAAATGTAACTTAGTACTTAGGTATTGCACTTAAAGTGAAATTCCAGTGTAAGATCAGGGTCTTTTAAGGTAAATTGGGTCATCAAATAAGCCATCAAGAAGATTTTTTTCGTGTATGAACTATTAACGTAGATTTACTGGAGAGACACTAACAGCCTGCTGTTGCTAACACGGATAAGCTCGAGTTGGACGCATTAAAACGTCTTTTTTAATACTGCTCAAAATAACACCAAACCTCTGCAGTAGCATGATTAGAGTTTGCATTAACCGAAACACCCACAACGTAGTATATGAACCAAAGACTGTATAAAAAAAGGACGTAGCCTCTCCGTCTGGGCCTGTTCTCTCTACTTGATCCAATCATATTCACCTCTGAGAGCTGCCATCTTGTCAGACTCCTCCTCATTTCCTCTTACCAAAAAAGGGCATTGATGTGACGTTGGGGGGAGGGACATACGGCCATCTGGGTGACGTTTACAGAATTAGCCACATTAGCTTCTGGTAGCTAGGCTACCAGAACACGTTACTCGATAAACAGGAGTGGAAGTCCCGTGTCTCTAGCGGAGACTACACTGGCTATGATATGAAATAAAGTTTGGGAAAGACTGTGAATGTTCTCATTTGTCCAGGTCATCGTTCCACAAAGCAATTTCAGTCCAAAAGCAAAACCAGTCCCAGCCTGGTCAGATGCGTACATGAACTGATGAAGCCTCTTGGATGAGAGGTGAAACGTCTTTCTAGACAAATAACCAAGTCCAGTTGCTTTTGACTGAAATTGCTTTGGGGATAAAGTTCGGGAAAAAAAAAACACCGGCTCGGCGAGTCGAGTGCAGGCACTCCCGTGTCTCTAGAGGAGATTACATCGGCTCCAGGAGTGAAATTCAGTTAGCATTTACGATCTATGATTTAAACTTATATTAATCACATTTCCATGCTCATAGACTGCAAACCACCGACCCTCACAGACCGAATCCTCCCGGTGCTCCAGATTAGGATCTAGTGTTTGTGTCATAGATAGTAGGCTGTATTGTAAGGGCGTGATCACACTGTCCTTTTGGCCGCGGCCAAAACCGTTTTTTCAGCTAAAGTCTAGTACCTTTAAGCCATGTGAGTGCACCCGCTCCGCGCTCAACTGCGGCCAGCGGACCGTCCACGGCCCGCTTGAAAGAGGTGGGCTTTAGCGGAGCCGTTTGCACATGTACGAGCACGAGCGTGCGCACGTGTACGAGCACGAGCACGAGCCCTACGGCAGTAGCGTTATGTGCGCCTGTTTGGACATGTAAATAGAAGGACGGACCATGCGCGGACATTTAACAACAACAACAATGGCGGTGAAAGGTTCACGTTGGTGTGGTGCGGAGGTGGAGTGTCTACTGCAGATTTGGTCGATGAAAATATTCAAAAACAGTCGACAAGACGCACAAAAACTCTGAGGTCTATGGAAAGATTTGTAAACAAAGCCACACACACGCGATCAATGCGTGTGACGTGTTACGGCTTGATGGCGTATGGACAGCAAGAAGCATTGGCCGAGGCCCAGGCAGTGTGAGTACAAACGGGGCTGGGGCGCGGGGGGGAGAGGGAGGGGGGACAAGTACCCTAAAGTCCGGGTCGTGGTCTGGGAGGACAGTGTGAGCAGACCCTAAGTCATGGTCCAAGTGGTGTGGCTATTTTATTTGCATAACAAAGCTAACGTTAGCTAACGGTTTGTTCCTAAACCATCTGTTGGTACAGTTGATGGAGGTGCAAACCATCTTGTCACTTATGGTAACCCCACCTCACGTATAACCCCAGTCCAGGTCGAAATGAGGGAGTTAGCGTGATAATCCTGAAAACTAGCCTCAGAGGCGAAGTGATGGCCAGAGGCTAACTGTCACTCAAGAGCCCCTAATTATTAATAAACTTTAACCTCCAATAAATAAAAAAAACTAGCCTGTTACAAAAATATTCACCCTCCTAAGTGTTGTCATGGAGATATGACTTAAACATACAGACTAGAATGTTTTTTTGTAAACAAGCCCTTGGTACGGCCTCTCTTCTCTGCCAGTCTTTTTCTCTACTGCTTTACTGGCAGGTATGGAGGGCCTTGTTTGATTAACCAAGCCTTCTTTAGATGTGGCCTCCTGAAGGCATAAAAGGCCTACCAGCTGGGAGCTCACTCTGACTCAGGCCTGCTGCAGCACCACCACCAGCTTCTCCTTTGTTTGGTTTGATGCACCTTTCATTTGGGCTGCCGCTGGACTATAAACTGAACTGGACAACACACACCAGCCCCCTGTACAGGAAGACACAAAGCAGGTGGTACTTCCTGAGGAGACTGTGGTCCTTCAACATCTGCAGCAAACTGCTGTAGATGTTTTACCAGTCTGTGGTCACCAGTGTCCTCTTCTACACTGTGGTGTGTTGGGGGGGCAGCATATCCAAGAAGGACACCTCCGGACTGGATAAACTGATCAGGCGGACTGGCTGTGGTCGGCATGAAACTGGACTCACTGATGACAATAGCAGAGAGGAGGACACTGGACACACTGTTGGACATTGTGGACATTGCCAGCCACCCCCTGCACACCGTCATCAGCACCCAAGGGAGCCTGTTCAGTGGAAGGCTGCTCCTGCCCAAGTGTAGGACCAACAGGCTCAAGAACTCCTTTGTCCCTCAGGCCGTCATCCTCTACAACTCCTCACTCGGGGGGAGGAGGAAATAAAGAGGACAGAAGGAGTGGGAGGCACTCACTGTGCAATTAATAATCTACTCTTACATACCTGGACACTTAGCTTCTTTTCTTTGTGCAATAACTTTATCCACCACTTAAGTGCAACAATTTAATCTTACTGCTCATTTCTGTCATATACAGTCATACATATTTTATATTTTACATTTCTTCTACATTTAACTTCTCTGATTTAACTTTCTGTTAATTTTATTTGACCTGTATTCTTACATCTACAAGATTATTGGGTATCCTATTTTGTATTTTTTAATACCTCCCTTGTGTTTTTGTAAGCTGCTGGAAATTCGATTTTCTTGCGGGAGTCATACCAAAGGGATCAAGTCTAAGTCTAAGAGCGTGCTCACACTATCCTTTTGGCCGCGGCCAAAACCGGTTTTTCAGCTAAAGTCTAGTACCTTTAAGTAGTGTGAGCGCACCCGCTCCGCGCTCAACTGGGGCCAGCTGGGCCGCCACGGCCCGCTTGAAAGAGGTGGGCTTTAGCGGAGCCGTTTGCACATGTACGAGCACGAGCGTGCGCACGTGCACGCGCACGAGCCCTACGGCAGTAGCGTTATGTCCGCCTGTTCGGACATGTAAATAGAAGGACGGACCATGCGCGGACATTTAACAACAACAACAATGGTGGTGAAAGGTTCACGTTGGTGTGGTGCGGAGGTGGAGTGTTTACTGCAGATTTGGTCGGATGAAAATATTCAAAAACAGTCGACAAGACGCACAAAAACTCCGAGGTCTGTGGAAAGATTTGTAAACAAAGCCACACACACGCGATCAATGCGTGTGACGTGTTACGGCTTGAAGGCGTATGGACAGCAAGAAGTATTGGCCGAGGCCCTGGTAGTGTGAGTACAAACGGGGCTGGGGCGCGGGGGGGAGAGGGAGGGGGGACAAGTACCCTAAAGTCCGGGTCTCGGTCTGGGAGGATAGTGTGAGCGCGCCCTAAGAGCGTGATCACACTATCCTTTTGGCCGCGGCCAAAACCGGTTTTTCAGCTAAAGTCTAGTACCTTTAAGTAGTGTGAGCGCACCCGCTCCGCGCTCAACTGGGGCCAGCTGGCCCTCCACGGCCCGCTTGAAATAGGTGGGCTTTAGCGGAGCCGTTTGCACATGTACGAGCACGAGCGTGCGCACGTGTACGCGCACGAGCACGAGCCCTACGGCAGTAGCGTTATGTCCGCCTGTTTGGACATGTAAATAGAAGGACGGACCATGTGCGGACATTTAACAACAACAACAATGGCGGTGAAAGGTTCATGTTGGTGTGATGCGGAGGTGGAGTGTTTACTGCAGATTTGGTCGCATGAAAATATTCAAAAACAGTCGACAAGACGCACAAAAACTCTGAGGTCTGTGGAAAGATTTGTAAACAAAGCCACACACACGCGATCAATGCGTGTGACGTGTTATGGCTTGAAGGCGTATGGACAGCAAGAAGTATTGGCCGAGGCCCAGGTAGTGTGAGTACAAACGGGGCTGAGGCGCGGGGGGGAGAGGGAGGGGGGACAAGTATCCTAAAGTCCGGGTCGTGGTCCGGGAGGACAGTGTGATCACGCCCTAAGTCTACGTCTAAGTCAACATGCTTACACCATATTTCCACTCATCCATACACTACCAACACAACTGATAATATAATACACGATAATACTCTACAGTTATTAATAGTTAATTTGGTTGATTTTGGTTTAATAAATTACTTTTTGAAACATTGATGTCTGTGTGGCCTCCCTTTTTGTTACCATCTTTGAGCCCGATGGTAACAAATGGGGGCTTGTCTGGGATCTGGTTCTGGAAAGTTGGTAAGAATAAAAGGGAGTTTCACACAGATTTTGGTGTCTGTTCCAGTATGTGGGTTACATTGCATGTGCTGGCTTTGGTAATATCACTCTTTTTTCTGAAATGAGGGTATTTCTAGTTGTCTTCCCTTTTTTGTTTTAGTTTATTTTTGTGCTGTCAGTGGGTAGAGCAGTTGTCTCGGGTGTACTTCAGGACTGTCCAGGTTATTTAGGGCATAGCAGGATTTCAACCGGGTCACTGGGTTCAGTGCTTAAAATACCACAACAGCGAGTCATGAAGACTAGGGTCAAGTGAGTTAGCTAGTATTGGTTAGGCAGTTACTCAGAGGGATTGGGTTCCAGATTTAAAGTTGCCATCTGACATATCGGAAACTAGTGACAAAATCTAGTGGTTTAAATGTTTGGTGCTGGTTAAAATACCCTTTAAATATTCAAAATGTCTTCTATTAAATCTCCAAGTGAAGAATTTCTAAATTCCTATAAAAAAAAAGATCAGCTTTTTAAAGTGTCTGACTATTATAATCTGGAACTAACGAAAAAGTTAAACAAAGATGAATTGTTGGTCACATTGAAGGTAGAAATGGTAATCATGTCTGTATTTGCTAGGACATATGATCAGCCAAAGCAACTGCTTTTTTTACAACTACAAAGAGATCAGGAGACCTCTCTAGAGTTGGAAAGGTTATGACAGAAGGCGCACCTGGAAATGGCTTTTGCTGAGTCAAAACAAAAGATGGATTTGGAGTGAGGGTACATTTTTGCCTGGGTCACAAAAGGCTGTAGATCCTGTAGGCTATGTTCCTCCTACTCCATCGTTTAACATTGCTGATAGTTTGAGGCTAATGCAAAAATGTAATTTTCTTTCTGTTTGAACATTTAAGCAGAGGCAAGACAATGGAGTGATGCTGATCGTACCCTCCTGCTTCAGTGTGTATTCACTGGGAAAGCCCAGGAGACTCTCTCTGCAATGAGTGTTACTGATACTAAAAACTACCGATTGGTTAAAGAGGCTATACTTTGGGCATTTGAGTTGGTACCGGAGGCATATTGTTAGAGATTTAGGTTACTTAGGAGGGAGAAGCAGTCTCACACTGAGTTTGCATGTGCCATCCATTTTAACCTGTGGTGCACTGCTTCACAGATAGAAACTCTTGTTTGAACAATTTAAAAATATTTTGCCTGATTCTGTCGCTACTTACAGAAATAAACAGAAAGTAAGCAAACATTCATCTCATCTTCATCTCATCTCATCTTCATCCGCTTATCCGGGGTCGGGTCGCGGGGGGCAGCAGCTTTAGCAGGGGACCCCAAACTTCCCTTTCCCGGGCCACATTAACCAGCTCTAACTGGGGGATCCCAAGGTGTTCCCAGGCCAGCGTGGAGATCTAATCTCTCCACCTGGTCCTGGGTCTTCCCAGAGGCCTCCTCCCAGCTGGACGTGCCTGGAACAGCTCCCTAGGGAGGTGCCCAGGGTTCATCCTTACTAGATGATCCTGAACCACCTCAACTGGCTCCTTTCAACGCAAAGGAGCAGCGGCTCTACTCCGAGCTTTCCCTACCCTACTCCAGGTAGGGAATGAGTCCTTACCCCAAGTGAAGGAGTTCAAGTACCTCGGGATCATGTTCACGAGTGAGGGGACGATGGAGCGTGAGTTCGCCGGAGAATCGGAGCAGCGGGGGCGATGTTGCAGTCGCTCTACCGCACCGTTGTGACGAAAAGAGCTCGATCTACCGGTCAATCTGCGTTCCTACCCTTACCTATGGTCATGAAAGCTGGGTCATGACCGAAAGAACGAGGTCGCGGGTGCAAGCGGCCGAAATGGGTTTCCTCAGGAGGGTGGATGGAGTCTCCCTTAGAGAGAGGGGGAGAAGTTCAGCATCCGTGAGGAACTTTCAGAGGCTGCTAAATTAGTTGAGGAGTTTGTAGTGACCCTTAAAGGTTTTTTGTTGTAGATAATCGCAGTCATGGAGATTCTACTTTCAGTGAGAGTAATGCTCATTACAGTAAACATTTGACAGAGGGGACAGATACGTTCTCAGGTAAGGCAGACCATGGGTTACAGGGAAAGTTTGATCCTGACAACATCTGTAATTATTGTTTTGGTAAGGGACATTGGAGAAATGAGTGTCCGGTGTTAAGAAAAAAGTCACAGCTTGGCTATGTTCCAGCTAAACCATTGGGGGCTGTGGCATCTAGGCATGCAGGAGAAATGGCCAAGGTTATTGCTGCCGTGAGGGCACACACAAAAACCTCTGTGATCACAGCTCCTGTTGTTGACCAAGATCAGACAAATCGTCCGGATGAGATAGACCCCGGTTACAAAGCATCTGTGTCAGATGGTTACGTTTCACTTGTTGGTAGTGGAAGTAAAGTAAATGTAAAGATATTAAGAGATTCATGGGATCTGGACTTATTGTACAGTCTGCGCTGCCTTTCTCTCCTGAGACAACCACTGGTTAGTGTGTTGAGGTCCGAGGAATGGGTTTGACAGTCTTCTCTGCTCCACAACATAAATTGACACTATTTTAGGATCTGCTGGGAGACAATGTGGTCATGGGTGTGCGTCCTTTTTTGCCTATGGGGGGAGTACAGGTCATCTTAAGAAATGACCTGGCTGGAAATCGAGTTTGGCCAAAAGTGATGCAGGAGGGTTTCCCAATCTCACAAGTAGACGGTGCTGAGGTTTCCAACACTTCTAATATGGTGTTTAGCGCCTGCGCTGTAACGCCTGCTTCAAGCCTTGCCAGTGGTGATACCTCTCTGGAGGATAAAGTTAAAAAAATGTGAGTCTGTCTTTCTAGTGACTGATTTGCCTTTGTCTTTTTGTGACCTGGTGAAAGAACAAAAAGATGATCCCACCCTTCAGGCTCTGTACAGCCAAGTTCTCCCTGATAGGGATGTAGCAAGTGCGTGAGAAAATGGGTGCCACAAGGGGATTGTTTTGTGGGAGACGAGGTGGGGAGGATAGTTATACCATCTAGGTTGAGGCATACTGTTCTTTAAACTGCTCGTGATGGCATAGCAGGCCATTTAGGTGTAAGGGAAACATATGAACGTGTTAGCAGATACTTTTTTTGGCGACTTGAAAAGACATATCTCATCTGCATTTATCAAAACTTGTAAAACATGTCAGCTGTCCAGAAAACCAAGTCAGGCGTTAACGTCTGCACACCTGTATCCTATTCCAGTTGCTGAACATTTGTTTGAACACCTTATAGTGGATTGTGTTGGACACTGGCACGCTCTAAAGCGGGCAGTTACCTCACAACCATATCAGTGTTAAATGTTCTGACACAGTTTATATCTATTGTTGGTAAAGATCAGTGGTCGAACTTTACATCAAAACTGTTTTCTGAGGTGTTAAAGAAGTTAAATGTTAAACATTCACAGTCCAGTGCCTACCATCCTCAAAGCCAAGGAGCTCTACAGTGGTTCCACCAAACACTAAACAACACACACCGTTCATATTGTACTGAGTTGGATCGGGACTGGGAGGAGCCGTTACCTTGGATGATGTTAGCTGCTAGGGAAGTGTCCCAAGAGAGTCTCGGTTTCAGTCCTGACGACCTGGTTTTTGGTCTTATGCTAGGGGCTCGTTAGCATCCTTGCAAATGATTGGCAAGCCAAGGAGGCTCCAACCAATTGATAGACTATGTCCATGGTTTCAGGCAGCGCCTGTACAGAGAAAATCTAATGTTCAGAGAAAAGCTACAATCGGCCAAACTAAAATGAAAGGCATCTATAATCGGCGTACAGAATGACGCAAATTTAGTCCAGGAGATCAAGATTTAGCAATTCTGCCTTTAGTCGGCTCTCTTTTCAGGCATTATACAATCTCTAAAAACTGTCTGACCTGAACTGTCAATAACTGTTGAAGATAGGAGGAAGTCAGTGCAGTTGTGTCATATTAACATCTCTCCTTATTTATACTGTGGCAGATGCTGTTTCGCCTCTTTCTTCAGATGCTGCCGCAGTTGCAGTGGGTCCGTCGTCCCAGCCTCTTGATTTGGAAGTGGCAATGAGGAAGACTGTACACCAGATGATGGGCTTTTGAGAGGTCATCTTAGAAATTCGTCACTGGCCAACATTGAAGTTATTTTGGATCATTTGCCTGAACCAAAGCGAACAGAGTTGGTGACTCTTATCAAAGGATGCCTTTTTCTAGATATTCCATCTCGCACCGCTCTCATAGAACATGACATAGAGGTCGAAGATGCCAAGCCAATCTGACAACGCTTTTATCGCATGTCACCTGAAAGACATGAACGTTTAGAAGCAGAAGTCAAATATATGGTTGAAAATAACAATGCTGAGCCATGTGGATCTATTTGGTCTTCCCCGCTGCTTGTTAGTTAAAAAACCTGATGGTAAATTTAGACCATGCACTGATCTACGCATGGTAAACAAAGTAACCAAGCCTAATTTGTTTCCACCTCCATGCATTGAGATGTCGAAATGTCGACCAGCTTGGGTCTGCTCAGTTTGTCAGTAAATTTGATTTACTTAAAGGCTACTGGCAGGTTCCTTTAACTTCTAGAGCTACGGAGATTGCTTCTTTTATCACATCCATTTGGGTTACGTAATGCCCCTGCCACCTTTCAGCGTCTGATGAATCGGGTGATGGCAGGTCTTGTGGGCTGCCCTGAGTATTTAGACGATGTTGTGATATACATTGACATGTGGGAAGACCATGTTCAGCGTATCAGGGCTCTGTTTGACCGTTCGGTTTGGGCTTCTTTGACCATTCATTTTGGTTTGCTGAAGCAACAGTTATCTACCTAGGTAAAGTGGTTGGCCAAGGACAGGTGAGGCCACTAAGAGCTAAAGTGCTGGCAGTTGATTAGTTTCCTGTCCCAACTAATAAAAAGGAACTCTCTCATTTCCTGGATATATTGGGGTATTATCATTTACTATTTTGTAGAAATTTCTCCTCTGTGGCTTCTCCACTTACATCTCTTCTGAGTCTAAAGTTACATTTGAGTGGTCTGAGGCATATGTGGATGATAGTCGACTTAGGCTTAGACTTTTCTTTATTGATCCCTTTGGGATGACTTCCGCAAGGAAATTGAATTTCCAGCAGCTAACAAAAACACAAGGGAGGTATAAAAAAAATACAGTATAAGCTAACCAATAAACCCTTATCTAAATACATTAGTTAAATGTAGAGGAAATGTACAAGATGAAATATGTATGACTGTATATGATAGAAATGAGCAGTAAGATTAAATTATTGCACTTAAGTGGTGGATAAAGTTGTTGCACAAAGAAAAGAAGATAAGTGTCCAGGTGTGTATGAGTAGATTATTAATTGCACAGTGAGCGGCTCCCACTTCTTCCCTTCTGTCCTCTTTATTTCCTTCTCCCCACGAGTGAGGAGTTGTAGAGGATGACGGCCTGAGGGGACAGTAAGGTGGTGGGAGCTGGGTCTGTACTAATGCAGGAAAATGGGAATGGTGTTGAGTGCACGGTGAGTTACTTTTCTAGGAAGTTTATCACCCATCAGCTAAACTAGTCTTTTGTTGAAAAGGAGGCACTGGCACTCATTTGGGCTTTGATACATTTTTCATAACCCATTAACCTTTCTCCATTCACTACAGAATCCCAATCAACGGCTGATGCATTGGTGTCTTTTTCTCCAGCCTTTTCATTTGGACATTACTGAGAAACCGCTCTGTTGTGCAAACTACTCCTACTGGCCACTCGAAGAACTGCCGTTTTGGCACTTCCGTATTGGATCAACAAGGTAGTCGCTGTGGCGGGGGCTTTATGTGAACAGAGAGTGTTTTGAAAGACACAAAAAATTGTCTTGATTGCTTATTCGATGACCCGAAGACCCGTGCATGATTTTACACTGGAATTTCACTTTAAGTAAGTACGGATTTGAGGTACTTGTATTCCCCTTTGATGCAGTTTTCATGCACAGAACCAAAAAAACAAAACTGTATTCGTCACAGACACACACACACACACACACACACACAAACACAAACCAGAAGAAAAAGAGACCGTGACTGAGCTAGCGAGAAACTGGTGTGTGTTGCACCAGCATGTGATATGTGCAGCTGTTATATGTGTGTAGCTCCCGGTGGCCGTGCAGATACAGAGTTGACATTGATTTGTCTTTGAGGATGAGACAGCCCTTCCCCCGTGGCTTGTATCTTCATTTCTGAAACCTCTACTACTTTTCTCCGTTCCTCACACAGCACAATTGATCTCCAACAGACTTGTTTCCTTCTCCTCACTCAGACCTTCCATCTTCCTCCTTTCCTCTCCAATTTTCACCTCAACCCTCTCCATCACTCGCTTTCTCAATCCTTAATTCTTCTCATCTCTAATCACAAATTCACTAAAACACAAAATGAGTAATTTGTTAGGCAGGAAGGCGGCTTTATTTAATGGCAGATGCAAAGGGCTGGGATAGTTTAATTGTGTAATTGTATTGATTTAGTTGCGGTGAAGGAAAAGAAATGTGGTGATGATGGAAATGTTGTTTTAAGTACCAGTAATTTGATCTTTTGCTTAGCCCCTTTAATGCTAGCAGTGAGGCTCTGGTGATGGAAATGGTGTTCAGTCAGCCCACCACTCTGCTGCAAGCTGAAATATTTCAACAACTATTGGATGGATTATTATGAAATTTGAAGCACAGATCTATGTCCTCCCTAAGGATGATTCATAATAAATTGTGTCATCTCTGACTCTTCCTGTAGTGCCATCATGAGGTCAACATTTAAATGTAACCAGTACTTTGTTGTTTATGATAAAATATGTGGCCCAACTTCACTACTGCCATTGAGCACGGAGAAGGGAAATAAGTCTGAAGTGGTCTAAACTCAGCCAAAGCTCCCGCTTATGGTGCCACACGTAGACACATGTCTGTCTTACAATGATGTTCTGTTTTACAACAAGCAATGCTAAAGTTTTGACCTCTAAACACCTGCAAAATTAACTGCGTTCCAATCAGTACTTGCTGCTCAGTGCCAGTTGGCAAATGTTAGCCTTTTAACACACTGAACCAGGGGTCAGCAACCATAGGCATGGTCGCCACCATTGGCAGCTTAACCAATGTCACACTAGCAACACGTGTGCAAGAAATGTTTGGGAAAATGTAGTGCTTTCTCTTCCACATGCCAAATAACCTTTTATACTCACACTGGTCAAACGAACTAGACTTTAGCCGTGAAGTGTGCTTGGGCACACTTCAAATGGACAGTGTGAGTGCGCCCTTAGTGTTACTATTGTGAGCATGCATGTTGATGTTAATATTTGCCTGGGATAATCTTTATGTGTCCTTTGCTAGAATAGTAGAATTAATTTACACATTTCTAAGACACTACAAGTTTCTATTTAATTTCAATTAAATTTTACAAGACAAGTCAGCTTACTGGAGAAAGCCAACTGTAATGTTTGCTTAAATGCATTTACTGATTGAAAGACTAAACTCTGAAGTGGGTTATATAGACTTTAGACTTTCTGACTATACTTCAGACAATATAGACTTTGGGGTGACATGGTGGTGTGGTGGTCAGCACTGTCGCCTCACAATAAGAGGATTCCTGGTCTGAATCTCAGATTGGGTCCTTCTGTGTGTAGTTTGCATGTTCTCCTGTAATGCTTGTCCGTCTCTGTTTGTCTCTATGTGCCCTGCGATAGACTGGTGTCCTGTCCAGGGTGTACCCCGCCTCACGCCCGATGTCAGCTGGGATCGACTCCTGCCCCCCTGCGACCCTGACAGGGACAAGAGGTTGAAGATGACTGAATGAAGTTACTTTCATGTTAAAACAGTTGAAGAATGCACCTTTAAATATTGACTGGTTTTATTTCTCTGACTGAAGTGGAGGATCGGCCTTTCAGCATCTTTAATGTTTTTACAAACAACCTGTTCCTCTCTGCCTTAATGGGCTTGGTCCCCCTGTGCTGCAGTCTGAATCCCAATCACATGTTGGGAAAGTCCCAGGAGAGAGCGGGTTCAATTCCTCATTCCAGCCTTTCATTTGCTGTATCACTCACTTTGTGCGCGTGTGTGCAAGTGTGTTCAAGTGTGTTACAGAGTAAATAATGATTTTGTGGCCATGTGACTGTGCCTGTGTGTATAGGGGGTATGGGAAGAGAGGGATGAGAAGTAAACAGGAAGAAAATAATACGTAAAAATGAAATGAACAAAAAAAAACATCAGAACTTTTAAGTGCAACAAGCCATGTTTCCATTCACCTATTTTTTTTGCGATTTGTGAAGTTTCACTCCTCAATTGTGAACAAAAAGCTTTTACCATTGCTTGAGGTGGTTTTTGCCTTCATTGAAGAAGAGTTGGTGCTCTGAGTGGGAAACGTGCATACTGTACATGTTAAACCTCTGTGTTATTTGCACGTACATATTGTACAAACATGCCTGTGAGGGTGTGTGTAACTGGCTTCACAAAATGTCAAATAACTACATGAGCAGACAGCAGCTGGTTCCCTCTGTGAATGACTAATGCCATCACCAGTCATGCCACTGGGTACTACTCAGCTGGGCTCCCACACAAACACACTCATGCACATTGATGCTTGCATATGCACAAGTACACACCAGGCACACACAATCGCATTGACTGTACAAAACGAATTTATAAGTTTATAAGTTTGTTCAGGGGCTACACAGTGGTGTAGTGGTTAGCACTGTTCTCCCTGTGTATGCGTGGGTTTTCTCCGGGTTCTCCGGTTTCCTCCCACAGTCCAAAGACATGCACGTGTTAGGTTAGGGCTGTGGTTGACAACTTTGTCACATGGTGTGAGCTGAACCACCTGCAGCTCAACACAGCAAAAACCAAAGAGCTGGTGGTGGATCTGAGGAGGACAAAGACACCAGTGACCCCAGTTTCCATCCGGGGGCATAACATGGACATTGTAGAACACTACAAATATCTGGGGGTGTTCATTGACAATAAACTGGACTGGACTAAGAACACTGAAGTCCTTTACAAGAAGGGACAGAGCCGCCTCTATTTTCTGAGGAGGCTCCGCTCCTTCAACATCTGTCGGACCATGCTGAGGATGTTTTATGAGTCTGTGGTGGCTAGTGCTTTTATGTTTGCTGTAGTGTGCTGGGGCAGCAGACTGAAGGTTGCAGATGCCAACAGACTCAATAAACTGATCAGAAAGGCCAGTGACATTGTGGGGGTGGAGCTGGACACCTTGGCTGCAGTATCAGACAGGAGGATGCTGTCGAAGGTGCGGGCGATACTGCAGCATGGCTCTCACCCTCTCCACAACACTCTGGCTGAACAGAGGAGCACCTTCAGCCAGAGACTGATTGCTCCTAAATGCACCACTGAGCGCCACAGGAGGTCATTCTTACCTGTGGCCATTAAACTGTACAACTCATCTCTTTAATTATCGGACTCTTGACTACTTAAAAACAAAACAAAACAAAATATAAATATCTGTTCTCATTTCATTTCATTTGCCATAACAACCAAATTGTACAGTGTATATATCTCAGATTGTATTTTCACACCCACTTCAGATTGTTTACTTGATTGTTTATTATTTATTTGTACTGTATTTTATTGGCTATTTATTAGCTACTTAGATTTATTTTAATTGTATTTTATTGAATCTTTACTTTATTTTATTTCTACTTTATTCATCTTTATGGCTTGTTTCTACTGTGCACGGAGCATTCGAACAAAAGAATTTCCCCCCGGGGATCAATAAAGTATTCTGATTCTGATTAATTGGTGTCTCTAAAAAATTGCCCGTAGGTGTGAATGGTTGTCTGTCTCTGTCCGTCTCTATATGTCCTGTGATAGACTGGCGTCCTGTCCAGGGTGTACCCCGCCTCACGCCCGATGTGAGCTGGGATCGGCTCCAGCCCCCCCGCGACCCTGACCCCGGGATAAGCGGTTGAGATGAATGAATGAATGAATGTATTTGTTCATGGACAGATGAGCAACCTGTGATAAAGCTTCTGCTAGCAACATAAAGAAATGTTGGTTCTTCAAAAAACGACAAACACAGATTTATTTCCTCTCGACTCAAAATCTAGCCTAGCATCACCGGACTAATCACAAATGGATATTAGTCAGGAATATCTCAACCACATTTTTGATTAGCAAAGGACGTTATCAACAGTGCAGAGCAAAATACCTCCATGCTCTGGATACATTTCGATAGACCTTGTTGTGGAAATGGATTTCTTCAATAACGATCAACAAACAGGATCAGCTTTTTCTCCGTGGTTTATTTTGCCAAAGCATTTTCCTCTGCAGACAAAAATATGTTTACCCCTGTGTCCTCACAAAGTTAGAGTCTAGCAGGAATGACGATGAGCCAAATCTCACACAGTCTTTTAGGGAAAGAGACAGGACGCGATAAGCCTTGGTTGGGTGACGTCTTTAGACCAAACAAAAAACATTCTGAACCTCTCTCATCACAAGGTCTCTAACACAGGGTACAGATGCACAAATATGCCATTACACCATCATGAGTTCGTTATTTGCGTTATCCATTAAGAAGGTGAGACAGAGGAGACACTGGACTGTGTCTGACCTGACAAAACTATGATTATGAATTAAAAATATCCAAAATTCCCACAACAACCTACAACGAATCAGAGCAATGAAATGTGACCTAAACCGATCACAACACCAAAAAAGGGCGGTGCTTGGTCCATGGAAGACAATGGCAGCCGGGTCCCAAATTTTCTCTCCAATTACAGTTAAACAGTACACTTAAGTGTGTCTCTGATACAGAAAACAAACAGACCTGCAGAATGCATCATCAGTCATCATCTTAAACCCAGCCCATGAGATAAACGGTTGGGATTGGTCCATCGGATCCCAAGCTGCTGGAAACCCAGGCTACTCAAAACCTGCGGACCCTCAGCTTTGCCTTCCACTCGTGTGGCTTGAAATATGCACAATGCACGTTCATGGCATTTGTTGGAATAATTGTACATAAAGTAATCTCATATTTACTCAAATTGCCCTTACATATAATCTAACCTTACTTGGTGTGTGTGAACAGCTAAATTGTGTAGAGTTGTTTTACAGGTAGAAGAAATCAGATAAGTGTGACTGCTGATGAGTCACCAAAGAGGTATCTGTGCAAAAACAGACACTGCTCAACTGATTGAAGACAGAACATGTTTTAAGGACAAGCAACATGTGCCCCCTCTCCCTTAGAGTTGTAAACTCATGAAGATAATGAATTGTTTAAATGTGACGAGTTGCAGTTGTGTGCCCCCTCACCTTTAGAGCTATAACACAACTAACTAACGAACTAAAGGAAATAAAAAGAAAGGGCTCGGCAGAGTGTGCTTCAGAGCGGTAGGAGATTGTAACTGAACGCATCTCTGTCCGTTCTCCTTGCAAGTAAAACATATAACTCTTGTCTTTCTCTCTTTTGGTATGTTTTGGATGTTTTAGGTTGTTTGAACCTGACAGCATTGAACACTTAATGAACTCAATAGGTCAGGTCTCAGTTATGCCGAGGCACCATATCAACATACTAAACATAATACGTGTTGTTGTGGTTTTTCAACACAATGTAACATTTTATTAAAGTAATATTATTTACTCATTATTGTCTCAAATGTCCTCTGCAGATGTAAATCTCCACACACAGGCACAACATAAGAAAACACATGTATATATAAACGTCATCTTCATTCATTGTATAATCTTAATCACTGACTATTAGATTAGGAATAGTCCTGATGTTAGTGAAAAAATGTCCCTTTGATGATTTTCTGTTTCTTTTTTCCCTCACTCTGAGGTTTTTTCATCCTAAAAAGAGACAAAAAGAAAGAAACACATAAACAAAAACATAACACCAATGGTATAGCAGCTTGTCACAGCCCACACGTCGAGTATGTGACATCACTGAGATGCGATCACTGGCTATGATGTACAGTCATGTCTGTTTGTGTGAGAGAGATATTCAAAGAGACAAAAATAGTGCGGTCTCTTTTCGCTCAGGAGGGAGAAGGAAGAGGCACAGATGGAGCAGAGAAGCAGACCAGAGTGTTTGTTTGCTTTGTTTGCATGTGCTGCTTAAAGCCTATTTTTTGGCAGACATCACCAACAGAGCTCAGTGCCACAAATTCAACCTGGTGAGCCAAGCTTACAGCAGCAAGCAAGACAGTAATGGAGGGACTCTTCAACTGATGTTACCTGATGCCCAGGCAGTCATGGTCATGTAAAGAGGGTGGAATTAATGGGAGGCTACTGATGTGTTATCTGTCATGCTGTTGTTCATTAGCATGCTAACGTTTTGTAATTAGGACTAAATAAATTACAGCTGAGACGGATGGGAATGTCATTAGAGAGTCAGAAGATCATCAAATATCTTGGCAATACATTGAACAGTGGAGACGTTTCATTCAAAACCACAAATGTGAATTTCTTGGTGGAGCTAAAGAAGAAGTCAGGGGGTTACCAAAGTGCCTGGGATTCGTCTTCTGGGCATCAGGCATATCTGTGCACAATTATGTGCCAGTCCATCTAGTAGATGTTAAGATACTGTACACATGAATGTGTGTAATATTCAATGAAAGATACTTATCAGAATAAATTTGACCTGCTGTTGGCGCAAGAGGAAAAGTCAGAGGATCGCCAACAAGGATTCATCTTCTGGGGGAGATGAATGTCTGAACCAAGCGACAGTCTCTGGGGCTGAAAAATGAAAACCAAGGCATGAGTGCTAAAAACTGCCACTTGGTAAATGGTAAATGGATACTACTCATATAGCCTTTTTAGTCTTCTGACTACTCAAGGCGCTTCACACTCTTTGTCACATTCACCCATTCACCGATTCACACAGATGGCAGTGGACATCTACAGACCATCTAATCTAACACAACATCAACACACCCATGCGCAGCACGGGGAGCAATTTGGGGTTCTTGCCTAAGGACACTTTGACATGCTTCGGAGAAGCTGTGGATCAAACCGCCAATGTAAGACGACCCGCTCTACCTCTGATCCACAGCCACCACTTGGAAGTGGCTCAATCAGTGGTTGGTAAATGGACTTCACACTCTTTGTCACATTCACCCATTCACACATTCACACTGATGGCAGTGGACACTACATACCATCTAATGTTTAGATGGTGTGTAGTGGGTTTGTTTCCTTCACTCTGCTAACGAAGCCTTTGGTGCGCCCGACCATGGCTGCGGCTCCGTCAGTGCAGACACCCGTGCAGTTTTCCCACTTAAGTCCTCCTTTTTCGAGATACTCTGATGTGACCCGAAAAATTTCCTCTCCCGTTGTTCTTTCTGGCAAAGCCTTGCAAAACAGAAAGTTTTCTCTGATTACGTCTCCATCCACAAAACGCACATTGGCCAAGAGTTGAGCATGTCCACTAATATCCGTGGACTCGTCAAGTTGCAGCGCAAATTTCTCACTGATACGAATCTTTTCCAAAACCACACTTTCGATGTCGGCAGACATGTCATCAACACGTCTGGCAATTGTGTTATCTGAGAGAGGGACTTTGGCTACTTCTTTAACCGCCTCAGGTCCCAGCATCTCATATACAATGGCTTTGCAGGCGGGTAATATTAATGTCTCTGCCACAGTGTGGGACCGTTTGGATTTAGCTACAAGTTCAGCTACGTGGTAGCTAGCTTTAAGGGCTCTCTCATTTACCTTTGTGGTTTTTCTCATAAATGTTGCCTGTTTCTCCGTGTGTTCACGCAGGCGAACAAAATACTCCTTATTCTTGTTTTGAAGCGACGGGTGTTTCGTTTGGAGATGGCGTTTAAGCTTGCTTGGTACCATAGCACTGTTGGATAGCTTCTCACCACACACCAAGCACAACGGGATCCGTGTCGTTGCATCCCCGGTGGAAGTAGATCCAAATGAAACATAACTCTTGCTGTATTGCCTCGAGCTCACCGTCTTTGCTTTCTTTCCTCCACTCATACTAGGGCCTTCTTCTGGGTCCGAATTTTGTCCAGGGCCCAGTTCGGAATTGGCATTTTTCCTCTTCAAAAACTTCTCCATCACTGTCACCGTAGTCTCGCTTACCCACAATGCTTTTACCGCCAGCGGTCACTTTCATGCCTCACTAATTCTCTTGTCTCAACGTACAATGCAATTCACGACCTGATGCCATCTAGTGTTATGGAAGAGTTTTACATGATTACGCTCTCAGTCACTACTGCAGCAAGGACACTCGACAATGGTATATTATTTGCAGATAATTAATTTGTTTTCAAAAAATTTTTTTAGACCAATTAGGTGAAATTGGATAATTTCCCACGGCACACCTGACGATCTCTCACGGCACACTAGTGTCCCGCGGCACAGTGGTTGAAAAACTCTAATCTAACCATTCACACAGCTGGGGATCAAACCGCCAATGGAAGACGACCCGCTCTACCTCTGAGCCACAGCCGCCACTTGAGAGTGGCTCCAGAGGAGAGTCAATCCCCAAAGACATGGCATTTATGGCATAAACAAAAAGCCTGATACAAATAACTTTTTTGGTCTACACAGCTAATTTCTCCATGCCAAACTGTACAGGCCGGGATATTTTATATACCTCACCCATTTAGATTATGTTAAGGCTTATTAAGTTATGCATACTTAAGGCCGCTTTGAGGCAAACATGTGATTACCGTAGATTGTAGGCTTCATTCCACCTGCCTCAACTCCATCCATGCCACCTCATTTTTGGATTAGCCAGGATCAAGTGGCATCAGGCCGGAGCTGCCCACATTAACCTTTATATTGGTTCTTCAGAAATCTTTGGGTGATATCTCGGAGACTACATCAATATTTTATACAGTCTATGCTTCGAACAAATTCAAAGGCAATCCATCCAATGTTGAGATATTTCAGTCTGGACCAAAGTGGTGGACACACACACACACACACACACACACAAACAAAGATATTATCAAATACAAGTTACTCGTTCACACAATGAATTTTTTTTAGCATCTACCAGACTGAAATAGAAATGCAGCACATGTAGATAAAAAGCCTAATAGTGTGTTCAGCAGCCACACTGGTATTTTGGCAGACGTATATGTATTGTCTTTTTGATCCTGCAGCTGGCAAAGGATCTAAACAGGTTTACACTCATGCCAGCAAAGACTGAAATGATCCATAACACATATAGTTTTCTACAAAGATACAGAGACTAACCTGCAGATAATTCTCAATCATATACCGTAATTTCCGGACTATAAGCCGCTACTTTTTTCCCTCGTTCTGGTCCCTGAGGCTTATACAACGGTGCGGCTTTTCTACGGCTTGCGGTAACCAGGGGCGCGCACTACCGAGGATGCGCGAGACCGAGGCAGACATCTGGCGCCAGGTAACGAGAGCAAAACAAAGAGTAGGAGAGCGTTAGCGACACTTTGCGCGAAGGAAGTGTTCATGCAAACACCCTCAACATGGAAAACAAACGGAGAAGTGCATATGATGCTGCTTTTAAGTTAAAGGCAATCGATCTGGCTGTCAAAGAAGGAAATAGAGCTGCTGCACGTACCCTTGACATCAATGAATGGCTGGTTATTTTGATAACGTAAACGGCCGCGGGACTGCACTTTTAACCGTGTTACAGGCGAGCACTTTGTATTACTGTGCACCGTTGTATTATTTGTACTCTGCACGAATGCTGTTCGCCATGTCAAAGATGTGAAAGTTTGATTGAATGATTGAAAGATTTATTGTTAATAAATGGGACGCTTTGCGTTCCCAAACAGTCATCTCTGTCCCGACAATCCCCTCCGTGGTAGCAGGAACCCCTATATACTACCGTAATTACACATCAAAACGCCTGCGGTTTATAGTCGGGTGTGGCTTTTATATGGAGCAATCTGTATTTTCCCCTAAATTTAGCTGGTGAGGCTTATAGTCAGGTGCGCCTTATAGTCCGGAAATTACGGTACTTTATATAGTACTAGTTACTGCCTTTTTTATGTTATTCTGCACGGTATATGACCTGGCGCTCTATAACAGTAGAGTAAGTACAGGCAGGTGTGTCTGTCCGTCCGTCCTCTTGTTCCATTAATGAGTGTGTGTACTGTACTGCAGGTACACAGGGACTGCAGGTCCTTTAGGGGCACAGGGAACAAACCATCTTGTCAAGGACACAGATGCTTCCCAACTGTTCCATTTACACTGGGTCTCACACACACACACACACACACACACACACACACACACACACACACACATTGTGTCTGGTATGTTGTAATTTAAGTCAAAAATATAATAATTATAATCTCCAGCAATAGCCAATTAGCCAATACATATAGATCTGGTAAGTACCTCTCTATATGGACTTTCATTCCACCATTTCTATGTGGGATTTAATTATTTGCAAACGCACGAGGGATCCACAAAAAAAGAATGATTATGTAAAGAAAGAAAGAAAGAAAGAAAAGAAATGTAAAGCAGGAGCCAACAACAAGACCAAACAAGCAAGATCAAAGATTTGAGAGATAATGAGAATGCGAGTTAGAGGCAGGTTATTGGAGGAGGAAGGGGAGATTGATGGAGTAGAGGTAAATAGGAGACCTGGGAGACAACGGGAAAAAAGAAAGACACTGCGAGGAAGAAACTAATGATGAAGCGAGAGGAGAGTTGTTTGCTGGTTGCCCAGTGCTTGTTTTCTATTTTGGCTGCATTGTAAAGTGAGTAAAATCAACCTATGAATACTTACATACTCCACTGCAGGACCGCCAAATTAAATGACAAAAAAGGGTGTGTGTGTGTGTGTGTCTGTGTGTGTGTGTGTGTGTGTGCAGCAATACTGTGATCTAGTGTTCCTAACACTACATAAATCTGCAGTATTGGATTCAGCTAAATGCATTTCCTTCTACACACACACACACACACACAGGGGTTGAGAGCTGCAGGCTGGATCCTTATGAAGCATGAAGTGTGCAGGTTGGGCAGCAGATGACTGATGATCCCTGGGAGCTTACAGAGGCTCAGCCCCACACTGTGTTGTGATGGGCAATCCAGGTAATGAATGTGGGCGACAGGGCTGAGGACATTGTAACATCACAATGACGCATTGTCATCGCGACTGCATCATCATGACATTTTTGTTTTTTTCCATCCGTTGTGAATGTTATCACTCCATTCAGAGGGTGTCAGAGGTTTTCAGCCTCATAGACAGGACTAAGTATCGCCACCGGTTTCCTGATTTGATTCTGGGCGCACTCACACTGTCCTTCCGCAGCGAGCCAAAACAGGTTTTTCAGCTAAAGCCTAGTGCGTTTGAGCAGTGTGAGTGCACCCGCTCCGCGCATAACTGCAGACCTGACAGAGGTTGGCTTTTGTAGAGCCCGTTTCCACATGTACGAGAACGAGCGTGCGCACGTGTACGAGCACGAGGCCTACGGCGGTTCTGACTTAATTTATGTGCGTCTGGTGGTACATAGAAATTAGAAGGACGGACCATGCGAGGACATTTAACAACAACAACAATGGCGGCGTAAGGTTCACGTTGGCGTGATGCGGAGGTGGAGTGTTTACTGCAGATTTGGTCGATGAAAATATTCAAAAACAGTCGACAAGACGCACAAAAACTCTGAGGTCTACGGAAAGATTTGTAAACAAAGAGACGCATCGCGATGACTTCAATCAATGCGTGTGACGTGTTACGGCGTGATGACTATGGACAGCGAGAAGCATTTGCACGAGACCCAGGCAGTGTGAGTACGCCCTCTGATTCACAAGGTCCAGATTTAAATCAATAACAAAACTGATTTTGGTTGGATATGAAAGAGATTCTCAGATAAGTAATGCTGTATATTGTACCAAGTGCATTGATGCATTATTAAAAATGTTAATCATTAAGAAGTGATCCCAGAGCAGTTGCATTAACGCACTTTTGATTTAACATAAGCACACCACAGCAGTCAGCAAGATAAAATGAATCTCTACAGACTCTACAGTCAGTGAGTATTGAGTGACAACATCATTCAGATATCTTGAGGTCAGAGGTCAACGAACCCCTTTGAAAGCGGTATTTAACCTCCTTCCTGTCAAGCTAGCATAGCGACATGACAATAGATTCCTTAGGTCTTCTAGTTTCATATGATACCAAATTGATTCTTGATTATATGAATCGATATCAGAAAATTCAAATGAAAATCCACTTGAATTGAAAAATCGATTTATTTATTTTTTAAGCATAGTTTCAAGTTTGAAGGGGTCTGCTCACCTACAAGTAGGTTCAAAAGGCCATTTTCATCTCTTTACATGGTAACAGTAACCATTAGCTTGGTCAGGACCCCTTGGCATCACGTTATACTGCCCTGGGAGTCTTATGGTAATGGACTTGTACTTATATAGCGCCTTTCTAGTCTTCTGACTACGCAAGGCGCTTTCACATTCACCCGTTCACACAGACATTCACACTGATGGCAATGGACATCTACATACCATCTAATCTGATCTAACCATTCACACCACATTAACACACCCATGCTCAGCACGGGGAGCAATTTGGGGTTTAGTGTCTTGCCCAAGGACACTTCGACATGTGGACCGGGGGAGGTGGGGATCGAACCGCCAATCTCTCGAATGCAGGACGACCCACTCTCCACTTAGCCACAGCTGCCCTTATTTGACTTGTAAAAAAATTAACATGACTCGGTTAGGTTTAGGCCGGTGGCGCAGTGGTTAGAGCAGTCGCCCCATATAAAGAGGCTCAATGTCCTCGGGGCAGTGGCCGACTCCGACCTGTGTCCCTTTGCTGCATGTCCCCCCCCCTCTCTCTCTCTCTCTCTCTCACGCTATTTCCTGTCCTATCTAATAAAAGACTGCCAAAAAATAATCTTTAAAAAATATATATACTTGGTTAGGTTGAGTAAAAAAAATGTTGTTTGGGTTGAAATACTAAAGAACGTTACGTAAAATAAGTTAACTTAAAGGTTTAATATGGAGAATGAGCAGAACAACGCCATCTAGCGTCTCAATATCGTAATCGCAACAACAAAAAATAATTCCAGCAGTCGGGTTGCCAGGTTCGTTGCCGAGTGCGTCAAACGATCAGCCTGCACCATGCCACGTGATGACTCATACAGGGTAACGACTAATTTTACCAATCAATTCATTTTACAACAGTATTTAATGTAAGCCAGTCTTCAACTGGAAGTCTTTCTTTGAGTGGTGTGTAATCGATGAGCTAGCTCTCACCTCAAAATGATTCCTTGTTTCTGTAACCTGATGGCTCTGAGCGGATCAGCAGCTTCCACACCAGCGACAGTGAGGCTGAAGGCAGATGGAGAGATGGAGAGACTGGGGTTTGCAAAGATACGTAGCTGTCAGGCAGTGGTGTGGTGAGAATTAATATAGAGATGGGTGCCAGCTTACAGTAGTTGCGCCAGACAACAGACAACCCTGGCAACCTGCAATGCAGCTATTGGCTGGTACAATGTAAACAGAACGTGACAGGAAGTCATTGTCAAACCTGTCGAATTATAAAATATATATATTAATTCAGACTAAATATATTGTTTTATCGTAAAAAGCAAAACTTTCATTCTGTACCTCTCAAAACGGCCCTCATGGATGTATTATTTTTTTTAAATATAGCTTTTAATGAAGATGCTACATATTCAACCTTTAGCTAGTCACCCCTGACTTTTGGTTTCACTAGATCGCTAATAAAACCACGCCATTGTGCGGCATTAAAGTAGTTTAATGTGGAATAACCAGGGGATGCAGGAAAGATGGGGTGAGGGTTAGGTGGGATGTGAGGATCGAGGAGAGGCAGCATAAGTGTTGAGGTGAAGAACGGAGAACTGGGTCGACTGTCAGGGACAGATGGGGTCGAACTGAGTCTTGGTATGGATGAACGTCTGGGGTCGAGGCTCAGGGTGGGGGCACACCTTGATGATTTCCACTGCTTCATCATCCCCCTGGGTTCATATCCAGAAGCTTCTTCTTGTAACTCTATTTAATAAATCCTGAAATATCTCAACAAATATTGGATGGTGTCAAGACTCAGTTCTGTCTAGGTCCGGTAGGCGTTCCCCCCAAGCTGCAGCCTGTTACGCTGATCACCTGGATCTGTACTTATACCCTGAGTGGACAGGCATGCAGCGCCGGACCGTTCTAGACCCTTCACTGGTAAAACTATTCCCCCCAGGATTGGCGTCCCCTTTCTCGTTGTGGTTATCACGCTCCCCGTCGTTAAGTATACTAATCGTGTTTGTTTTTCTCTCTCTTCGTAGTTTCCCATGTTCTTGTTTCCCGTCCGTCTCCCTGAGTCTTCAGTCGTCTCCTCTTATCTGTTTTCCCTCGACCGTCTCGTCATTTGTGTTGACTGTTTACCCTGTAGTGTTTTTGCGTTAGTTTATTCATTAAATATTTGTTTGTACTTTTACTTTGTGTCCGTGTCTGCACTGGGTCCACCATTTTTGTATGCTATTTCTATACCGTTCATGACGGATGGATTGCAATGAGACACTTCTGATCCCCAGATGATGAATCCCACTGATGTTTATGATCCCCTTCTTCCTCCAGTGACACCAGCAGATTCAATTTTATACTTGTCAGTTGTTTTTAATGGGAACACTTTGAAAGAGTTTGGTTGAATGAAGAAGAAAAACTGAATCAGAGTCACAGTGCACTGGGCCCAGGCTGTGAGATAAATCCCATCTCTAAATCCAAGTAAACCCCAGCAAACACTGTTTCAATGTCAGATTAACTTCTGTATGTGCTGGTCTCATATTCTAATAGTAGAGAAATAGATGAGCTTATTGCTCGTGTTACTCATGCTGTATAACATCATGCTTACTTGATCAAACTGCAGCAGACGAGATGCCACATTTTTCTTCTTCTTCTGTTCACAGCAAGTGTCTTCAGTTGCAGCTCCATAAATAGCTTGCAGGCCGTCGTCATTTGTCGGTGTGACATTTTCATCGTAAAGGTTAGATGTTGCAGGATGCATTCCTCTCGTAGCTGAGGCCTGTTGCGCTCTGCTGTTCTATGTCATCACCTGCTGTTTAACGTGTTATTATTTCAAAGTGATTTGTGAGATCGGATTCTTAAGATCAGACGTGAAATCACGCCTCTGTATGTCCACACTTGGCCTGAAAATCAAGCTCATGGGGCTGCCGTGACTGTGACTGCATTACTTCTTCCTGATCTTGATCTCTTTACATTGCTGTTATGAAAACATGGCTGGAAGTCCTCGAGACGTTACACAGTTTGGATCGAACCATTTTTGGGTAATGTGTCGGGGTGTGACTGGAACAGAAATGTTGAGTCAGAAGAAAATGTGGGACTGAAGCCTTTGATTGTTATACTCAGTACCCCAGCGAAGATTATAAATATCATTTTTGCTGATCATTTCTCTCAATACCTTGAATTATGGCCTCAACTAAGAGGTCACATGTTAAATTCTGCATAATATGCATTTTCACAGCATTAATTGCACTATGAGTTTCTCTCTTTTTAACAGAAAATGTTCACATTCACTTAATGTTTAGCTCTATTGCTTCTACATTGTCTTCTTCTTCTACTGAGGATAAAACTATTTCTGTAGATGTTTCAAATTAAAAGCCTACCAGAAAATGGAGATGAGGATGTTCTTTGATGATGATGACGATTACCGTATTTTTCGGATTATAAGTCGCAGTTTCTTTCATAGTTTGGCCGGGGGTGCGACTTATACTCTGGAGCGACTTTTGTGTGAAATTATCAACACATTACCGTAAAATATCAAATAACAGCCCGGGCTATTATTTATGTCTGTCACGTAAGAGACTAGGCGTATATCAGCAATCGTCACACACACACTTCAACCAATCAAAATTCGGCGGGGGCGGGTCATGGCAGAAGTGCATTGTAATAAAAAAGATGCTAGCTGCTACTTCCGTACCGTTGAGTTGGCGGAGTCGTTCAGAAGTGACACAGAGGAAGAAGAGTTCAGTGGATTTAGTGATTAGTGACAGAGTGTTTGGTAAACGTAGAGCATGTTCTATATGTTATAGTTCTGTGTGATTAGTGACAGAGTGTTTGGTAAACGTAGAGCATGTTCTATATGTTATAGTTCTGTGTGATTAGCAGTGACAGAGTGTTTGGTAAACGTAGAGCATGTTCTACATGTTATAGTTCTGTGTGATTAGTGACAGAGTGTTTGGTAAACGTAGAGCATGTTCTATATGTTATAGTTCTGTGTGATTAGTGACGGAGTGTTTGGTAAACGTAGAGCATGTTCTATATGTTATAGTTCTGTGTGATTAATGACAGAGTGTTTGGTAAACGTAGAGCATGTTCTATATGTTATAGTTCAGTGTGATTAGTGACAGAGTGTTTGGTAAACGTAGAGCATGTTCTATATGTTATAGTTCTGTGTGATTAGTGACAGAGTGTTTGGTAAACGTAGAGCATGTTCTATATGTTATAGTTCTGTGTGATCAGTGACAGAGTGTTTGGTAAACGTAGAGCATGTTCTATATGTTATAGTTCTTTGTGATCAGTGACAGAGTGTTTGGTAAACGTAGAGCATGTTCTACATGTTATAGTTCTGTGTGATTAGTGACAGAGTGTTTGGTAAACGTAGAGCATGTTCTATATGTTATAGTTCTGTGTGATTAGTGACAGAGTGTTTGGTAAACGTAGAGCATGTTCTATATGTTACAGTTCTGTGTGATCAGTGACAGAGTGTTTGGTAAACGTAGAGCATGTTCTATATGTTATAGTTCTGTGTGATTAGTGACAGAGTGTTTGGTAAACGTAGAGCATGTTCTATATGTTATAGTTCTGTGTGATTAGTGACAGAGTGTTTGGTAAACGTAGAGCATGTTCTATATGTTATAGTTCTGTGTGATTAGTGACAGAGTGTTTGGTAAACGTAGAGCAGGTTCTATATGTTATAGTTCTGTGTGATTAGTGACAGAGTGTTTGGTAAACGTAGAGCAGGTTCTATATGTTATAGTTCTGTGTGATTAGTGACAGAGTGTTTGGTAAACGTAGAGCATGTTCTATATGTTATAGTTCTGTGTGATTAGTGACAGAGTGTTTGGTAAACGTAGAGCATGTTCTATATGTTATAGTTCTGTGTGATTAGTGACAGGGTGTTTGGTAAACGTAGAGCATGTTCTATATGTTATAGTTCTGCGTGATTAGTGACAGAGTGTTTGGTAAACGTAGAGCGTGTTCTATATGTTATAGTTCTGTGTGATTAGTGACAGAGTGTTTGGTAAACGTAGAGCATGTTCTATATGTTATAGTTCTGTGTGATTAGTGACAGAGTGTTTGGTAAACGTAGAGCATGTTCTATATGTTATAGTTCTGTGTGATTAGTGACAGAGTGTTTGGTAAACGTAGAGCATGTTCTATATGTTATAGTTCTGTGTGATTAGTGACAGAGTGTTTGGTAAACGTAGAGCATGTTCTATATGTTATAGTTCTGTGAATGACTCTTACCGTAACATGTCACGTTAACACACCAGGCTCGTTCTCAGCTCGTTGTTCATGCGTCATATAACGTAAACACTTATTCAGCCTGTTGTTCTCTGTTCTAGTTTTAGTTTAAATTGCCTTTCAAGATGAAATGTCGTTTCTTGTTGTTGGATTTTATCAAATACATTTCCCAAAAAAATGCGACTTATACTCGAGTGCGGCTTATAAATGTTTTTTTCGTCCTTTATTTTGCATTTTCGGCCGGTGAGACTTTTACTCCGGAGCCACTTTTAATCCAAAAAATACGGTATGTCCTTTGAGCTGCTGGACTGAATTTAAGACTGCAGTCAAGTCAATGAAATGTATCCTCTCTGACCATGCATATCATGTCTTTGCAATCAATCCAATTGTTCTCAAGATGTCATGGAGGTGCTAGAAGAAATGTAAATAGATCACCAAACTCAGCATGATTCTGGGGACCATGAATTTCTGTAAATCATTCATTCATCTTCAACCGCTTGTCCCTACAGCGGGCTGGAGCCGATCCCAGCTGACATCAGGCGTGAGGCGGGGTCCACCCTGGACAGGACTCCAGTCTATCGCAGGGAACATAGAGACGAACAGAGACAGACAACCATTCACACCTACGGGTGATTTAGAGTCATCAATGAACAATCCAATCAATTTTGGATGGTGAGAGGAAACCGAGAACCCGGAGAAAACCCACGCAGACACAGGGAGAACATGCAAACTCCACAGCCGGGATGCGAACTTGGAACCTTCTCGCTGTGAGGCGACAGTGCTAACCACTACACCATTGTGTTGCTTCAGTCTGGATCAAAGTGGTAGACAGGCCTAAGCCACTAGCATGGTGTTCAAGTCTAACATCTCTCAGAACACTTGAATTATTATGGATGTTTTGCCCAACATCACCAAAAATAAGCCATATGTTTAACTTAATTTAACCCAAACCACAGTTTTTTCCTAACCAGTTACTTTTGCCACCTAAACAGGTTCTGCACATCCGCTTGTGTTGCTCTTGAAGCTACGCCGAGTGAATCAACACCATGTCTTCAATATTTTTCCACATGTTTACTCCATGTCTTTCGGGCTTCAGTGTTAGTTTTCGTATTTGATTGATGACATTTTCCCTTCCTCAAAAGCCGCTTTTGCTTTTCTGCAGAGATCCATTTCACCTTTACACGTGGTTTGACATATGTGGCTTCTCTCAGTGCCTGTTTAACTTAACTTAACTAAATCAAGGCAAGGCTGCAGTCTGGAGAAGTGCTGCTTCGATAGTTTGACCACAAGGTATTTCTAATTTTGGACCAGCAGCTCTGTCCCATTAAAATCCTCTTTGCCTGCAGGCGGCTCCTCTCAGAAATGGCTAACTGAGAGATCCTGCAGTCTCTCCAACAGGAGTTTGCATGTCCTAACAAAGACTAAAATTTAAGTTTTAACCTGGTCGTGTCTCTGATGACGGATGGGGGATCGAAAACCGATAACAAATTGGAATTGGAATTTGAATCATATTCCTCTGGTATGTTTTTCTGACAGTTATACATTTCAAAACAATGAAACTTGAGACAATTAGGGGTCATGGCTGAAAGGAAGAAATAGTCTTAAGCGTTGCTTCATTTCATGGAGAAGGGATAACAACAGTGGGTAAAACGACCCGCGACTTAAGAGTGTAACTACCGCTCACTTTCCTCATAGGTCGCCCCTTATTTCACACAAGTACTCGCACTCACTTCCCCCCGTTTCCCCAATGCATTTACAGCGTAACTAGGCTGCGTGTAGTTACTCTGTACTGTAGAAGTTGGTGTAAAGCAGGATGTAAGTTAACCCGAGATTCATGCTAAGACGCAGCCTAGTTACACTGTAAATGCACAGGGGAAATGGGGGGGAGTTAGCAGGCGTTACTCAGAACTTGTGTGAAATAAGGGGCAACATACTCGGAAAGTGAGTGTAGGTACACTCTATATACGTGGCCCATATTATGTAGTGTTACCCAGCAGTGCACCTTGTAATGTCTGTAAATGATCATTGAGAAAGAGTTGGAACACCAAAAATTTGCTAAGACATCTTTGGGCTTAAATTGCAGGAATGCCGTGTATTATTCTTTGACTAAGGGCGCACTCACACTGTCCTTCCGCACCGGGCCAAAACAGGTTTTTGGGTAAAGCCTAGTGCGTTTGACCAGTGTGAGTGCAACCGCTTCGCACCTAGCTGTGGCCAGTTGGCCGTCCACAGCCCGTTTGAGAGAGGTGGGCTTTTGTAGAGCGTGTTTGCGCATGTACGAGCACGAGCGTGTGCACGTGTACGAGCACGAGGCCTATGGCGGCTCTCACGTCATTTTATGTGCGCCTGTTCGTACATAGAAAATATAAGGACGGACCATGCGCGGACAGTTAACAACAACAACAATGGCGAAAGGTTCACGTTGGTGTGATGCGGAGGTGGAGTGTTTACTGCAGATTTGGTCGATGAAAATATTCCAAAAAAGTCGACAAGACGCACAAAAACTCCGAGGTCCATGGAAAGATTTGTAAACAAAGCCACGCATCGCGATGACGTCATCAATGCGTGTGACGTGTTACGACGTGATGACGTATGGACAGGCAAGAAGCATTTGCGCGAGGCCTAGGCAGTGTGAGTACAAACGGGCTGGCCAGCACAGGGAGAGGGAGGGGGGACAAGTACCCTAAAGCCCGGGGCGCGGTGCGGAAGAACAGTGTGAGTGCGCCCTAAGAAAAGCTAAATGAAAATGAATGTTATACAAATATGCTCTCATTTCATCTACTCTGTGTTCAAGCTCAGAGATCATAAAACAGTTGTGTGGACTTGTGTAGACCTGCTTTTTTCACACAATAAACCGACAAGGAATATATAAGCAACCGATAAAGAGTCAGACGGATAAGAAGAATCGATAATGACACTGGTATCTATCAAATCCCCATTCCCAGTCCTACACCTGATCATGATCTTATATTGTTTGAGAGGGCATGATGTTTTAAAGCCTCACTCTTATTAAAAATAAGAAAAAAAAACACTGTGTTGTGTGCAAAAGTTAGAGAATGGTTCAATTTTGACCAGTAAATACCTGCAGGTTTGTTATCATATGATGTTTTGGAATAAGGCTTGTACGTATAGTTGTGATTGTAAAAGTTACAGACTATTAAATGCATCTTATCATTGAGGGTCCTCAGGAGTATAGGAATACAAATGTGTGTGTGTGTGTGTGTGTGTGTGTGTGTGTGTGTGTGTGCGTGTGTTTGTCCCAGACTGCCATACCTCGAGCACTTGGCTCTTCTGTCTGAAGTGCAGCAGTCAATTCTGTTAAGGACATTTCAGCCTAGTTTGGAGAGAAAGTGGAGCGCGGCCTCAGACTGACAGTTTATATAGAAACTAGAAACTAGAGCGCAGACGCACAATTATCACCTCGTCTGTCTCTCTCTCTCTCTCTCTCTCTCTCTTTCCATCTCATCAGACCGTGACCATCAGTTTTTCACCAGCCCCTCCCTTTGCCGTATCTGTCTTTAGGAACAACGATAACCGTTTTTGACCTAGATAATACTGTATGTCTGTCAGCTGCAGCTTTTCACACCAATTAACTCTACTGATTATTTGCTTCCACTAAAATTCCTGATCAAATACGTCTCGGTGGAATTGATACGTGTTTGTAGTACAAGCAAAGGTACTTATTGCCTTGAAATGGAGAATTACTGATAAACCCAACAGCAGTGCCTCAGTAAAAATACTGAACACAGTAGGGGAACAGAAATATGAGAAATCTGAAAACCAGTAGACTTTTCTATGATAAAATAGTCTTTACTAGCTTTTTTCCACTGGTTGAAGAAGGCAGTGGGATGCAATTGAAACCTTTGCCAAAAGTTAATGAGTGAACCTTGGGTTTAAAATATTTGATCTCAGATGTGTTCACCTGGTCACGCTCACATTTTACCCTTGAATTAAACCTGTTACGTCCCAAAGTGTCTAGGGGAAAGTAATAATAATAAAAATGTCCGGTTGTTTTTAAAAGGCAAGGTAGGTTTTTATAAACCTTTAGGTACATTAAATAATGACAAAACGAAAACACACAGCTTCACACGGCTGTACAAAAACACACAGCTTTACACGGCTGTACAACAAACACACAGCTTTACACGGCTGTACAACAAACACACGGCGTCCGCCATCGAAGTTGCTTCTCAGAAAATGGTGGGGGTGAGACAGTCAGCGAGAGCAACTGCAGATCCCCTCATCCTTTTAAGGCAGAGCTGATTGGCTGTAAGCGATGTCAGGTGGGGAAAGGCGGGACCTAACAACAGCAATGATAATCTTTTACATGCACGAAGACACATGTCAGGTTCTTAATAAAGGACGACCTTAATTAGACATAGATTTTTTGATTTCTTTTTTTAACTCATCTTGTTCTTACTCTTATACAATGACTTACTGAAGCTGTCACACAACATTTTCATTTGAAATGTTGTTGGAGTAGATGCATAAAGTAGTAGGAAAAACACGGTACTAATGCCATCACAACTATTTTCATGCATGAAGAAACTGAGAAAAACAACATTTATTCACATACCTCGCATGTTGTTTGCAACTTACTGTATTATTAAAATTGTTATTATCATCAAATAAAGATACAAGTTACGGAGAGAATTAAGGAAGAGAGATATGTGAATCCATGACAATAAAATTAATAATAAAAAATAGCCCTGGGACATCATCAACAGGAAAGCATTTGTATCTATTTATTTCACTGACGTACGTACATGGCTGGTACTTGAAAAGCATTTCAAGTCCATCCCTCTGTTACAATGTCACTGATTATTGGGCCAAGATGCACAAACACACACACACACACACACACAAACACACACACACAACTCCGCCATCTGTTCCTCCTCTCCAGGAGTTCATTGTGTTTTCTGCTGAGTCAACAGGACGTCGGCTCTGTATTCTGCCATCACTCGTCCCTGCAGATTTCCCAGAAGGCCACCGACACCGTCCTGAGATTAAGAAGCTCCATCCTGGGACTGTATCCAGCTGTCTTGAGGGAAACGCGGTGACATGCGCACACCCAAAGTGATTATTGCTTTCTTTCTTCTTCACTCAGACATGCTGAGAGGAACTCTGCGCTCCTAACAAGATGATTAAACATCGGAGCACAAATGGATCTTTCTCATTTCCCTACTTTTATCTTACGATTTAGGTCGAACGTGGAATGAGGTTGCAGCAGTTCAGAAATCTTGAGATTCAACATATTTTCAAGTGTTGTCCGACCAACAGTCCAAAACCAAAAGAGATTAAATTTGCAATTTGCCTGATGCAAATATTTGAATAAATTGAATCTTATGAACCGCCTCAAATGTCACTTGAATCGGCTCTGGCTTTGGCCAAAGGCTACAAGTCTGAAAATAAAAAAAAACGAGGGTTTGAAGTTACAGATAAGCTGCCTCCCCAGACCTCTGTAGTCTGCTCATTGAGTAGCAGCTCAAGGCAACATTAGCACACCAGAATCCACGACCAAGCTGACAGTGAAAGGGCCTTGCGACTAATGTGCTGTGAAGTTTGAGGAAGAAGAATACGTCCATTGTGAGCATGGGTGTATTATTAGAACTGGATGCCGGATCCAAGAATGGCACCAAGTCAGTTCAATGAGAATTGCTCTCCTGGTGTATGTGCAAAAAGCGTCTGGACTTCCGTGTTAACTTCGATGGTCGTCATCAGCCACCCATTAGTTCCCAATCGGCTCGTAGACTTCACATTGGGATGACTTTACAGGTTTCTAAGGGCGCACTCTTTCTGAGGGCCATTCTATTTTTCACTCATAACATTTGCTGTCGGACTTTAGGTCTATATAGCGTGGACTGGTGGCTGGAGAGGTGCCAGTTCATCTCCTGGGCACTGCCGAGTTGCTGTTGAGCAAGGCACCGAACCCCCAACTGCTCGGGGCGCTTGTCACTGGCAGCCCCCTCGCTCTGACATCTCTCCATAATTGCATGTATATAGGTCCTGTCTGTGCATGTGTGTGTATTTCGGGCCTGTATTGCGGGACGAATAAAGGAATTCTTCTTCTTCTTCTTCTTCTTCAGTATATGTTGCACTATGCTTACCGTACTGTTACTGCACCGACACTGACCCTGAAGGCAGAGATGTTTGGTAGATGAAGGTACGTGTAAATGTGAACGTTTTTGAAGTCTGAATTTGGTTATGACATTAACAGTTCTGTTAATCATCATCCGGTATCAGCTGGTATGGAGCTTGTACAAAATTATGTAATGGAGTCTATATGGCTCACCATCTGTAGGCAGATCACAGAGTTTGTCGGCATGACGCTCAGAATGCAATCAAAACATGAGGATTTATCGGAGATTTATAAAAGAGAAATTCATTTCATGGAAAAGAGATTTGTGGATTTTACCTTCCCCCTTTTTTTTACCTAAAGTCTCAGTTTGTCGTTGGAGCAGCTGACAAAAAAACCCAGAAAGGTTTAAATTTTTTAGATCACAACTAGTGACGACTGTATTTTCAACACATATAACTGTTTCTACAGGATCAGCTGGACAGATTTCTTGACAAAAGTGCTTAAAATTTTAAATCCTACACATAAATCACAGTGATATATGCAGGCGTACAAAAGAGGAGCTGCCAAAGCAATTGCAGCTTGTTTACATCCCCTAAAAAAACGATCTAAAAGTGAGGAAGGCACTTGCGTGGAGGGCCCTGAACGGGATGACCAGTGTATGGAACTCCAATCTCCCCCGCCAAATCAAACTCTTCTACGCGACAGTAGAGTCCGTTCTCCTCTATGGCAGTGAATGCTGACCTCAGAGTTTTTGTGCGTCTTGACGACTGTTTTTGAATCTTTTCATCGACCAAATCTGCAGTAAACACTCCACCTCCGCATCACACCAACGTGAACCTTTCGCCGCCATTGTTGTTGTTGTCCGTGAATGATCCCTTCTTCTATTTTCTATGTCCGAACAGGCGCACGCTCGTGCTCGTACACGTGCAAATGCGCTCCACAAAAGCCCACCTCTCTCAGACGGGCCGTGGACGGCCAGCTGGCCGCAGTTATGCGTGGAGCGGTTGCACTCACACTGGTCAAAAGCACTAGGGCTTTAGCCAAAAAACCTGTTTTGGCACGGTGCGGAAGGACAGTGTGAGTGCGCCCTAAATCGCTTTTCTGTGAAAAAAATCCATGGGTTAAAAATTCATGATAAAAAGGGTCATGATTGACTTGTTTGCAGTTTGAGGTGTCCTGTCATCAGTTTTACAGATGTCTCTTTTACAATGGTGGCCTACGGAGAAAATGCTTTTTGTGCTTCGGGGGGGGGTTGTTGCAATAACGCGGGTGGTCACCAGAAAGAAATGGCTGCAAGGCTGAGCGGCAGTACCCTATTGAGGTCTAATATGTAACACCAACAGCAACAGTGATATACCAATGCATTGCTAAATTTGTGGATAATGCTGGACCCTTAAACCAACCCTAGAGAAGTCCCTGGACGGGTGCTACACCAGGATGTTGCGTGCAGTGCTCAACATCAGCAAGAACGCACATGTAACCAACATGATCCTGTATGAGGGAACACCAAGGGTGAGTGGAGAGATTGCTGTAAGGAGAATGAGACTTGCAGGGCACTGCCAAAGAAGAAGAAGAATAAGAAGAATTCCTTTATTCGTCCCGCAATGGGGGCACAGACAGGACCTATATACATGCAACTAATGGAGAGATGTTAGAGCGAGCAGGCTGCCAGTGACCGGCGCCCCGAGCAGTTGGAGATTGGGTGCCTTACTCAACAGCACATTGGCAGTGCCCAGGAGATGAACTGGCACCTCTTCAGCCACCAGTCCACGCTCCATTCATGGGCCACACAGGCACTCGAACCAGCAACCCTCCAGTTCCCAGCCAAGTCACCTATGGACTGAGCTACTGCCACCCCAAAAAAGACACCCAGAACTGTCAGCCAGCAAGCTGGTGCTGTGGGAACCGACATGCGGGCGCCGGACAAGAGGACGTCCCACACTAACATACGTGGACATACTCAAGAGGGATGCAGGAGCCCAGAGTACCAGCAAACTGGAAAAATGTACGCACATCGGGATGACTGTAGACAACTATGGACGGCTCGTCTGAGGACGACCTAGAGAGATAAAAACAACAATTTAACATTTTCCACAAAGGATTGGAAGTATTTTTCCTTTGGCGTTACTAGTGTTGCTTTCGTCAAGGAAAATGATGACGAAATATCTTCGTCAACGAACCTTTATTACCTCCACTGAGCTACAACAGTGTGTGTGTGTGTGTGTGTGTGTGTGTGTGTGTGTGTAGTGTGTGTTTTTAGTTAGAGACTGACTCACTCTATAAGTGCACTAAACTTCCCCTTGTTGGCCAAATACTTTCACTAGTTTTGTATTTCACAGAGCAAATAACACTGAACTGAATTTGGCATCAACATGAATTGGATTACTCATTCTAGACCTGTACGTGCTGTAAACTTAAGATATCTGCATGGGTTTGGCTAAAAGGAAATGTTGGTTTTGTCAATACTACTAGGTACTTTTATTATATTGATTAAATATAATTGCATTATTTAAAAGAGACTAATATACAATTTTCTTTGACTAAAACTAGAAGAAGTATTTTTCCTTTGGCGTTACATCGTTGCATTTTTACAACCTGTATTTAAAATATTTGGCTGCACTTGGATCATTGTACATTTGTCTAATTACATCGGTGTTATTTTGAGAAGAAACACGTCGCCATATGCACGCACATACGCGCATATCGCCACCTCAACCACATTCATGTGGGTGCTTTAATATAATGTCCTTTGTCAGTACCCAAGAAACCTGCTGCTTGTTTGACTCATCCACAAGAAAAAAAAAGCTTAGTGACGAAAACAGCACTTTACATGTCCCCTATTACGCATACATGTGATAAAAGAAAGAAAACATTCAACCTATGATGCATTTGTAAACACTAACGCACATAAATGCAACAGATTATATAGGCAGGTAAGTAAACAGTGAACAAACAATGCACTCTCACTGACAGAAGGGGTGTCAGGGGTGGGAGTTGTGTGAGAAGAGAGTTTATTATATGCACATATATCTATACTATGCACACAAGTACACATTTCCACACCTTGAATCATCAAAGAAGCATCCAAAACACAACAGGAATAGCACTAATCCCCTGTTCTCCATGCTCTATAAATAACTGTTCTGTTCTTGTTAATCTGGGGAAGCAAGCGGGAGCTGTAAAAACAGAATACAGGCTGCTCAAAGCACAGTTCCTGTCTCGCTGGAGCTTCTGCTCATTTCCTGCTTTCCTTAACCCTATAAAGCCTGACCCATGAAAAAATAGTCAGAAAATTCTAATTTTTTGGGACTGAAATGTTTATTATGCCCTAAAACAAAATCCCAATTTTTTTTTTTTGCCACATCATTTTGTTTATGATATATTTTTTGTATCAAATTTGATACATGGGGTTGTTTTGGCAACTTTCTGTTCACCAGTTATGTTAATTTTAGATACAAAAACAGATCTTTCCCACACCATTTTGACAATATAGAACATGTCAGGTAGTTTTTCTCATTGTTTTGTTTACATTAAACTTTTTATAGCCTTTTTATTTCAAGTTGTGGTAGGCACAAATACATTTACGGTCCTTGTTCTGGCAAAGATGCACCTTTCACTTCTCACAGTAGACATGTGAGAAATGATTGCCGGTGCAGTGCTTGCATCTCTAACGGGTTTATCATGTTGGAAAATGATCAATGCCATCACTTCTCACATCAAGAGGCACACTGCAGCCTGGCCTTTTACGGGGCGGTGTTGGAGTCACTTCTGGAGAAGATAGTGGTCTGAGTTTGGCCTTTCCTGCACTTGTGAGACCAAGGGCCAACCAAAGCCTGAAACTTCGACAGTGCCATGGTTTCATCTGGGGCTTTAACTCTTTCTGGTCACTTCTGTAGAGTTTCCACACATTGATGACAGCCACTGTAACAGTGTGCCACCAGATGTACATGTACCATCTTCGTCATCTGTAGCTGAACATGTAAAGTGCAGACAGCATATAAAGGAGATCAGCACCTCCTATGAACTTGTTGTATGTTTCAACAATGGCTGGTATGGGAACCATTATGTAGGTTTTGGAATTGCAATCCCAGCATTTCACATTTCCCACAGGTTCAATGCCACCAAAAGATGAATTCAGGTGCACTGCTTTCGTCATTTTTTTTCATCCTTCATGGTGAAGCCTTTCATTCGATTGTTCATTCGATTGTGCAAACATGGTGGATTCCTCTCTCTATTAGGTGTTGCACCAGGGGAACTGATTTTAAGTAGTTGTCCGCAAAGACCTTGTGATTCTTTTCCAGCTGGAAGTGTTGATGTCATATTGTCGCACAACTTCTCCTGTAACACCTACTTCAGAGTTTTCTCTGGCTGGATTTTCTGCACCTTGACAAACATCAAAGTCATAAAGAAAGTTTGTCCAGCATGTCCCCACATCTTAATACCCCATTTGTGAGGTTTTGCAGGCATGTAGACACATAGATGAGATCTCCCTTGAATTGTACCATAATTTCATCAACTGCATGGAATTCTTGGTAAATGGTAAATGGACTTGTACTTATATAGCGCCTTTCTAGTCATCTGACTACTCAAGGCGCTTCACAGTGTCTGTCACATTCACCCATTCACACAGACATTCACACTGATGGCAGTGGACATCTACAGACCATCTAATCTAACCATTCACACCACATTTACACACCCATGCGCAGTACGGGGAGCAATTCGGGGTTCAGTGTCTTGCCCAAGGACACTTCAACATGTGGACCGGGGGGAGATGGGGATCGAACCACCAATCTCTCGAACAGAGGACGACCCACTCTTCCACCAAGCCACAGCGACCCCGTTCACCAATTCTTCTGGTGGTATGCAGAGAAACTGTTCTTGCATGGCCTGAGCTTCCACAAATTATCTTTCTTTGCATCATCAGACACACTGAGGTTGTCCAGAAAGTCAATCAGTGTAAGCAATTTCAAAAACCGATCTTGAGACATCACATTACAAACTGTAGGGAGCTTTTTCTCCATCCCATATGCATGTACATGCCTAGAACCTGCTCTAACTCTTTGAAAGTTGTGTTCACTGACCTTCCCTCTTTTTGTAGTCTGTACAGGTTTGTTTGATCTGTAGTTTTCATCAATGACAAACTGTTTGAAACACATGTACGGTCTCCCGTCACACCTCTCACCTTTGCCTTCCTCAATACATGCAATGAAATCGACTGATTGATGTTTATTTTTCTCCACATCAAATGTAATTTAAGATGGCATTTCAGCCATTAATTAGAATAATCAAATCATCAAGATAGTCTGTGCATGGTAATACATGTATTGATGTAGATTATTTTACAAAATGATGACATGAGTGTTCAGGGATAAATCACCTTATATACCTACAGTATCAAATTTGATACACTCATTTTTAACATGATTTAACTCTAATATAAATAATGAATTGTTAAATAATCATGCATTGTTTCAATACAGAAGATATTTATCATGAAAAATTAGTAACAAAAATGTTTTTATTCTTACTGTAAGTTCTTGAAAATGAGTAAATGTTTTCCTGAAAAAGGTGTGTGGCTGATCTGATGACGGCAGCCATTTTGAAAAGGTGTGTGGCTGATCTGATGACGGCAGCCATTTTGAAAAGGTGTGTGGCTGATCTGATGACGGCAGCCATTTTGAAAAGGTGTGTGGCTGATCTGATGACAGCAGCCATTTTGAAAAGGTGTGTGGCTGATCTGATGACGGCAGCCATTTTGAAAAGGTGTGTGGCTGATCTGATGACGGCAGCCATTTTGAAAAGGTGTGTGGCTGATCTGATGACGGCAGCCATTTTGAAAAGGTGTGTGGCTGATCTGATGACGGCAGCCATTTTGAAAAGGTGTGTGGCTGATCTGATGACAGCAGCCATTTTGAAAAGGTGTGTGGCTGATCTGATGACAGCAGCCATTTTGAAAAGGTGTGTGGCTGATCTGATGTTGGCAGCCATTTTGAAAAGGTGTGTGGCTGATCTGATGACAGCAGCCATTTTGAAAAGGTGTGTGGCTGATCTGATGACGGCAGCCATTTTGAAAAGGTGTGTGGCTGATCTGATGACGGCAGCCATTTTGAAAAGGTGTGTGGCTGATCTGATGACGGCAGCCATTTTGAAAAGGTGTGTGGCTGATCTGATGACGGCAGCCATTTTGAAAAGGTGTGTGGCTGATCTGATGAAGGCAGCCATTTTGAAAAGGTGTGTGGCTGATCTGATGAAGGCAGCCATTTTGAAAAGGTCAAAAAAAGCCCCTCCAATGACTGCATTGGAATGATAATCCACTAGGGGGCAGAGTACAGGTATCAAGTCGTATACAACAGGTTTTTAAGGAAAGTATTGATAATGTTGATAAAATAGAGCTCTCAGAAACTAGCGTAGCAAATATGATACAAATGGTTTCCACACGAAAATGTGTTTTTCTTCAGTTTACAGCGTCTACAATGTCTGACATTGACTATAGTGACTTGTATCTGAGCTACGTTTGTCATTAGAGAGGTGTTTTCACATTCCTCTACTGAAGGAGGGGATGTCTGTGCACTTCTCTGCAATTTGACATTCAAACGTAGCCCAGGCTGCTTTAGTTGGTCGGTGACTAATCCATAAACCAACCGCTCTCTAATTTGTAAAACACTATTGACGGGGGACTTACTTTGACACAACACCGACAAAATAAACCTGAAGCCTTCAGCTCAGGGCGAACTGTCAGTACAGAGAGAAGTTACAAGCTAACAAGCTAACATACAAAGATGCAAACGACACTTACCATTCTGATTCATCTGCTGGTCCCCGATTTTAGAGCACAAGAGATTCCTTATCTCAGTCTGGGTATGATTAACAGACAGGCGGCCTATGGTGTAAGAAAGCTGTAAATTAGACGTATGCGTAATTCTCTAGTTCATATTGAAAGGACGTACTGTTTTTGCACTATTTGGTCATATTCATTCATATTTACTTATTCCATATTATATATTACAAAACAGCCAAAACAAGAACAACTGCACTATATTATGTGAATATGTATATATGTCTATTTCTTCCCCTTTTAAATTTAATTTTATTGCTTCTTTTGTAATATGTTCCTGCCTGTAATATGTTTTCTGATTCTGATTCTGATACTTGTACTGTCACTTAGTTCAGTCAGAAATGCTGCTACACTTTTAACACTGTTATCAATTATCGCTCCCTATCACTTATTTAGTTTGTACTTATTTTATTTCAGTATGCTGCTAAACTGCACGCTGCGTATTGTTGTATATTGTATAAACCTACGTTTAACCACGGTGTCTGTTGCACTCTGTCACATCTAGTTATTGTTTGATTTATTTTATGTTAGCTTTATTTTTATTTGATTTAGAAGAAGAAGAAGAAGAATTCCTTTATTAGTCCCGCAACGGGTAAATTCTATTTCTCACTCTATTTTTATTATTCATTTAAGTACAAATACTTAGCTACTGTAGTAGATTTTTCAGGTATTTGTACTTTACTTGAGTATTGATTTTCCTGATGACTCTTTACTTTTACTCGATACACTTATACACAAAAAGATGTACCGTAATTTCCGGACTATAAAGCGCACCTGACTATAAGCCGAACCAGCTAAATTTAGGGGAAAATACAGATTGCTCCATATAAAAGCCGCACCCGACTATAAACCGCAGGCGTTTTGATGTGTAATTACCGTAGTATATAGGGGTTCCTGCTACCACGGAGGGGATTGTCGGGACAGAGATGACTGTTTGGGAACGCAAAGCGTCCCATTTATTAACAATAAATCTTTCAATCATTCAATCAAACTTTCACATCTTTGACATGGCGAACAGCATTCGTGCAGAGTACAAATAATACAACGGTGCAAAGTAATACAAAGTGCTCGCCTGTAACACGGCAGTAAAAGTGCAGTCCGGCGGCCGTTTACGTTATCAAAATAACCAGCCATTCATTGATGTCAAGGGTACGTGCAGCAGCTCTATTTCCTTCTTTGACAGCCAGATCGATTGCCTTTAACTTAAAAGCAGCATCATATGCACTTCTCCGTTTGTTTTCCATGTTGAGGGTGTTTGCATGAACACTTCCTTCGCGCAAACTGTCGCTGACGCTCTCCTACTCTTTGTTTTGCTCTTGTTACCTGGCGCCAGATGTCTGCCTCGGTCTCGCGCATCCTCGGTAGTGCGCGCCCCTGGTTACCGTAAGCCGTAGAAAAGCCGCACCGTTGTATAAGCCTCAGGGACCAGAACGAGGGAAAAAAGTAGCGGCTTATAGTCCGGAAATTACGGTACTTTCTACTCCTGACATTGTAGGAGGGGTGGCTTTTCAGGGTTATCCGTCATAAAGGATTAGGGGTTAAAATAAATAAATATTATTTTCTGGCAGAAAACAAAGCCAGACACACAGCGTGATAACAGTATAATAAATTACAAGGGTTCATATTTATTCATTCATTCATTCATCTTCAACCACTTGTCCCTGTCAGGGTTGCTGGGGGCTGGAGCCGATCTCAGCTGACATCAGGCGTGAGGCGGGGTCCACCCTGGACAGGACGCCAGTTTATCACAGGACACATAGAGACGAACAGAGACAGACAACCATTCACACCTACGGGTGATTTAGAGTCATCAATGAACCGAACACCTGCACGTCTTTGGACTGTGGGAGGAAACCGGAGAACCCGGAGAAAACCCACGCAGACACGGGGACAACATGCAAACTCCACACAGAAGGGCCCCAGCCGGGATGCGAACCTGGGACCTTCACGCTGTGAGGCGACAGTGCTAACCACTATACCACCGTGTAGCCCGGGTTTATATTTATGCCATGGTTATATCTGTTGTAGAGATACGTCACAGAAGCAGTTGATATGTTTTATTGTGAACAAAAGAGCAGAACAGGAGAACCTGATTCATCCGTAACATGTTAAACTAAAAATATTGTTTATTTTTTAGTCAAAATCCACTTTGGACCTGGATTCATTGCCTTCTGTGTGTATAATCCTGCTACATATGTGAGTTCTGGGGTAAGGGTTCAGTACGTTGTCCGTACAGAGAAAAATAAAAATGTAGTAAATAACCTTGGTCTTTTGTTATTAAGAGTGTAAACATCCAATATGGCTGACTGGTCATCACTATTACTGATTACAGTTTGGTTGTGCCGCTGTGGATTGCTCATGCATCTGGAGAACAGTCAAAACTAAATCATTAAAGGATGTAATGTGTTTCATTTATGGCAAAAATTTATTTTTACATTTACAAAGTACATTGCAGAGCCTGTACTTTCTTACTTTTACTTTCAATTCGATTCAATTCAATTTTATTTGCCAAATCAAAACACAAGTTATCTCAGGACACTTTACAGAGTAGGTAAAGACCACACTCTATGACTTATTTATGATTTACAGAGACCCAACAATTCCCCCGTAGAGTACAGTGGCAACGAAATCCTTCACTATAACAGACAGGAACGTCAGACAGACCCAGCTCTGTGGAGGACGCACATCTGTCTGCACCGGAGAGAGAAGACAAAGAGAGAGAGAGAGAGAGAAAAGACAAAGACAGACACACTTCCAGAGATGCAAGCAACCAACGAGAACAGCAACTATAATAATATCTATAGTAATGTGAATATGACTTATTAATACAGCAGAATAGTAGAAACAAGCACAGCTAAGGTGATAGATTATGACAATGATAATAATTATGGTGGGAAACACTTGAGTAAAGGAGTTGAATCAATACTTCTACTTTTACCTTTTACACATGTATCTGTACTTATACCTAACTACAGAATAAGAGTACTTTTGCCGCCTCTGTCCAAGCATGGAGGGAAACGGCCAACCAGAGAAACGTCACGGGTGAAGTCAATAACATCTCTCATCTCATCTCATCTTCATCCGCTTATCCAGGGTCGGGTCGCGGGGGCAGCAGCTTTAGCAGAGGAACCCCAAACTTCCCTTTCCCGGGCCACATTAACCAGCTCTAACTGGGGGATCTCGAGGCGTTCCCAGGCCAGTGTGGAGATATAATCTCTCCACCTGGTCCTGGGTCTTCTCCGAGGCCTCCTCCCAGCTGGACGTGCCTGGAACACCTCCTGAACTGAACTTCTCCCCCTCTCTCTAGGGGAGACTCCAGCCACCCTCCTGAGAAAACCCATTTCGGCCGCTTGTACCCGCGACCTTGTTCTTTCGGTCATGACCCAGCTTTCATGACCACAGGTGAGGGTAGGAACGAAGATTGACCGGTAATTGAGAGCTTTGCCTTCCGACTCAGCTCTCTTTTCGTCACAACAGTGCGGTAGAGCGACTGCAACACCGCCCCCGCTGCTCCGATTCTCCGGCCAAACTCACGCTCCATCGTCCCCTCACTCGTGAACAAGATCCCGAGGTACTTGAACTCCTTCACTTGGGGTCAGGACTCATTCCCTACCTGGAGTAAGCAATCCACCAGTTTCCTGCTGAGAGCCATGGCCTCAGATTTAGAGGTGCTGATCCTCATCCCAGCCGTTTCACACTCGGCTGCGAACCGATCCAGTCAATAACATGTATAATCCATTATTTATTTCATAAAATCATACTTTTTAAATAATATGCATTTTCTTATTTTGAGAAAAATGCCCTGCGTAGTTTCTCTGATCAGAGCAGCATCCCTAGAAAGTAGCGAGCTAGTTATTCACTCATTAGCTTGCCATTTAAAAGGATAACCAGTAATGCCTAATAATTACTACATGCCTCTGATGAATGCTGCTTTCTGATTGGTCAATCGTGACCATTGCCAAGTATAACTCGCTTGCTACTGTTGAAACATGTGCGAAACTCCAGCCTTCCCGATTCTGTTGATGGGTAGAGATCAACCAAGACAGAAATTCAATCAATCAGTTTTATTTAACAATCAGAGTAGCACAGAGGAGGAATTCACGTGCAACTACGCAGGGTATTTTCTTATAATAAGTGAATGCATATTATTTAAATGAAATAAATTATGGATAATGAGGACAATTAGTTCAGATGGTGGTTATAAAAGGGACACCCATATTTTTTGTTATTACCTATGTTATGTTATCTTATCTAAAAGAATCACTGTGCTCTAGTTCTTACATCAGGCAATACAGGGGTGTAGTGGCGTCTTAATGCCACAAGAGGGAGTATCCCCCTAAATAAGCAACTCACTCAAAACACAACCGATGCGCTCAGTGTATATTCTGAATCCGACTGGACAGAATCATGACTGTATTGCAATGTGCTTTCTCAGGTAAGCCTAAAGAAAATGGATAGAGACATATAAAAGAGTAACACCACAGAGTTATAGGGCGCACTCACACTGTCCTTCCGCACCACGACCCGGGCTTTAGGGTACTTGTCCCCCCCTCCCTCTCCCCCCGCGCCCCAGCCCCGTTTGTACTCACACTACCTGGGCCTCGCGCAAATGCTTCTTGCTGTCCATACGTCATCACGCCGTAACACGTCACACGCATTGATCGCGTGTGTGTGGCTTTGTTTACAAAAATCTTTCCGTAGTCCTCAGAGTTTTTGTGCGTCTTGTCGACTGTTTTTGAATATTTTCATCGACCAAATCTGCAGTAAACACTCCACCTCCGCATCACACCAACGTGAACCTTTCACCGCCATTGTTGTTGTTGTTAAATGTCCGCGCATGGTCCGTCCTTCTATTTTCTATGTCCGAACAGGCGCACATACCGCTACCGCTGTACGCCTCGTGCTCGTGCTCGTACACGTGCGTACGCTCGTGCTCGTACATGTGCAAACGGCTCCGCTAAAGCCCACCTCTTTCAAGCGGGCCGTGGGCGGCCAGCTGTCCACAGTTATGCGCGGAGCGGGTGCACTCACACTGGTCAAACGCACTAGGCTTTAGCTGAAAAATGTGTATGTATGTGTATGTATAAAATGTAAAGAAAATGGATAGAGACATATAAAAGAGTAACACCACAGAGTTATAGAGGTGGCGAGGAAGTTGGCAGAATATCCCTGCACTGTTATGTTTTCTGTCGATTATCCATGACACTCGGAAGCCGAAGTTAAAACTAAAGCTAAGCTAACTTCACACGGAGAGCCATGTTAGTCGCTAGAACAAGTTACTGGGATATACAGAACACTAACGGGGTGTAAGGTGTTTATATGTTTATACCAAACCATAGATATGGTGTTAATGTAAAGGAGACAGTGATATTTGAGTAAAAACGGTTGAATGTTAATGCGCTCAGTGTGTATTCTAAATCCGACTGGACAGAAGCACGACTGTATTGCAATGTGTTTTCTCAGACTGTCCAGTAAAGCATGTGAACGAAGCCACGCTGCGTCTTTATTGAAGTGTGCAACAGATATACAAGTTATTGACTTTACCTGTGACGTTTCTCCGGAGCATAGAGCAGCACCATCATTGGCCGTTTCCCTCCATGTTTGTCTCTGGGGCTACGTGCACATGTGCGGTTGGAAGAATCGCAGATCTGTTTCTTTCCCTTACGACCTGACATTTGTCATTTCAGCATTTTTATACTCGTATCCGTAGACTCGGAGTCGTATTCACAGTGAAGACTTTGCACTCACTGCTTTTTTAATCATACTCAAACAAACAATCCTAACACGAATCCAATTTCACATACTCACGGATATAACTACAGAATTTTGTGTGCAACAACTTTTTTGAGTCGCACCACCATACAGCGAGTCGGCGACCTGCCAAAGGGACTCTGCTGCCCTACTGCTGACTGTCTGAAGCCGGCTCAAACATGTAGGGCTATAGCGGATTCTCTCCGATGTGTTTAGTCTTCTTGATTGCGTGCAGTCAAAAAGCAAACCAAGATTTCATAGACTTGACCAGAAAATTGTTTGCCATACAGTTCCCAAGTGAAGGAGTTCAAGTACCTCAGGATCATGTTCACGAGTGAGGGGACGATGGAGCGTGAGTTTGGCCGGAGAATTGGAGCAGCGGGGGCGGTGCTGCAGTCGCTCTACCGCACCGTTGTGACGAAGAGAGAGCTGAGGAAGGCAAAGCTCTGGATCTACCGGTCAATCTTCGTTCCTACCCTCACCTGTGGTCATGAAAGCTGGGTCAGGACCCAAAGAACGAGGTCGCGGGTATAAGCAGCCAAAATGTGTTTCCTCAGGAGGGGGTCTGGAGTCTCCCTTAGAGAGAGGGGGAGAAGTTCAGCATCCGTGAGGAACTCGGAGTAGAGCCGCTGCTCCTTAGCGTTGAAAGGAGCCAGTTGAGGTGGTTCAGGATCATCTAGTAAGGATGAACCCTGGGCGCCTCCCTAGGGAGGTGTTCCAGGCACGTCCAGCTGGGAGGAGGCCTCGGGGAAGACCCAGGACCAGGTGGAGAGATTATATCTCCACACTGGCCTGGGAACGCCTCGGGATCCCTAAATTAGAGCTTGGATCCCGGATAAGCGGATGAAGATGAGATGAGAGATGAGCTACAGTTCCTAAATGAAGGGAGAATTTGATTTTCCCTAGACAGTTTTTGTTAATGCTTAATTATTATGTAGTGTACTGGACAGCTCTTAATTACAGGACTTCTGTTAGACTACTTCTTGGGTCAGTTAGTCTGCCCTGAAAACTCTGGAGTCCACCAAGGCCATATTTTCCTCTTGGCGTCTCCTATCTTATTCTGTGCATGTCCCAGACACAGCTGCAGTCTTAGAAGATAGTGTTTACTGTCGTGTTTATAGGTTATAGCCAATAATATGTTAGCACATCTTCTCTTGCTATAAGAATCTGATCTTCTCCTTGGTCAAGTAATTTTACTCCTTCAGTATCAGACATACAGGACTTTTTTATTCTTTTCTGGCATTTAAACTGTTGTTCAGTACAAGAGTTTATGAGGTTTAATGAAAAATTATTCAACTGGATGTGAATGTATGTGGAGAATAAAATGGGTCTAAGACCGACCCGGTAGAACTTTTAGGGCGCACTCACACTGTCCTTCCGCACCGGGCTAAAGCCTAGTGCGTTTGACCAGTGTGAGTGCACCCGCTCCGCGCATAACCGCATATGGTGGGCTTTTGTAGAGCGCTTTTGCACATGTACGAGCACGAGCGTGTGTACGAGCACGATGCCTACGGCGGTTCTGACGTCATTTATGTGCGCCGGTTCGGACATGGAAAATAGAAGGACCGACCATGCGTTGACATTTTACAACAACAACAATGGCGGCGAAAGGTTCACGTTGGTGTGATGTGGAGGTGGAGTGTTTACTGCAGATTTGGTCGATGACAAGATTCAAAAACAGTCGACAAGACGCACAAAAACTCAGAGGTCTACGGAAAGATTTGGAAACAAAGCCACGCATCGCAATGACGTCAATCAATGTGTGTGACATGTTATGGCGTGATGACGTATGGACAGCAAGAAGCATTTGCGCGAGGCCCAGGTAGTGTGAGTACAAACGGGCCTGGGGCGCGGGGGGAGAGGGAGGGGGGACAAGTACCCTAAAGCCCGGGGCGCGGTGCGGAAGGACAGTGTGAGTGCGCCCTTAGACGTAAACGCGCTCCTTTGACTATAAGCAAACTGCCTTGATAGCGCAGACCTTAGAGGGAACAAAGAGCGACTGAGTTGATATTTCCCACTTTGTGCTAATATACAACACAAACCTTGAAAGACCTTGAATGACAGGAATGAGGGGACAGCTGGTCTTTCTCTCAAACACAAACAAAGTCTGTACAAACGTAACACACACTTCCATGGTGAAACACAGGCCTCTCGTCCCTCCCTCTCTCTCGCTCTCTCCTTCTGTGTGTCAGAATGACTGATGGTGCAGACAAAAGAGCAGGATGAAGAATTGAACCTGCGCTCTCCTGGGATTCTCTCAACATGCGATTGATTGAATCTGCAGCACACAGAGACGAGGACCGTTAACTAACATGTTCGCATGCTCATACACGTCTACAAACACACAGAGGCTAAACCTCTATTTTAAAATGGAGATACAGTAAACCATAATGAATGCCTGCTTTCATTAGTGTCAGTCTTTGGCCTTTCTCTCTGTTCTCTAAATCATTACTAGAATTTCTTTCCGTGCTTTCACCACTGTAGGTTGAATTAATGAATAGCAGTCTTGCTCTGTTGTCAGCATTCATGTCTTCCTGTCTTATCTCTTTTATTTTAACGCTGCCCACCTTGTCTTTCTCTTTCTCTGGGTCCCCACCAAACTGCGACCAAACTGTGACTGCATTGATTTTCAGTAGATCTTTCTTCTGCTTGGAGCCGGACAGCTAGACCTGAGTTATAGGACTTCATAACATATCGATTTAAAGTCCGTCAGATTGATTGAAGACCGCAGAGACTGGACTCTTGCATCAAGGCTCTCAGTCACTCTCCTGTATGACGAAGCTCGACAGAGTAGAGCTCAAGATGATCAGGTTTAGTGTAACCTCTGAAACACTTGTCCATCATTACAAATGCATTGTGACCAACCGCTGACCACAGAGCTTCATTTCAAGATTGCACAAGTGCAGATAAACCACATATGTTAGGCTGAATAACAGGGATGCTGCACGTGCAATATACAGTATATACACTGGAGGTCAAAGATTAGAGAACAAACTATTAATACTTGATTTATTCTGGCTATATCTCTGTTGTACTAGCATGTTTTTTTTAAAATAACCAAGGCACCTCAACAAAAACCTTTATTTTGTGTAAAAAGCAGTGAGCAAAATTAGAGAACAGTGACTATTGTGTCAGAAGAGAAGATTTAAACAATGTTGTAGGGGATATAGGATTCAAAAATTAACAGGAAGTGCAGAGGCCCTTGCTTTCAATGACTTCAGCACATCTGCGCCCACAGGACATCACTAGTTTCTCACACTGCTCTGGTTTAATCTTGGTCCATTGTTCTTGCAGTCTCTGCCACAGTTCAGTAACTGTAGTTGGTTTCTTAGCCGTTACTTTGTTGCCAAGGACTTTCCAGAGTTTCTCTATGGGGTTTAGATCTGGACTCTGACACTTACTCCTCCTAATTTGACTTCTTGACACTAAGGGTTCAGTCTTTCCCCAGTCGAACGCTGAAAATACTGTTCCCCATCAGACCCAAATTAATTGAACTTTAGCAATGTCGTGTCATGGTTCGGGGGATGTTTTCTGCAGAAGGAGTTGGGCCTTTTGGGTTTCTTGGGTCGTGATCACACTATCCTTTTGGCCGCGGCCAAAACCGGTTTTTCAGCTAAAGTCTAGTACCTTTAAGTAGTGTGAGCGCACCCGCTCCGCGCTCAACTGGGGCCAGCTGGGCCGCCACGGCCCGCTTGAAATAGGTGGGCTTTAGCGGAGCCGTTTGCACATGTACGAGCACGAGCGTGCGCACGTGTACGCGCACGAGCACGAGCCCTACGGCAGTAGCGTTATGTCAGCCTGTTCGGACATGTAAATAGAAGGACGGACCATGCGCGGACATTTAACAACAACAACAATGGTGGTGAAAGGTTCATGTTGGTGTGATGCGGAGGTGGAGTGTTTACTGCAGATTTGGTCGGATGAAAATATTCAAAAACAGTCGACAAGACGCACAAAAACTCAGAGGTCTATGGAAAGATTTGTAAACAAAGCCACACACGCGATCAATGCGTGTGACGTGTTACGGCTTGAAGGCGTATGGACAGCAAGAAGCATTGGCCGAGGCCCTGGTAGTGTGAGTACAAACGGGGCTGGGGCGCGGGGGGGAGAGGGAGGGGGGACAAGTACCCTAAAGTCCCGGTCTCGGTCCGGGAGGATAGTGTGAGCACGCTCTTAGACATTACTTTGTTGCCAAGGATTTTCCAGAGATCTGGACTCCGACACTTCTCTGACACTTCTTCCTCGAAATTTAACTGACTTCTTTAGACACTTTGGGTTCAGTGGTGCCCAGTCTGACAGGGAACATAATGTTAAAATTGAACTTTAGCAATGTCATGTCATGGTTCGAGGGATTTTTTCTGCAGCAGGAGTTGGGCCTCCTGTACAGCTACATGGCAGGGTGAATGCAAATGTTTATGTGAACCTTGCTTTGCCAACATGCAACACCTTCACTGCAATTGTCTCCCAATCAGCTGCAATTTTCATGCTAGACAACGTCCTCTGTCACAGTGCAAAACGGGTTACGTGGTTCCTTGAAGCTAAGAATATTAAAACAATGAAATGTCCAGCCCAAAGTCCAGATCTATACCCCATAGAGAATCTCTGGAAAATCCTTGGCAACAAAGTAATGGCTAAGAAACCCATGTAAAGCACATTATAGCTGTTTAAATATGCTGTATAACTTAAACTACTCACTCATCTCTAAAGTAAACTGTAAGAAGAAGATGATAAAATACCTACAAAGCTCTTATTGGTCAGGCTCCGTCGTATCTTAAAGAGCTCATAGTACCGTATTACCCGACTAGATCGCTGCGCTCTGAGAATGCAGGGCTACTTGTCGTTCCTAGAGTCTCCAAAAGTAGAAAGGGAGGCAGAGCCTTCAGCTACCAAGCTCCTCTCCTGTGGAACCAACTCCCAAGTGTTATTCAGGAGGCAGACACTGTCCCCATATTTAAGAGTAAACTTAAAACTTTCCTCTTTGATAAAGCTTACAGCGAGGACTTACGAGCCCTAAGCTATGTTGTTTTTTTTAAGATGATTTTGTTCTGCTTAATGATGCTGCTATAGGCCTAGTCTGCCGGGGGATAATACTTTTCCTGATACTCTGAGCTTCTCTCCTCTCTGTCTGTATCATTCATGTCTCATCAATGCATGTTACTAATTCAACTTCTTCCCCAGAGTTGTTTGTGCTTTGTCGTCTCTCAGGTCTCTGCTGATGGTGGTGGTGCCTGCTGCCGTGGTCCTGCATGACGCTTCCTGCTGCTGTTATAATCTTGTTTCTATAAGCTTGTTTCTACTATTCTGCTGTATAAGTCATATTCACATTACTATAGATATTATTATAGTTAGTGGAAGTGTGTCTGTCTCTGTCTTTGTGTCTGTCTTTGTCTCTCTCTGTCCATCTGTCCGTCTTTTCTCTCTTTCTCTCTCCTTCTCTTCCTCTCTCCGGTGCAGACAGATGTGCGTCCTCCACAGAGCTGGGTCTGTCTGACGTTCCTGTCTGTTATAGTGAAGGTTTTCGTTGCCACCGTACTCTACGGGGGAATTGTTGGGTCTATGTAAATCATGAATAAGTCATAGAGTGTGGTCTTTACATTCTCTGTAAAGTGTCCTGAGATAACTTTGGTTATGATTTGACACTATAAATTAAATTGAATTGAACTGATGAATGTATGATGACATATTATATAATATATTGTTTCTCCTTTTCTTCCCTCGTCTTTACTTTCTTTAAATGTTTCTTTTCTCTTTATAGAGTAACATCAAAAATGATTGTCTTAGTCACATGTATCTATATTTACAGTGCCGATAGAAAGTTATCGTAGGCTGTAAAACAAAAACAGGGACTATTTCAAAAGGGTACGGTGGTTTTCTATGGGCACTGTAGCTTATCTTTAATCTACCTTTGATCTGGAAGACAATTAAAATAATATAAATCAGATTAATATAGAATGTTATTATACAAACAAATTATATCATCTAAAATGAGTAATTCACTGATACAGACGTGCAAGAGCTTCCACAAAGCGGCTGAGACACATTTGAACTATAGCAGCAGTCTTTGCTGCCATCTAGCCGCTGCTGTAGAGACGTGCAGCACACAGCAACTCTGGTTCAGCTTCAACTTATCAGAGCAAAAAGAAGTCAGAGACGTGTATCTTGAAGATTGTTAAACTTTCTTTACACATAATTATTTTTTACTTTCTCTCTTCTGTCTGTTTGTCTTTCTCTGACTCCCATTTGTCTTTTTCTCAATGATTCAGGGGCTGAAAACCGTCCCAGCATGCAACAGAATATAGGCTACTTTAACCGTACACACACAATATATATATATATATATATTTTACCAAAAATCTAAAAATAAGACACAAATAAATTAACACACAAAAAATAAATTACCTGCCTCCTTCTTAAAATAATAAATTAGACTATGGGAGTGATATTATTCAAAAATTTTACCCCTGATTGATGTTTTTTTACTCTGCAAATAATGTTTTAACACACAACTCTGTAATCTTTGTGTTCAGTAAGAACATTATGATTTATCTTTACAGATCAAATAACAAAGGCATTAATCTTTAATCATATTTTGACAAAGGCAAGTAAACAAGGCTTAAAGATAATCAAGTCAAGAAGTAAGAACAGACTTCAGGGTATTGTTAGAGTGTCATCTCATCTCATCTTCATCCGCTTATCCGGGGTCGGGTCGCGGGGGCAGCAGCTTTAGCAGGGGACCCCAAACTTCCCTTTCCCGGGCCACATTAACCAGCTCTAACTGGGGGATCCTGAGGCGTTCCCAGGCCAGCGTGGAGATCTAATCTCTCCACCTGGTCCTGGGTCTTCCCCGAGGCCTCCTCCCAGCTGGACGTGCCTGGAACACCTCCCTAGGGAGGCGCCCAGGGTTCATCCTTACCAGATGATCCTGAACCACCTCAACTGGCTCCTTTCAACGCAAAGGAGCAGCGGCTCTACACCGAGTTCCTCACGGATGCTGAACTTATTGTTAGAGTGTGCAGTAAAATGATCCTGTCTGACCCGAGCCGTCCCTTAGTACCTGAATTTAAACTGCTTCCATCAGGATGCAGTTTAATGTAATGTGCCCAGATGCAGGACTGACAGGTTTAGAAAATCCTGGGTTCCAGTGGCTGTCGGCCTTCTTAACAATTAAAATCACTGCGGCCACTTTAACTCCTTATGTTTATGCAGTGAGGCACTGTTGCACTTTGCTGATTGATGATTGTTAACTGTTGTCCCATGTTACTCGTGTCGTTGTGTATTCTATCTCTTTAATTATCAGCTCTTTGTCATCGTGTGTGTCATTATTGTGCATTACTGTTGTTCTTGCTGCTGACTGTACCGAAAATTGTCCTCCGGGGACAATAAAGATCTCTTGACTTGACTTGAAGTAATGAAATCATGAAAAACTCTTTCAAGATCATTAAAAGTTATGAAAGATCTAGAGATATTTCTGTTTTTTGTTTTCTCAACGTCATAAATTAAAAGAAATATGCGACTCTTTGTAATTGCATCTATTTGTAGCATATTTACCAGGCCAGATATCTTCTGGTCTCAGAGAGCACCAAGAACATGTAATCATGGAGCTGACGGTGCCATGGGAGGACCTCTTGGGGAAGGCCCATGAAAGGAAGAGGAACAAGTATGATAACCTGGTCATCGACTGTCGTGCACAGGGCTGGAAGGCGAGGTGTATGCCCATCGAAGTCGGTAGTAGAGGATTTGAGGTGCACTTGCTCCACAAATCCCTAAGTGCCCTGGGCACAACAGGAACAGCAAGGAGCAGAGCCATCAAGAACATCACCGAAGCAGCTGAGAAAGCCCTGAGATGGCTCTGGATTCGGAGAGGAGAACCATGGGGAAAAGTGAATGCCACTTGAACACAAGCAATTCAATTCAATGTTATTTACAGTGCCAAATTATAACAAAAGTTATCGCAGGACACTTTACAGAGTAGGTAAAGACCACACTCTATGACTTATTTATGATTTACAGAGACCCAACAATTCCCCCGTAGAGTACGGTGGCGTTGAAAACCTTCACTATAACAGACAGGAACGTCAGACAGACCCAGCTCTGTGGAGGACGCACATCTGTCTGCACCGGAGAGAGGAAGAGAAGGAGAGAGAGAGAGAAAAGGCGGACAGATGGACAGAGACAGACACACTTCCAGTAACTATAATAATATCTATAGTAATGTGAATATGACTTATTAATACAGCAGAATAGTAGAAACAAGCACAGCTAAGGTGATAGATTATAACAGCAGCCGGAAGCGTCATGCAGGACCACGGCAGCAGGCACCACCACCATCAGCAGAGACCTGCGAGACGACAAAGCACGGTTTGATCACCCGTGGCTGGGTCGCCTGAGTAGGATGTCTGACGTTTGAAAGACCCGAAACATCTGATGATCTCAGGTAACTTCACTGATAATGTGTTCAGGTGCATTAGAGGACTGATGTATTCAAGAACGACGGCTCTTTAATTTATTTAAGACGATGATCAAACAGAGGCTTTTAAAGAATCTTTTATTGGACAAAATTATCTGTAAAAGCGCGGCAATGTTGTAAATGAGTTTGATTCACACGGTTTTGACTATCCACAAATGTGTAATTGATCATTTGCAAATATATGTAACTTACTTTGAAAATACGTAGTCACATTTACACATTTACGGACCCATTTCTACATGTGAAACAGGGTTTGCGTATTTGTGGATCGGCTCCTGTGAGTTTGTGAGCAAACGTAACATTTGTGGCTTCTTTTTATTTATTCGCATAACTTTTAGAACTCAGGCTGTAAATGTGAATTTTAATTTCACTTAAAAATAATAGATGTTGAGTCCTTACCCCAAGTGAAGGAGTTCATGTACCTCGGGATCATGTTCACGAGTGAGGGGACGATGGAGCGTGAGTTTGGCCGGAGAATCGGAGCAGCGGGGGCGGTGTTGCTGTCGCTCTACCGCACCGTTGTGACGAAAAGAGAGCTGAGGAAGGCAAAGCTCTCGATCTACCGGTCAATCTTCGTTCCTACCCTCACCTGTGGTCATGAAAGCTGCGTCATGACCTAAAGAACAAGGTTGCGGGTACAAGCGGCCGAAATGTGTTTTCTCAGGAGGGGGGCTGGAGTCTCCCTTAGAGAGAGGGGGAGAAGTTCAGCATCCGTGAGGAACTCGGAGTAGAGCCGCTGCTCCTTTGCGTTGAAAGGAGCCAGTTGAGGTGGTTCAGGATCATCTAGTAAGGATGAACCCTGGGCGCCTCCCTAGGGAGGTGTTCCAGGCACGTCCAGCTGGGAGGAGGCCTCGGGGAAGACCCAGGACCAGGTGGAGAGATTATATCTCCACGCTGGCCTGGGAACGCCTCATGATCCCCCAGTTAGAGCTGGTTAATGTGGCCTGGGAAAGGGAAGTTTGGGGTCCCCTGCTAAAGCTGCTGCCCCCGCGACCCGACCCCGGATAAGCGGCTGAAGATGAGATGAGATGAGATGATGAGTTACCATAGCTGTCACAGAAAAATACATGTCAACTTATAATTATGCATTTATGGATCCATTTCAACATGTGAAACTGGGTTTGCATATTTGTGTATCTCTTCATGTGAGGTTTATTCTACACATCAGTGGTGGTAAAAAATTTGACAAAATTATGCAAATAAATAAAAAGAAGCCACAAATGTTACTAGGAGCGTTGTCTGTGCTAACGTTAGCTGCAGCATGTTCGCCGTTGGGGTGGAGCGGAGGCTGAAGAGCTCCGGTTGGAGGTGAATCTTTACACAGCCGTGCTCTTGTCCATGTTTCCACTTGGTCGTTTCTAAAGCCCAGTTCAAACCAAAGATTTGCAACACATCTTTCGCAGGTGACAGTTGCAGCGGTGTGAACTGACCTGTCCCGTCTGGACTCAAACTTGTTGATGTCGAGAGAGAGAGACAATGAATAAGGAGAGCGAGTGCAATGATCAATTCAATTCAATTCAATTTTATTTTAAAATGTTTTACCCTTCCTCAAGGCCAACACGTCCTCATACCCAAACAACAAACTAGGATGATTTAGACACGTTACCGCGGTGTCAAATTCACTTAGCAAGCATCGTAAATTAGACAACAAACATACCTTGGCTAGGATTAGGAAAAGACTGTGGATTGGCTTAAAATGTGTCAAAGATGTAACGACGTCAACAAACATAACTACTTCACACCCGTAACAAAAAAGTCACCACTGACTTATGGTTTTCCCATGGGACACGGGCCTCCTGGGTGAAGTCCTGTGTTTGTTTGACCCATCCAGACCTTCCTCCCTATGGGGCTGTAATACTACGCCACTGTTACCCTGTGTTTGTCCCTTGGTTTGCTCCTGTGCTAACAATAAATATAGCTTGTTATAAATCAATTCAATTCAATTTTATTTATAGTGCCAAATCATAGCTAAAGTTATCCTAGGACACTTTACAGAGTAGGTAAAGACCACACTCTATGACTTATTTATGATTTACAGAGACCCAACAATTCCCCCGTAGAGTACGGTGGCGTTGAAAACCTTCACTATAACAGACAGGAACGTCAGACAGACCCAGCTCTGTGGAGGACGCACATCTGTCTGCACCGGAGAGAGGAAGAGAAGGAGAGAGAGAGAGAGAAAAGACAGACAGAGAAAGACAAAGACGGACACAGACACAGAATCAGAATCAGAAAACCTTTAATGTCCCGCAGACGGGAAAATCATTTTGTCACAGCAGCAACAGAACATCACAAAATAAGATAAAAAATAGCAGAAATAAGCAATAAAGTTAAATTTAAAAAGGGAAGAAATAGAAATATATATATATTTATACATATTCACATGATACAGTGCAGTTGTTCTTGTTTTGTTTGTTTTGTATTAATATAATATTGAATAAATAAATACGAGTATATGTGACTAAATAGTGCAAAAACAGAAGTGACCTTAGGACAGGCATATTGCACAGTGCAGGGTACAGGATGAGGTCAATAGTCTATTGAGTAACTATAATAATATATATAGTAATATGAATATGACTTATTAATACAGCAGAATAGTAGAAACAAACACAGCTAAGGTGATAGATTATAATAGTAGCAGGAAGCGTCATGCAGGGCCACGGTTTGATCCAGAATAAAGCTGAACCGGGGAAATAAAACCGTATATTTTATCCGCAAAGCAATTTCAGTCAAAAACAACTGGACTGGTTGTTTGTCTAGGAAGACGTTTCACCTCTCATCCAAGAGGCTTCATCAGTTCATGTACGCATCTGACCAGGCTGGGACTGGACCAGGACCAGGACCAGGACCAAGCTGGGACTGGTCCAACTAACTGGAGAGCTAACTCCTCAGGCCTGGACTCCGCTGTCCACTTACACCTCAAGGAGAAATCCCACTCCTTTGATGACAGCAATGTCCAAATCTTGGACAGAGAGGACAGATGGTTTGAAAGAGGAGTAAAAGAAGCCATCTATGCAAAAGTGGAGAAACCATCGCTAAACAGAGGAGGGGGTCTGAGACACCACTTATCTCCAGTTTACAATGCTGCCCTTTCATCCCTTCCCAGGAGATTCAACAATCTAACCTCAAAGGACAACTGTTCACACATGGCCTCCTGTGACTCCAACGACTGTCGTTAAGACTCAATAGAGCACTAACGAAGTCGAAACCAACTGCCCACCAACGACTGTCACTCTAACAACGGGCGTGGGCACTTGGAGCACAAAGGGTTTCAGTGACATCATCAGCCTTGTGAGAGGTTAAATACCTGGATCTCCACACCAGTTAGTTGGACCAGTCCCAGCCTGGTCCTGGTCCAGTCCCAGCCTGGTCAGATGCGTACATGAACTGATGAAGCCTCTTGGATGAGAGGTGAAACGTCTTCCTAGACAAACAACCAGTCCAGTTGTTTTTGACTGAATTTTTTGCGGATAACGACGACCTGGACGAATGAGAACATTCACAGGCGTATATTTTATGTTTAATCTCTATTTAAACGCAGATGTAGAGAGTATTTCACTATCTCTGTCCTTATTTATATTTTATAAAGCTACAAATTACATCTAGCTGCGAAAACAAGCCTGAAAAGTCGACGGTTAGGACGGAAGTACAGAGGCGTTGCTATGGAGATGACGCACCGTCCCGTCTTCCTGGTGTGAACAGGAGGTTTCAGAACCGTGTTGGAAGTAGTTGCAGGTTTTAACTCTTTGGGTTTTTTTTTATCTTTGGTCTGAAATGAACTTTATAAATCAAATGTCCGCCCACTGAACCAAGCAGCAGCTCAGCATCTCGCTTCTCATCGGTTTGTCTTGTGTTGCGCCCTGTGCGTCATTATTAAGGGTCGGGTGGGAACTCAATGAGCGTTCAACGTTCCGCACTGAGTGTGAAAATACATTGTGATTAATTGCGTTATTTTCTTTTTGTCGTGTTATTTTTTATGTAATTAATTAATCGGGATTAACGCGTTAAAGTCCCCAGAGAAGAGATCATACATTCAAAGCCCTATATTTACACACACACACACACACACACACACACACACACACACACACACACACACACACACACACACACACACACACACACACACATATATATTCTCTCTCTCTTTCTTACACACACACACACACATATAGACTATATATATATTCTCTCTCTCTCTCTCTCTTTCTTACACACACACACACACATATATACTATATATATATATTCTCTCTCTCTACCTCTCTCTTTCTTACACACACACACATATACTATATTCTCTCTCTCTCTCTCTCTCTCCCTCTCTCTTTCTTACACACACACACACAAATATACTATATATATATATATTCTCTCTCTCTCTTTCTTACACACACACACACACATATACTATATATATATTCTCTCTCTCTCTTTCTCACACACACACACACACACACACACACACACACACACATACACATATACTCTCTCTCTCCCTCTCTCTCTCTTTCTTACACACACACACACACACACACATATATATACTCTCTCTCTCTCTCTCTCTCTCTCTCTTTCTTACACACACACACACACACACACACACACACACACATACACACACTGCTTCCAGTCAGTAACTTCTGACGTCAATGGCTGGTTTGATTTATTGATTCATTGACTGATGTTAATTTCCTGGTTGCTCGCTCACTTTAGCTGCATTAACGAGTCGTCTGTTCTTGGTTCTCTCCCCACGTTCGTCTTGTTTGCCCGATCATCTCACTGATTGCTGAATCGTTACCCCTTGTGCCTCACTTCAACTAGTGTGCCTCAAAAAAAAAGATGCTCTGATGTGTTAAATACAATTATGACATCATTTTTCTCTGATAATGTTATAATATTGTTTTTCCACTTTCACTGAGTAATCTTTTAACCAACATCAGTCCTGATTATCCCAAAATATTCATACATTTTCAGAATTTTTGAGGATTAATCGAGACAATTTTTTTGTCTAACAACTATAAACAGAGATATTCGGGAGAGTCGCTAACAGTCCAATTCAACTAAAACACTGATTAGCTCAGCGCAGCACAGTGAAGGCCTTAAAACGTCTTTTTTAACCACGAATACTGCTCAAAATAAAACTAAACCTCTACAGTAGCATGAGAAGAGTCCCTACATTAACTCACACTACCTGGGCCTCGCGCAAATGCTTCTTCTGATCCATCCAATCGTCGATTTGCGCGAGCCACAAAGCCGCATTCAGCTGTTAGCAACTGTTAGCGACTGTTAGCGACTCTCCGGGATTTCTCAGTTAATAGTTGTTACACACAAAATTGTCCCATTGGCTTATTTGATGAGTGTGTTTGCCGTAAAAAGACCCTGGGATGATTTTACACCGGAATTTTGCATTTTGCTGCATTCAGTTTATTCCTTAAATGCAACAAATAGCTTGTTGAAATAAACAATTATTTGACTGAATATATTGAACTGAACACAAAAGGACTGTGTGTCAGTGTTTCACAAAAAATTAAAATCTGTGTAACCCACACAAAGACAAAGCTGTTCTGGCCCATCTTCTTTTCACCCTGTACATCTTGGACTTCTGCTACAACTCGGAGCTGTGTCACATACAGAATTACGCCGATGACACACCCATCTTGGGATGTATCAGGGGTTACAGAGAGGAGGATTATCAGAGTCTGGTGGGGGACTTTGCTCTCTGTTGCCACACTAACCACCTACAGCTCAACACCTCCAAGACAAAAGAGCTGGTCATTGATTTTGGGAGGTCCAGACCAAGAACGCTAGCGGGAGCTGAGGTGGAGGCTGTGGCTGGACTATAAACTGGACTGGAAAACACACACCAGCCACCTGTACAGGAATATACAAAGCAGGTTGTACTTCCTAAGAGAGACTGTAGTCATTCAACATCTGCAGCAAACTACTGTGGATGTTTCACCAGTCTGTGGTCACCAGTGTCCTCTTCTACACTGTGGTGTGCTGGGGGGGGGGGTGCGCAGCCTCCAGATTGGATAATCAGGATAATAATGGATGATCAGGTGGGCCGGCTCCGTGGTCGGCATGAAACTGGACTCACTGGCGACGGTAGCAGAGACGACACTAGACAAACTGCTGGACATTATGGACAATGCCAGCCACCCCCTGCACACCGTCATCAGCACCCAGAGGAGCCTGTTCAGTGGAAGGCTGCTCCTGCCCAAGTGTAGGACCAACAGGCTCAAGAACTCCTTTATCCCTCAGGCCGTCATCCTCTACAACTCCTCACTTGGGGGGAGGAGGAAATAAAGAGGACAGAAGCGAAGGAGTGGGAGCCGTTCACTGTGCAAATAATAATCTACTCTTAGGGCGCACACACACTGTCCATCCGTACCTTGCCCCAGCGCGTTTCACGGCTAAAGTCTAGTTAATTTGACCAGTGTGAGTGCAACCGTACCGCGCCTAGGAATGGCACGTTTGGGAGAGGTGGGCTTTTATAAAGCACGTTTGCACATGTAAGAGCACGAGCGTGCCCACGTGTAAAAACACGAGGCCTACGGCAGTTCTGACGATTTCCTGTGCGCCTGTTGGGACATAGAAAAAAGAAGGAGGGACCATGCGCAGACATTTAAAACAATGGCGGTGAAAGGTTCACGTTGGTGTGATGCGGAGGTGGAGTGTTTACTGCAGATTTGATCGATGAAAAGATTCAAAAACAGTCGACAAGACGCACAAATACTCTGAGGTCTATGGAAAGATTTGTAAACAAAGCCACGCATCGCCATGACGTCATCAATGTGTGTGACGTGTTACGGCGTGATGACGTATGGACAGGCAAGAAGCATTCGCCGAGGCCCAGGTAGTGTGAGTACAAACGGGCCTGGAGGGGGGGACAAGGACCCTAAAGCCCGGGGCACGGGACGGATGGACAGTGTGAGTGCGCCCTTACATACCTGGGAACTTATCTTCTTCTTTTCTTTGTGCAATAACTTAATCCACCACTTAAGTGCAATAATTTATATATATAATACAGTCATACATATTTCATATTTTACATTTCCTCTACATGTAACTTATCTGATTTCATTTTCCGTGAATTTTAATTAACCTGTATTCTTACATCTACATTTTTTATAAATATATACTTTCTATTTTGCTTTAGTTTATTGGTTATTGGTTATCCTATACTGTATTTCTTTTGTGTTTGTGTGTTTCTTGCGGGCTTCATCCAAAAGGGATCAATAAAGAGACGTCTAAGTCTAAATCAATCCTGATCATCCTCGAATAATTATTCATTTTCAGAATTTAAACCAACTCTAGTGATTTAAAATGAACTGCAGAAAACAGGAGATTAAAAAACAAATATATATACCATAGGTTACCACTGTGTGCTAACCTGTCTATGGTGATTACATTGTTGAATATCGCAACAACTATTAGGCTACTTGGGATAATTAAACCAGATTGGCATATTAAACTATAGCCTACTCAGTGTACTACTTAAATGCAACACATTGCTTGTTGAATTAAAAAAAAAACTAAGCATTTCCAACATTATTTTATTGAATACATTGAATTTAACACAAAAAATGGCACCACAAATTAATCTGAGCAAAGCGGTCCTGTGTATGCTTTGTACAGATACATGAATGATTGTTTATGTACTGTGTTTAACATTAAAAAATATAAAATAAAAATCTGTGTAACCCACACGAAGCTGTGTCAGCTTCCACGATGGTGAACTCAGATACGACACCAGCAAGCAGCCTCATGGAGACAGTTGCCACGGTGACCGGCGTACGTCATCCTGTAGCGGTTGCCATGGTCCTCGTGACGTCAAAGCCCCTCGCAAGATGCTCAGGAAACCCCCTGGCGCGGTCGCCATGGATACTGGCGGGGGGAGGGGTGGGGTTTTAGAGGAAGCGGAAGTGTCAGAGCAGGCGGAAGTGGTACTGCCCTGAATACCCTGAGCAGCGAGCGGAGGACGGCTTCACAAACTCCCATCGTTCAGAGAATAAAATCGGGATTCCTAGCACGCTCTAAATGTGAGTTCACTTGCATATCACTCGATTACTGTCTTGTGTACGGGGTGAGGACACTGTTTCGGGGGGGGGGGGCAGCAGCTCCAGCAGCTCCAGCGGTGGCCCTTTTCCCTGCCTCTGCGGCGGAAGGTGCCTATTGTGGTTTTGGGGGCTGGGTGCGAGGATTTAGGCCGAGACTTATGGCTAAATAGCGAGAAACAACACGCAAAAATCACCTGTCATGAGGTTGCACCGTGGTCTTAATAATGTGCTGTATAATGTGCTGTAGATCGCTCATTCTTAAAGGCCCAGCAGGCTCCGCTCGATGCCATGCGTGGTGTGGTGCGCGGTGACCGTGTCGGGAGGGAGAAACAGCAAGTTTGGCCATTTTGACAGCTTAGCAGAGCCGTGTGCCCCGGCCGTCGTGAAAGCAGCCTTTTTAACAGCCAGTGCTAAAACACAGTCAGTTGATAGCACCGTGAATAACGTAAGAATAGTGCTGAGCTAACGGCTGTCCCCGATCTAACGGTTAAATGACCCCCGTTATTTGCAGAACAGCGTAACTGACGACGCCTCTTAGCTCAGCTCAGTTATGGCGTAGTGATACGGGAGCTAACACACCCTGCCCTATTTCCCAGGAGTTTCCCCTTCAAATACGACTTAAATTTCAACAACGGTTTCTCTTCGACAACAGAGGTGAAACGGACGATTCACCGCTATTTAATAATTTAGCTACTTCAGCTCGTAGCTCGTCGTCGTCGGCGAATATTGAATCGCTATTCAGATTGAATCGGGCCGGCTCCCGTTATCAGCTATGCTGCTATGACGTTCAGTTAGCATGCTAAGCTAGCGGTAATCTATCTCTCCATCTTAAAAATTCCGCAGGGGAATGCGACAAGGAGGGCGTAGCTGTTAGCAGGCCGACTAAAATGCTACAACCACAGTGTTCACGGCCTGGAGGGATGTTTTTTAAGCGTCCTTGTTAAAAAACTATTGCTGAGGCGATGTTTTTTTTAAACTGATCAGTGTGTCTCTATCGCCACTGCAGCGGAAGACGGTGTTCCCCATTTCCTCGGTGCGCAAAAGCCTGTTAACCTTATTTCGATATAATAAAAAAAAACATCGCTAATGGTGGCGTACCAGAGAACTGGAGCTGACCGTGGAGCAGAGATCCTCAACAGGGGGTCCGGGATCCCCAGTGGGGTCCCCAGAATCACTGCATGGGGGTCCGCCAAATTGTTTGATAGTCTATCCAACCTTTTTTTTTTTTTTTTTTAAATATGTCTAAAAATATGCATTGCAACGTGTTATTATCCAAGATAAATTGTTTTAAAAATACATTTGCACAACCTTGATGATGGGCTTACTGGCTTATAGGCAAGACAGCCATGAACAGATGAGCTGAATGATTCAATGTGCCTTATTTAACCTTAACAAATGATGTATAAATATATGATTAGGTGATAATGATCAATGTCATATCTTAGTATTGTATGCACCATTAAAAGCTGTGTGTACAGGCTTTAGATCGACTTAGCTGTTAGGCCCAATTTAACATGCTTACTTAATTTAATACAATTTGTAGTAGTTGGTCTCTGCTTCGTCTCTCTTTCAGCTAAAGGGTCCTTGGCCTAAAACACGTTGAAGACCGCTGCTCTAGAGGCTAATTTAGATCCATTTTAATAGATGTGTGGGTCGCTACGGTGTTTAACTAATGTGTCATTGATGTTACTTGAAACCGCAATAAGCAGCATTTTACCCAATGCTAAACGCTGTTAAATTCAAACAGATTAGCGCTGAAGGCGTAATACGGCTGGTAAAATGACACCAATGTGTTCATGCAGCCTTAAAATTCACTTCCTCTTCATCTTTGCTGAAAAGCCTGGCCTTCTTGATCTGCTTATTAAATGGTCTGTCAAATCCAGTGCCCTGTTGAACAACACCAGTAATTAAATCAATTACCACATTAAAAGCACACCAATTAAATAAATTAGATTAAATGGGAATTCAGACGAGATGAGAAATAACGAAGAGGTCTGACAATTTAAATAATTCTTAGTTTAGTTAATTGTAAATGTTTGTCAGAGTAGTGAATACCATTAAATTACAGCCACTTTTTTGTAGTAATTCATTTATAACGAGCATAATGTTTCCTTGCATAATAAAAAATGTGCATGGTTGTTTGATTATCATGTCAAGTTTGATGCACATATTGACGCTGTTGGCAAAACTAACCAATACATGCTGTTGAATTCTTCACCAAAACTGTTAATGTAATAAGCCAGCAACTGATCATTATTAACTTTATAATCAAATGATTGTTTTCTTGACTAGTTGACTTAATACTTTGGTCTGTGAAATGTCAGAATATGGTGGTTAAGTACAATATAATGTAGTCACGGAAAGCTTGCAAATGACCAAGTGGAATTGTTAAAATTATTTAGTGAGAAAGTATTTAAGTTGTCAAATAATTGCACAATTAATTGACTTGTTTAAGATCTAAAAGGCATGAAGACGTTGGACATGTAAAGTACCACAATCATGGTTTAATGTTTCCATACAAAATCAAACTTGTCTATTGGTTTATAAGAATGGCTATAAAGACATGAAGAGTATAGGATATTTTAACCTGATCCTTTTTTCTTCTGCTCTTAAAACTAATGTAATGTGATTAAAAGGTGCTGCTGTAATCCGTCACGCTCTCACATGGAGAACTGAAACTGACCTTGTAGAGATGCTGATGTTGGGGATTTGCCAAAATGCAACTACCCGGTTTTTCTCAAACCTCGAAACAACCATTGAATTTAGACCAATTTCAGCTTTCTTCCCAATCACCGTCCTGATAATGGAGGAAATGAGTCTGAATTCATAATGATCCCACAAACTAATGGTCTCACTATTTTTTTTTTTCGTTGAACTGCTGGAAGTCAATATCAGCGGATAATTGATTTTATGATTCAGCCCTTGAATCAGCACAGGGACTGTGCCATTGCACTGCCAGCTGAGAGGCTAATAATCACTCTGCAGGCAACAGAAAGTGTATGCGTGACAGCAGGATCAAACTTTGTCCCCTATTATCTCTTCAGGCGTGAGGTCTGTGGTCATGTTGTTATAGATGTCTATATTTGGATAATCCAGCAAATTAAATACCGGACAAAATAAAGGTGCTTTACTACGTTTATTCACAATTCATACAAAAATATTTATAGTGGTTCTAGTCATTGTTTTACTGCATTGCCCATGGGCTATGACAACCCGGCGATATTAAAGGGATTACGGCAAAATCCCTGATGGTTGACACATTTAATTTAATTTAATTTGGTCACTAGAACAATGCTTGTAATGACTTTCCTTTTTAAAATTAGTTTTGCATTATAAAAGGAATATGTTGTATTTTAGCAGTATACCAAAAAGAAAACCCTGAAAGGCATTTAATGCTTTATTGATCACATGTAATATCATTATAACAATATTCGACCAAGTTATTGCATATTTTCCTCAGCGTGCAGCCCTAGTGCAGTAACCACATCACAGGGGCACACAGTGTTTAATTGTTAAATGCAAAATATGACTTAAATTGCATGCTGAAAGAAATATTGGGGTGATGCAGAGATTTCCTGGCCTAAAAGTTGAATTCTACAGACTAGAGAAATAAAAACTTTGCAGCTACAGAACCTCTCAAAAATCACACAATGATCATTTAAATAAATCTTTCAATGAAAATGAGTCGAGTGATGCATAAAGGATTATACCCTTATGTATCGTGAATCATATCTCAACTGCAGTATTGCAATCGCAGTCAAATATAATTGTAATGAGATGTTTTCCTCGTATGATTCAGTCCTACAGCAAAAGTCTTTCTGGCAGAAAACCCTGACTTCTTAACCTTTCCCTGCAGCTCACAAGCATGAACAATTACATGAGTTTTCTTTTAAACCGATCCAATGACCAGGACACACAGTTCAATGTCCGTTCTACTCTTATTCTGTTTCTGATTTTACCATTTACACCATGAATTGGTGTAAAGGAAAGAGAACGTAACCACAATTGAACCATATCCTCAAAGCAATTTCAGTCAAAAGCAACTGGACTTGGGTATTTGTTGCTTTTGACTGAAATTGCTTTGAGGATACCGACGACCTGGACAAATGAGAACATTCACAATTGAACCGTATCTCTTGAATGTCACGGTGAGTACACAGATAAAAGGGGAGAAACAATAGTCGCCATGATACACGCAATATAACCTCTGTTTTCCCAAAAAATAAAACATCAAATGGCTCATTTTAAATGAAAGTTTCACGTTGGAGCGCAGTGAAATCTTAAAGAGCGGGGGGAAAATACGTCAGTTGTAGATCTGCCCACAAAATGCAACTTATAGCACTAATCAGAGAGAGAGAGAGGCCACTGCAAGTTATAGGAACTCAGGAGATACAGGTTTCCATTGCTGACAAAAGACCCATTGCACACTTTTGACTGGTGCTTTAACCAGTTACAACATAGCGGGCTTAACGAAGACAAAGCTACCCACGGGAAAACAAAATTTCACAATGCCTCGTCTACACCTAACATCTACAAGGACGCTGAAACAAATATCCATGAACTGATGATAAAAAGTAGAGCTTTTTGACCATTGTGCTTCAGCCAGGCACTGCACGTCAGCATGAGCCCTGGTGGCGGTACGTCGTGCTGTGGGGATGCTGCTTGTGAAGGTAGAGACATGGACATGAATGCAATAAAACTCATTTCCAGGAGTGAAGGTGCAGCCGTCTTTTTATAGAACGGACTTAGGAGATTTATTTTTACCAGCGCAAATCCACACAGGAATGGCTTCAAACAAATAATGTCCTGGAGTGGTTAAATTATAACTTATAACTTCGTGGCAGGACTCAGGAAATTGCCGCAGTCTCCTTAAAACACGGCAGCGCTTGGGCAGTTTTTCAAAATAAAATAAGGGATAAATCTGCTGTACATCTACAGATACTGTAACTGCCGCCAATGATGCTGTTGTACTGGGGCGTCAGTAGCTCAGTCCATAGGTGACTTGGCTTGGAACTGGCGGGTTGCTGGTTCAAGTCCCTGTGTGAACCATGAATGAAGTGTAGACTGGTGGCTGGAGAGGTGCCAGTTCATCTCCTGGGCACTGCTGAGGTGCTGTTGAGCAAGTCACTGGCAGCCCCCTAGGTCTAACGTGTGTGTGTGTGTGTGTGTGTGTGTGTGTGTGTGTGTGTGTGTGTGTGTGTGTGTGTGTGTGTGTGTGTGTGTCATGAAAAAATAGAGTGAAAATTTAATTTCCCCATTGCGGGACAAATAAAGGAATTCTTCTTCTAAAGCGATCACAAGTTAGAGCTGGTTTCAACAAAGCCAATTACATTAGTTTTAATTCTTGTTTTGTAAAACAAAATGTTAACATGTCCACAGTAGTGAATGATGTTTAGAGGCCAAACATTTATAGGGACACCTCCTTTTTGGAACTGGTGATTGATCAATATGTTGAATTTCTCTCAACAATTGATAAAACATTGTAACAACAAAATAACGCCAAACCACAGGCTGTTTATCCTTAGTGGAATTACTTCAATTATGTCATTATTTGCTGTTTTTCTCTGGCTTGATTTCATTTTTGATTGAATATCAATAAAAGTAAAGCGTATTGTATTAGAGCGCACTCACACTGTCCTTCCATACCGAGCCAAAATAGGTTTTTCGGGTAGCGCCTAGTGCGTTTGACCAGTGTGAGTGCAACCGCTCCACGTCTAGCTGCCGCCAGTTTGCCGTCCACAGCCTGTTTGAGAGAGGTGGGCTTTTGTAGAGCGTGTTCGCACATGTACAAGCACGACGCCTACGGCAGCTCTCAAGTCATTCTATGTGCGTCTGTTCGGACATAGAAAAAAGAAAAGACGGACCATGCGCGGAAATTTAACAACAACAACAATGGCGGTGAAAGGTTCACGTTGGTGTGATGCGGAGGTGGAGTGTTTACTGCAGATTTGGTCGATGAAAAGATTTCAAAACAGTCGACAAGACGCACAAAAACTCTGAGGTCTACGAAAGGAAGCCACGCATCTCCATGACGTCATCAATGCGTGTGACGTGTTACGGCGTGATGACGTATAGACAGCAAGAAGCATTCGCTGAGGCCCAGGTAGTGTGAGTACAAACGGGCTGGCCAGCGGAGGGAGAGGGAGGGAGGTAAAAGTACCCTAAAGCCCGGGGCGCGGTGCGGAAGGACAGTGTGAGTGCGCCCTAAGATGAGAAATCACCATCCATGGTAGCTCAACATTGAATAACTAGGATCAAACTGGAGACCCGGTTCATTGACACAAATCCAATTAAATCTTACATCTGCCACTTAAATCAGAAAAATATACAAGTACTTGAAGAGCATTTGTTGAAAAACAAGATGAAATGAATACAGAAAATACTGTTGAACTACACAAACTCGAGAAATTGTTGTATTTATCGTAGCTTATTATACCTCCATAGGGAAACTCCATCCTCAACCCCATGCTTCCACAGGGAGCACAGAGGTCAGGTAAGCTTCACAGGGTGCTCTAACCAAACAGGGTGTTTGAATTTCTCTTTGGTGGAAGGGCGGAAACTTCACTAAGCATCGAAAATGTAACGTTTTGTCAAACATGTTGGTGTGATGCAGATGGGATTTGAATGGAGGTTGGATTGTGGTGCTGGTGTAATAACAATTTTACCTTCTATTGCGTTAGTTTAGTGTCTTGCTGTTTTAATATAAAGAAATAATTACTTATTAAATGAATTAAATATACAAATGTAGATGCATAAAACTGGTAAGAGGCCGTGGCGGAGGGTTTACAGCGTGTAGATATAAAGGAGATGGATGCGAAGCTGTGGCCTACTTAGACCTACACATTCATCTGGCGAGCAGAAAACCCTCAGGGAGGAAACAACTGGGAGCTTGAATTGAAAGTGTTTTTGACATTTTATGAAGTGCTGTTAGGTCTTTGCTGTATTATTTTTGTTGCATATTTTAATGTGATATTAGAATCAGCGACAGATGAGTAATTAGCTATCGCCCAACCAGTGTAAGTGATTTGATTATGTAACAGCGAAGCATCCTTACACGTTTCATCTTCTAGCCCAATACTGTGGCTTTTCCACTCTAGTGGTTTTCCCTGTCTCTTAATTCCTTCCCCTTCTTCGCCATGCTCTACTTATATCGTGGTTCCTCAGATCTTGCACGCCCGTATTTCTCAACCTGGTCGTTCTCGTTGCCTCTCTCCCAGTCTCTCTGTCTCTGTTACAATGCCAGAGTGGCCCGCCGTTACAGTCTCTTTTGCCTGATCCGTCTCGTAAAAGGAGAGTGCGCAAGTCCACACGCTAACTTGTCTTCCTGTCCCCTGTTCTCCTTGCAGCCTAAAAATGGATAAGAACGACCTGGTGCAGAAAGCCAAGCTGGCAGAGCAGGCCGAGCGCTACGACGACATGGCGGCTGCCATGAAGTCCGTGACGGAGCAGGGCCAGGAGCTGAGCAACGAGGAGCGTAACCTGCTCTCTGTCGCCTATAAGAACGTGGTACGGCACCCATCTAATGACTCAAAGATGTTTTATTTCATTTTCCACAGAATCTGTAGATGCTCGGGATGAAACTGTACTTAAAATAGATTGACCTCAGACAAAAATGTGCAGAAACGAATGAGTTTCATTATTCGTAACCATTTTTTTCTCACATATTTTACTATGAAATACAAGTAATACATTTTCTTCAATTAATAAATGAACCGTAAACAGTTTCATAGTAATAATAGTAAATAGTTTTAAAACAAATAAACAAATAAATGTAAGGAATGAATGTTTTTTTCTAAACTTGAGTAATGAATAGTCGTTACTCTATCAATGATAAATAGAGAGCAGCAGACAGATTGATCTTGAGAGGAGGTTGACCATTGACTACTCGTGGCCTTTAAAACAGGCAGGAAAAAAACCCCACCAGTGGTTAAAGTGATGTGAAAGTTCAGTCTGCGGTTCCACTCCCTCTTTGTACTGCAAACATAGCCTGTTGATAGATTAAATTGATAGTTGTGCTCCATTTTTCAGCTCTACCACACGTATCATTACAGTCATGCACTGCCAAACGAATATGACCAATATATTGTCACACCCTAAATAAACACCTATGGTGCATTTCAACATGATTATTTAACACTTACGGCAGCTCAGACCATCTCCCTCTGAAGTTACGGCCTCTTGTTTTTTCCCAAATGACTGCCAAATTTTTTTCTGCAGGCTGCAACGTTCAAGCGTACACTGCGTTTATCCTGTCTTGGCTCATCACTTGCTAAAATGCCAGTTTTGTAAGCAGTTGTACTCTTTTGAACATGTGCTGCTTTTAAAGGAGTCGCAGAACTGTGACACATGTTGCAAAACATTTTGACCCTGATGTTTATTTAAAGCATTAAGTGACAGTTAAAATACTCACATTTAGCCTTTTTGTGTAGTGTTGCTGCACTGCTATGTTTTGTGTGTTTGTTTTTTTTCATGAAGATTTTATAGTCTAAGTATAAAAGCACAAATTATGTAAGAGCAGCCTCAGGTTTTCCAGCACTGCTGCTCTATTTATCATTGAGGTTTACTTGATTTTTTTCAGTGCTTGCCACAGTACCGGGCAGTACACGCACGTAATGTTCTAATGCTAGGATGAGCATATATACACTTTGTATTTGGGATTACCGAGCCAATTTAGTTCAAGATAATTTTTAATAACAAGCTCCTTTATGTTTACTAAAGTTTTAGAAATGACATTATTTCAGTATTATCTGGTTTTATAATGAGGAAACAGCTGTATTTCTTTGATATTGTTGGTGTTTATGCACTCATGTATAGAGGACGTTGTCTTTCAACGTCCATTTATTGGTTGACGCTGTTGTTTTTGTTGCCGTTAGGTGGGGGCCCGTCGTTCATCCTGGCGCGTCATCTCCAGCATCGAGCAGAAGACGGAGGGGAACGAGAAGAAACAGCAGATGGCCCGCGAGTACCGTATGAAGATCGAGGCTGAACTCCAAGAAATCTGCCACGACGTGCTGGTACGGAGAAGGATGGGGAAAGGGCAGGCAGGGAGCGAGGGGGTGTGAAGATGGAGAGGGAGAGAGAGAGAAACAGAGAGGACTAGATGGGTGATGGTGATGATAGGCAGGGAAGGAGTGGTGCAGAAGGTATAAAGAGGGAGCAGTGGAGGAAGAGAGAAAGAAGCACTCCTGGCTGAGGGAAGAATACCAGGCAGTCACATGGGTTTACTCGTGGAGACAGCAATAATGTTGCCACCAGCAGCACTGGCAGCTGTTAAGAGTTGTCAAACAGAGCTTTCATTTTCCTCTATTTTTGTCTTGCTAGCCCCTGGGTTAATACTTTGGTATCTTTGCTTCATTATTTTGTTGTACTCGCTGCAGAGGCAAAAAAGTGCTTGACTGGAAAGGCAACACTGCAGCACAAGTCATGTGAAGTCACTGATTGCGTGTGTGGGCAGAGGGGGGGAGGTGGGGGTGGACTCCCTGTATGTAGATTTTTAAAAACTTAATATATTTTATGAACCTTTTGTTACTACTGCAGCATCTGTCAGCTGAGTTAATCATGCTGCATTAAGAAAGCATTAAGAAGCAGAGTGTGGGAGTGTTGCTACAGGTACGAGGTGAGAGAATGAAATGCAATCCAGAAAGTCCAGTTTGATTAATGCATTCATCAGTTTCAAAGTAGTGATGCACTGCTCTGTTGAACCAATTTATGTCTTCCACATGAAAAATAACTGCTTCTAAAGCTTTTTTAGCTGCTCCACAACTAATATTATATATTCGATGACAATTCTTTGTCAGTACTTACATATTCCAACAAATAAATTTGTGAAACCTCAATGAAATATAAATGTAAAAGCCAGTAGAAATGCAATAAAATATAAATATATTGTCTCAAATCTGAAAGGGCTAGCCTCTGAACCCCAGATATATCCAGCAACGGTAGCCAACACGTTGTAGATTTCAGGGGCCACAGTGTAGGCTTTGAAAGGCCACAATACAACAGTACTCTTGATACCCTTGGTAACCCTTTTTCATCCTAAATGCCCAGTAACTTCAACTGTGGACGTGACTCTTACATATTTTTCAATCTGTCAGGACTTAGTGATGCCACAGTGAGGAAATTTTCCCACAGGTTAATAAAGTTGTGACAACACTGGTATTACCGATTACACAATGAACGCACCCCGGCTGTGTCTGGTCTCTATGGCTCTCCGGTCAAGCCTTTGCCGCCTCCCCTCAGCGTCCATGTTAACCACAGACTATATATAATGTGTTGTGGAGTTCTGTGGTTGGCTCGCTGTTTTGTTTCAGGTCTTTTTTTTTCTGCAAGCTGCCAGTGAATTTGGCAAGAAAACACATTGATAATCTATTAATGAAGTAACCCCACCTATTGGTGTGGGTGGTGGGCAACAAATGTAATCGTGCTTGCCCAAACCCCATGTAACACAGAGGCAAGCCTGGTCAGAACAAAGCCATGTTCTCCACCAATGCCGTTGCCCACAGAAGCTCCACACAGGTTGTCATTGCGCCTCCGTGTGTGCCAGTGCCACCCAAAACACTTGTCTACTATCTCTAACACCCAATTCCCATCTGATAGTTTTCAGTCAGCCTTGCTCACGCAAGTCTTACTCAGCTGCTCCAAGATTATCATCTATAATTTTGAAACAGTTTAGCTCTTTGATTAAGCAGATCAAGGCTTCATGAACAACCGTCACACTGCCAGGTCCTGACTAGGTTAGAACAAGAATTGCTCAAGGTCAAACAAGACTCAAATTTTTCCGCGCCTGAGCTGACTTCTAATAATATCTTCAAGGTCAAGCTGGAAGCCTCTGCAGTGATGTGGTGCTGTAAGAATGAAGGGAGGGGAAGCACAGGTGGAGCCATGCTGTCCTTAAAGCAGCAGGATGCTTGGAAAGGGAAAGCTCTGGTGTATCCGCAGGACAAAATATGTCAGGGACCTTGAGAAGACTTTACCAATTGATTAAAATAATTATTGGTTCTCTTCCCCAATGAATAATATTTGTTCTGCTTTGGGGTAGAAACGGTACAGTAGCTGTTTCATGTGTTATTACCATAGTGTTTCATAACATAGCTAAAAATAAAAGCAGCATTAAAATATGACACTTCTGAGGACATATACATATATTGCTGTCAAAATAATGCATGGGAGACATACGTAGAAGGTAGTCTGATTTTATAGTTAACACTTGATCTGCTGTGTAGGCTGGATACAATCTTACAATCTCCAAAATGGTTCAACCATAGAAATAATGGCGCCAAGCATCTAACAAACTTCAGTATAAAGTGACTTGCAGCATGCTGCAGAGGTGAAGCGAGGCCAAACGAGCAGTGGAGTGGTGACGTTAGGAGATCCAGCCCATAAATGAGTCCAATTTAAAAATGTAATTCATCCACACGCCCCTGGCACCGTGTTGGAAAGCCCATTGCTATTGCAAGATGAGTGACAGATTTGTTACGGGGGGCATGGTGGATTTAGCAAGCTAGCTAACTACTAAGCCTTTAGCTAGTTGGCTGCTGGCTCGTTTCCACTGTGCTTTCATGCTGCATTTGTCATAGAAAATGAGCGTGGGATGGGACACGTTTTATACCAATCAAATGCCCAATGACAGAGCAATGTCCTTTCTATTCAATTCAATTTCTACTGAACACTTAACTGCTGGTTGGCAACGAGAAACGAGAGTGATGCTTCTGGTGGTCATCTGGTGAGCGTTATAGGGCGCACTCACACTGTCCTTCCGCACCGGGCCAAAACAGGTTTTTCGGGTCAAGCCTAGTGCGTTTGAGCAGTGTGAGTGCAACCGCTCCGCACATAACTGCGGCCAGCTGGCCGTCCACGGCCCGTCTGAGAGAGGTGGGCTTTTGTAGAGCGCGTTTGCACATTAACGAGCACGAGCGTGTGCACGTGTACGAGCATGAGCGTGCGCATGTGTACGAGCATGATGCCTACGGCGGTTCTGACTTCATTTCTGTGCGCCTGTTCGGACATAGAAAATAGAAGGACGGACCATGCGCAGACATTTAACAACAACAACAATGGCAGCGAAAGATTCACGTTGGTGTGATGCGGAGGTGGAGTGTTTACTGCAGATTTGGTCGATGAAAATATTCAAAAACAGTCGACAAGACGCACAAAAACTCAGAGGTCTACGGAAAGATTTGTAAACAAAGCGACGCATCGTGATGACGGCAATCAATGCGTGTGACGTGTTACGGCGTGATGACGTATAGGCAGCAAGAAGCATTCACCGAGGCCCAGGTAGTGTGAGTACAAACGGCGCAGGGGGAGAGGGAGGGGGGGACGAGTACCCTAAAGCCCGGGGCACGGGGCTGAAGGACAGTGTGAGTGCGCCCTAAGTGACTGGACTCTGACAGTTTGTCATACTGAGTTGGCACTGTAGCAGTTAAAGAATAGAGATGGGTGAAAGTGTAGTAAAGATGTTTCTGATGGCTAGATGTCAAGACAGTAGGAATATCTTAGGGGGTTGTAACAAGTATATGTCATTTTTCAGTATTGCTTTACAGTATACTGTGAGGAAAATGGATAAAAGCAGACAGGAATTTGTGTCTAATCCAGGGAATTAACACCTATAATACCAAGTTACTCTGACATTAATGCAAAACTCGTCCAATGTTAGCCTAAATTAGTCCTGCTCTTTGATTTACAACAATGTCTACAACAGTCTAATGCAGCGGATCTCAACGGAGGGGGCAGGACTTGCATAGGGATCTTGAAATAAATCTTGGTGCCACACAAGATGTGTGAGGAAATGAAGAAAAAACATTAATAAACGAAAATTACGATTATTTTTTCCTTTTTCTTCTAGCAGGATACTGAATACTCGTCTTCAGCCTATAAAATCCTTTAAATCAAGCAATCTGAGAGCTGTTACACAAGTCGTGTCTCCACTAAACTGGGTCACAAGCCTACTTGTTGGGAACCACTGCTCTAATACAACCAGAGAAATGAAAGGCATAGCAACCACAATAATCCACTGCTCTGTCAGTCACACTGTATGAGTTCATTTACAAGTGGCGATTAGTTCATCTTAATCCGGTGGTTTTAGCCTGGTTTAGTGTCTGCATGACATTCCCAGGCCAGGTTATTGGATTGAGCAGATTAAAGCGGTCTTCTCCACGGTTGAAAGGTCCGACTGTAATCACTGAAACAAAGCTGGAAGTTTTCACCTCGAGCTGGCTCAAGCCTCCAGCCAGTACATGACATGATGAATGATTTGAGTGTGCAAGAACATCTCAGCTGTTTTACATCGGAATAAGTTGCTTTTTGACTTATACTTTGCCAGAACTGCTGCTCAAAACTGGTTGGAGATTTCCGTTTCGAAGCTAATTTAACCTGGCACATTAACTGTGATGACTAACAGCAGGGTTAACCATTTCACATCTATGCACTGGCCTTTAACACACACAGAGAGTCTTGCAGGAGAGACGCTAGCTACCCTCACAGTGATTCTCTATTGGGGCATAAGGACGGGGTTATACTAGAAAATAAATGGTTCGAACAATGTGTTGGATTAATTTTAAGATTGTTTCTCCTGGAATATGTTCTTGGTGTTGCACTCAGTTGTACATGAGAGAGGTGACTAATAGTTGTGTGGGTAATGTAGTTTTGGTGCGTGGAAAACACCAGCAGGCGGCTGTGGTGTACGGGCCGGTTCTAATACTAATCAAATATCAACCCCGCGGGCCCTGACTTTGACTTTGTGTTGGAGTTTTGCTGTTTTGGGCAAATGGTTGCTCTTTACACCCTATAAGAACAAAGCTGTTAAATGTATCATTACATGTCGTTGTGTGTGGCGTCTCTCAACATCTGTTAAGATTTGAAAAATATTTTATTGTGGGCCAGGCGTGAGCAGATGTCTTCAGTCAGTGCCTCTAGCATCCCCACACCCTCCATGCCTCACAATAACAACAACTTCTTAACCCACCTATAATCAAGTTGTCAATTCACTTGTACACCAGGTGGTTTTCTTTATAAATACACAATCTGCTGTCCTCCTTATATGTATTTCTGTTTATGAACCGTTCTTGTCTTCTTGTCTGTTACAGAATCTGCTCGACAAATTCCTCATTCTCAATGCAACTCAGGCGGAGAGCAGGGTGTTCTACCTCAAAATGAAAGGAGACTACTTCAGATACCTGTCAGAGGTGGCCTCTGGGGACTCAAAGAAGGGTGAGTGTGTGTGGGTTTGAGACATGAAGAAACATTTTCTCATGGTTCTTTGACTGTGGTTTAGTTAGGGAATCAATCAAAGTGTCATCCCCTTATTAAAGGAGGAGCAAGTAGACATAGTAACAGCACTTATCATCGTTTAAGATGTTCGCTTAAGCCGAGACAGTTGAGCAAAGTGATGTTTGTTGACTCAGGGCTTGAAACCAGTTAAGGGAAGGGAAGTGTGGCGCCTGGCTAATCAAAGGCTAACAAGAGCATCCCCTTTTATTGCTCAAACAGAAATCTGTTGCTGTTTGCTGTGTTGCTCCGGGTAAATATTCTTTAATTTTTATTGCTTGCAGTAAATACGCCATTTTATTGCTAAGAGCTAGAAGCTCCATTTTAATTACTGCTACACCAACTGTCATCGATGGTAGACACCTGTACTCAAGAAATATTGTAGAAATCAAGGGCACAATACTACGACAATATTGCGTTAAGGCACAAACTGAGAGAAATGTAGGGCTGACTTCGGTCGCACTCACACTGTCCATCCGTACCGTGCCCCAGGACGTTTCACGGCTAAAGTATAGTTCGTTTGACCAGTGTGAGTTGCTGTCCATGGCCCGTTTGGGAGAGATGGGCTCTTGTAAAGCACATTTGCACATGTACGAGCACGAGGCCTACGACGGTGTGAGGTCATTTCCTGTGCGCCTGTTGGGACATAGAAAAAAGAAGGAGGGACCATGCACGGACATTTAAAACAATGGCGGTGAAAGGTTCACGTTGGTGTGATGCGGAGGTGGAGTGTTTACTGCAGATTTGGTCGATGAAAAGATTCAAAAACAGTCGACAAGACGCACAAAAACTCTGAGGTCTATGGAAAGATTTGTAAACAAAGCAACGTATCGCGATGACGTCATCAATGTGTGTGACGTGTTACGGCGTGATGACGTATAGGCAGCAAGAAGCATTTGTTGAGGCCCAGGTAGTGTGAGTACAAACGGGCCTGGAGGGGGGGACAAGGACCCTAAAGCACGGGGCACGGCACAAACCACAGTGTGAGTGCGCCCTTCATCTGGTCTTATGTGAGGTACAAGGTAACTGAAATATCTGAGGGGGTAAAAATGTTGACCACAAGGTAGAGTAGCTGCTCTGGATGAAGGGAAGTATTAATTTTTCCTCCATTGTTGTTCAGCACTTTTACATGTAGGAAATGATTGGTGGTCGTTGTGGTAGCACATTTTAAAATAATAAAACAAGACTAAATGCGTTGCATCACTGAACACTACCAGGTAGAGGGCTCTCAGTGCACTGTGGCTGATTGAGTTCATCTAGGGATAACGTTCAGATCTTTTTTTCCCTATAGACCTATCGATTGATTGAGTCAGTGTTATTTCAAAATGTCATTATGGTTTTATCATAATTGATGGTGTAAGAAATAAAAAAAAAAGGTCATTTTCAGATATTTTCCTGTGTCCACTTAATAAAGAGGAGGAAAGCAGGGTATGAGGACTCATGAAGCATCAGGGTCTCAGCCGTGATGTCGTTTGTTCACATTAGTCATACCGTGGCCTCACAAGCCCCTGGCAGTGATACTAAGGGCGTGATCACACTATCCTTTTGGCCGCGGCCAAAACCGTTTTTTCAGCTAAAGTCTAGTACCTTTAAGTAGTGTGAGCGCACCCGCTCCGCGCTCAACTGGGGCCAGCTGGGCCGCCACGGCCCGCTTGAAAGAGGTGGGCTTTAGCGGAGCCGTTTGCACATGTACGAGCACGAGCGTGCGCACGTGTACGAGCACGAGCCCTACGGCAGTAGCGTTATGTCCGCCTGTTCGGACATGTAAATAGAAGGACGGACCATGCGCGGACATTTAACAACAACAACAATGGCGGTGAAAGGTTCATGTTGGTGTGGTGCGGAGGTGGAGTGTTTACTGCAGATTTGGTCGGATGAAAATATTCAAAAACAGTCGACAAGACGCACAAAAACTCAGAGGTCTGTGGAAAGATTTGTAAACAAAGCCACACACACGCGATTAATGCGTGTGACGTGTTACGGCTTGAAGGCGTATGGACAGCAAGAAGTATTGGCCGAGGTCCAGGTAGTGTGAGTACAAATGGGGCTGGGGCGCGGGGGGGAGAGGGAGGGGGGACAAGTACCCTAAAGTCCGGGTCTCGGTCCGGGAGGATAGTGTGAGCGCGCCCTAATATTTAAAAATTAGACTTGTAGCACCTTCAAAATATCATCTTCAAGGTGAAGATCACAGTCAAATTGACCTAATCATTTAATAAATCCTCATGTTGTCGTCATCCTTTTGTTAAAGCTCCTGTCGTTAGTGCGAAGACACATTCATTTAGATGGTTGGCAAGAGACAGTAACCCATAACGGTTTGTTGCCAAGGTTATCACCTTTTGAAAAGGAAAATGATCACGACGACGTTACTGCACTGCGTTTACTGACGGCAGCTTCACATGTGAAACAAAGGTTTCGTGCAGTCACACATGGAAAAAACACCAGGCTCGTTATTGGACTGGATTTTATTCAGCCATGTTATCAGGGCTTCAGTCTGGGACGGCCCGTCCTGAAATATCTCAACAAGCAATTTGAATGATTGCCATAACATTTTGTACAGACGTTCGTATTCGCCATCAGCAGGTCAAAGGTCTCAATTTCTTTTCTGCGTCTTCAAAATGGAATTGCACAAATTGTACAGACATCCATATTTCCCTGGGGGTGATGTGCAATAATTTTGGTGATCCTATGACTTTCCATCACACCACATCATCAGGTCAATAAACTAGATTGGTATTCATCTTCATTCATCTTCAACCGCTTGTCCCTGTCGGGGTCGCGGGGGCTGGAGCTGATCCCAGCTGACATCGGGCAAAACTATTATATTATACATTCCCATCCGCCTCAGCTGTATGTTGTATTTAGTGCTAACTAGCAAATATTAGCATACTCATGCACTTAATAAGATAATAAATGCTGTAAACATCTGCTGCTAAACATCAGCTGGTTAAAATCACCAATATGGGAATGTTACCCATGCTAATGTTAGCATTTAGCTCAGACTGTTAAAACCAAAACGTTTCTGCTACTAGAGGACAAGATTCACTGCAGGTCACAGTAAACAGGGTCCTGTTGTGAAAATGCTGTTTGTACAAAGTTTGTTGATGTGACAACCAAAACACACGGGGAACAAACGTGCCGAGTTTCGAAGGTGGGGCACAGCAGAGTGTTTTTACCCTGCTGCAGACTCTTTGTAGCTGTGGTTGCTGCCAGCTTCACTGTATGCATAGAGAAATTTTGCGAAATGATAATGCAGTTGGTTCTGCAGGGTTTGGAAGTGTAGGCTATATTAATCATCATCATCATCGTCATCATCAGTTTAGTTTATTCACAAATACCACTTCAAACATAATATAATATAAATACAGTTGGTATTACAAAGTTAATTGGGTAGAGTGAACGGGTCTCCCAAAGGAAGCTAGAAAAGCTTATAGGCGGGGACCCCATGGTTCATGAGAAGGCAGTGGTACAGTCAAACATATACACAGTTACCACCTGTAAGCAGAAATAATGAGTAAAAGCACGCAAATGCGCACCAGAACATACATAATTAATACATACAATGACATGCACATACAATCATATGCATACATCCCAGTTGTCCATGAGGAAACAGATCTATATTAGATATAGCTGGATAGGTAGGAAAGGTAGTTGGAGATAAAGGGCAACACCTTAAGGCCATCATCATCAGTCCTGTTCCATATCTGCGGCCCCCTACAGACAATACTCATGCTGGTGCGTACATGTCGACATTTTCCTGATATAAGTGGTTTGGTTGGTTGATTAACTGGTACTGAATGAATTAAGTGGATCATTTTAACTACAGGGCCATGGATACACATTGATTTTATTCTCATCATCTCATCTTCATCCGCTTATCCGGGGTCGGGTTGCGGGGGCAGCGGCTTTAGCAGGGGACCCTAAACTTCCCTTTCCCGGGCCACATTAACCAGCTCTAACTGGGGGATCCTGAGGCGTTCCCAGGCCAGTGTGGAGATCTAATCTCTCCACCTGGTCCTGGGTCTTCCCCGAGGCCTCCTCCCAGCTGGACGTGCCTGGAACACCTCCATAGGGAGGCGCCCAGGGTTCACCCTTACCAGATGATCCTGAACTGGCTCCTTTTAACGCAAAGGAGCCAGTTTTTTACATTGATTTTATTGATTTATTTCAATGTGAACAGATTGTACTTGTATCTTTTTTGTTTTTTTAAGTCATTGAGAATAAATGACACATGTTCAGGACCACTGTGTAGCAAACATAAAGTGACTGGTAGTTATCTCTGTTGTATAGACACGGTGGACAACTCTCAGCAGGCCTACCAGAAAGCCTTCGACATCAGCAAGAAGGACATGCAGCCAACACACCCCATCCGGCTGGGCTTGGCCCTCAACTTCTCCGTCTTCTACTACGAAATCCTCAACTCGCCCGAGCAGGCCTGCTCTCTGGCCAAGCAGGTGGATGCATAACACTTTGTTTTTCACTTAAGAGCGCTGAATTTGAGTGTTTTTTATAGTTATGCTGGTTACAGACAGGTGGCCCCTCCTCCACAGAACAGTTCAGTCGCGTTAAAGGTCAAGATGGAGCCCATGAAACATGTCAGAAGTTAAAACCTTAAGACTAGAAACTTCATCAGAGACTTAAAGCCTGTTATAAAGAGGCGTAGCTCAAATGTGCAGGCAGACTCATGTTGTGTTCATATGACTGGTAATTTAATTAGTAATTTAAAGGTCACTACTTTTATTTGAGAACACACCAAAGAGCCATTATAGAGCTCAATAAATGAGACAAGCCTAACCTGTATGTAAATATGTTTTAAGAGAAATTTACATTGACGACTCTTGTCCTCCCTGCAGGCTTTCGACGAGGCGATCGCCGAGCTCGACACCTTGAACGAGGACTCGTACAAAGACAGCACGCTGATCATGCAGCTACTAAGGGACAACCTCACTGTGAGTATACACTCTAACACACTTTTTTACACCAAAATGTATCTGTAAATGTCCCTATTTGCTGTGTTTTACCATAGAGTTGATAATAACTAGAATAAAATAGGTGGATGGGGTTTGAATCATCACTGAAGCAAAATATATAATAAACATCAGCTTCTTGAGTGTTTAAAAGCTATAAATTACACAAATTAGTTGAGCACTGATATGTATTTGTCATCTTAACCTTGGGGTGCACTCACACTGTCCACCCAGGCCCAGGCACGGCGCTTGCAGGTCGCCGCCCGGTTGAGGGAGGTGGGCTTTTGTAAAGCACAGATGTACATGTACGGGCACGAGTGTGCGCACGTGTACGAGCGCGAGCATTGATAGCGGCCTTGATTTCTATTTATATGTGTCGTTTCCCCGCGACGGACATTTAAAAAGATGCCACCGAACGGTTTGCGGTGGTTTGATGCAGATTTGGTCGATGAAAATATTGAAAAAACAGTCGGACAAAACTAAATCTCCGAGGGGTGATGACGTATAAGCAATATGCATTCAAGGCGTGGCTCCGATCATCCTAAGTGATGTGAGTACACGCGGGCCTGGGGGGACAATCACCTTAAAGCGCGGGGCACGGTAAGAACGGACAGTGTGAGTGCGCCCTTATGTTCATGTGTTGAGTTAATGGACTTAAAGCACCCAGAGGTTTCAGTGTAGCTTGTAAATGCCTGAGTATATTTACATCCGCGGTGATACTACGCCCTTAATTTCTCTACATAAACTGAGGGATGTAGAAACATTATTTTAACCACACCTATTTACATTTCTGCCCATGCTTTTGATCCCAAACCTAACTTTAAATTAAGGGGGAGTGAGTGAAGTATTAGACCATAAAAAAATAACTTGCATAAAGTGTTTTTAGTTTCCACAATAAACCACATTTCTAGTCTTTTTTATCAGGGACTACGGATGCAAATTAGCATCTTTGCTATAATCCGGCACTTTTACAGTGATACGTTGTATCATTGTTCATTAATGTGCACTGTCCCTAACAAATAAAGTATTGATTGATTGATTGACATCCATATGAACATCACATCTTCTTTTGGTAATCAGTGTTGTACACATATGGTTACTCATGGTTATAAAAACCTTTACTATTGTACCGTCTGAGTCCTACTACTGTAGTTCTGTCCAGCAGCTAGAATTAAGTGTAATTACAGAAAAACGCTGAGCGATCCAAACAGTTGGCTGTAAATTTCTGGGAATTCTGTCTCTGATTTTATTTTTGCACTGACAAAAAAAACTGTATAAATCAGTAAGAAAGGGGAGTAAAGTAATGGTAAAGATAAGGGAAATAAAAAGAATGAGGCTGCTGCAGAAACACCACATCAGTGCAGCTGTTAGAGATGATTACACAGAGCAGAGTATGAGGATGTGGGAGCATCTGAACCTTCCAGGTGCAGAAGATTCTCGTAATAAACGAGATATTAAACGAGTTAAACAGCTTTTGTTCAGAATCACTGCAGAGCCGTCATGAAACCAGGCCGACCTGTGTCATCGTGGGAATTTAAAATATAAGCATATAAAGAGTATAAAGAATAGGATGAGGCTGGTGACATGCTATATTTACTAATTGGCAACAAAATGACGTAAATCTATACGTTTTTTACAAAGGGAAATCTATAATTTCCTCAAACAGCTGAACAGAAATGGAGGAAATTATACTTTTGTCGGATTATTTTTAGCGGTGGATTAATACACATTTCCAGTAGGGCTGCCGCTTAAACTAACGGCTGTTTTATAAATTAATCTAAATGATAAATTTACCTGCAAAAAATCTAATTGATTGTGTAATTTGTTAATTTCATGGTGAAAAACTATATGTCATTGTTTAATGCAACAAAAGCAAAATGTAAACAAATCTTAACATATTAAAATGCAAACTTTAGGTTCAAACTGGCAACAACAACATGATACAAATGAAATAATATAAAATAATAAAAAAGGCTTATTTTGGGGTTGGGACTCTTTAGGCACCTTTCGATAACGATTCAGAGGCGATTCAAGATGAACAATTATAGATGAATTATTTTTTACTTGGTAGTTTTTTTAAGCAAATTATCAGTAATGATCCAAAAGGAATTTACTTCCAATATCTTTTATTATTAATAAAAAAGATTGATTTTGACTTTTCAACTGGAATGTAACGCTTGCAACGCTTGCATATATCCCTGCATTGCAAAGAACTTACAGAAAAAGTAAAGTCTGCCTGCATAATTATAGTAAATTAATACAGACATCAGCATATTCTGGGGCGACTGCGGCTCAGTGGCAGAGTGGGTCGTCCTCCACTCGAGAGATTGGCGGTTCGTTCCCCACCTTCCCCGGTCCACATGTCGAAGTGTCCTTGGGCAAGACACTGAACCCTGAATTGCTCCCTGTGCTGCACACCCGTTCACACAATGTCTGTGTGAACGGGTGAATGTGACAAACACTGTGAAAGCGCCTCGAGTAGTCAGAAGACTAGAAAGGCGCTATTGACAAGTATTAAGCTATTACAAGTCCATTTACCATTACCATAAAAAGTTGTCGCTCTCATTAGGAGCACGAGACACCAGCTGACACTCATCTGTGAAACAAACTCGCATTTACGGTGACACCAGATTCTGTGACAAAGGACGTTCGCGCATCATATGTTAAAGGTATCCTACCCGCTTTCTATAGTGATGCCATGACTTCGGTTTTGGTTTCGTTGCGGAGTGCGGGGATCGCTGTGTCAGTAAAATATGTTCAAGACCGAGCGTTGCAGCACGGAGGCAAATCCTTGGCAATCAAAGTTGCTCTGGTCGTTTGTTTCGCCTTTTCAGAGCGTTTCCACACACTAGCTTTTAATGCAGAGGGAGCCGGTGTGTCGGATTAACTGGTTTTTAGATTAACTGGTGACAGTGAGACATATGTGTCAACAAATCAGGAAATAAACACATTTAGATTAATCTATAAAACAGTTGTTAGGTTAGCAGCGATAGAAAAATAGACATTAGTGGAAGTGTATGTAGCGTTATAAGCTTTAGCTTCTGCCTATTCCCTTTTTTCAGACCGTATACATTTATTTTTTGTTTATCATGAAATGTCTGAAAATAAACTGAACTATGTGTATGAATCCACCACTAAAAATAGTCCAATAAATGAACCATTTCCTCCTAATTTCAGCTGTTTCAGGAAATTATAGATCCCGTTTTAAAAAAACGTATAGATTTACGTCATTTTGTTGCCAGTTAGAAAACTTATAGCATGTCACCAGCCTTATCCTATTCTTTATACTCTTTATATGCTTATATTTTAAATTCCCACGATGACACAGGTCGGCCTGGTCTCATGACGGCTCTGCAGTGATTCTGAACAAAAGCTGTTTAACTCGTTTAATATCTCACATTTATTACTATAATCTTCTGCACCTGGAAGGTTCAGATGCACCCACATCCTCATACTCTGCTCTGTGTAATCATCTCTAACAGCTGCACTGATGTGGTGTTTCTGCAGCAGCCTCATTCTTTTTATTTCCCTTATCTTTATCATTACTTTACTCCCCTTTCTTACTGATTTTTACATTTTTTTTGTCAGTGCAAAAATAAAATCAGAGACAGAATTCCCAAAAATTTACAGCCAACTGTTTGTAATTATAGAAAAACGCTGAGCGATCCACTTAATTCTAGCTGCTGGACAGAACTACAGTAGTAGGACTCAATACAGTACAATAGTAAAGGTGTGTGTGTGTGTGTGTGTGTGTGTGTGTGTGTGTGTGTGTGTGTGTGTGTGTGTGTGTGTGTGTGTGTGTGTGTGTGTGTGTGTGTGTGTGTGTGTGTGTGTGTGTGTGTGTGTGTGTGTGTGTGTGTGTGTGTGTGTGTGTGTGTGTGTGTGTGTGTGTGTGTGTGTGTGTGTGTGTGTGTGTGTGTGTGTGTGTGTGTGATATTGAGTCAAGTAAACTGTGTGTGTGTGTGTGAGAGATTGACTCAAGTAAACTGTGTGTGTGAGAGAATGACTCAAGTAAACTGTGTGTGTGTGTGTGTGTGTGTGTTCATGGTAATGAAGGAACATGTCACTCAGTGCACCAGTGTCGCTCATTAATGTGTTTTCTACGGCACAGAGGAAAAATAAATACTTGTGAGGATGAATGTGTTGTTAGTCGTAGTCTTTTAATGGGATTTATTAATAATACAGATAATATAAAATCCTAGTTTATGGGACGATTCACCCCAAAACCCAAACATCCATGTCTTTCCTCTCAGCTCAGGCGCTATTTATAAATCTAAACTGATTCGGTGTGTCGGAGATATCGGCCGTAGCGATGTCTCTGTATTGGAATTAAAACCTGCGGAGCTCAAAGTGCCAAAAAAAAAAGATTTAAAAAAACCCCATCAGCAAAATCTCTTTCCAGAAATCATGACCTGGTTACTCAAGATAATCCACAGACCCTGGTCGACTGTGTCACCGCGCTGAAGACCCTCATGTCTTACGTGGCTCCCTTGTAGAGTGTAGTGTATCGCTGCCACGCACTGGTCGACCAAAAGATTATCAGCAGACCAGAATTTCATTGGTCAATTCGTCGCAGGACATAAAAAACCATTTGGAGTCGTCTCTTGTCCAAAAAAAAAAAATCTGTGACCAACAGCGGCTGTCCTCAAAGGCTGGAGGGCTTTTAATTAGAAGGGCCAGATACAGGAAGTCGTGACACTCAGGGCGCACTCACACTGTCCTTCCGCACCGCGCCAAAACCGTTTTTTCGGGTCAAGCCTAGTGCGTTTGACCAGTGTGAGTGCACCCGCTCTGCGCGTAACTGCGGCCAGTTTGCCGTCCACAGCCCGTCTAAGAGAGGTGGGCTTTTGTAGAGCGCGTTTGCACATGTACGAGCACGAGCGTGCGCACGTGTACGAGCACGAGGCCTACGATGTAATTTATGTGCGCCAGTTTGGACATAGAAAATAGAAGGACGGACCATGCGCGGACATTTAACAACAACAACAATGGCGGCAAAAGGTCCACGTTGGTGTGATGCGGAGGTGGAGTGTTTACTGCAGATTTGGTCGATGAAAAGATTCAAAAACAGTCGACAAGACGCACAAAAACTCTGAGGTCTACGGAAAGATTTGGAAACAAAGAGACGCATCGCGATGACGTCAATCAATGCGTGTGACGTGTTACGGTGTGATGACGTATGGACAGCAAGAAGCATTTGCGCGAGGCCCAGGTAGTGTGAGTACAAACGGGCCTGGGGGGAGAGGGAGGGGGGGGGACAAGTACCCTAAAGCCCGGGGCGCGGTACAGATGGACAGTGTGAGTGCGCCCTCACTTACTGTCTGTGTGGTTTTTTTTTTTTTAAACACGGCAGGTTCAGGTCCCTGCTACATCACGGTTAGACGGTTAATAATTAATAACCAATCGTGTCGGGAAATACGTCTAAAATACGGGATCACTTTCAAAAAGGATGACCCCAAGAAGGTCACATGCAAACTCGTCCACGACCAACATGACCTCCCAACGTACACATGCAAGTAACGTTACCTTAGCTACCTGCCCATGGCGGCCAGTTCGGAGTCTCCTCGCTGATTTTCATTCAGAATTAAAATCTGAAATAATTTGCCGGTGTCATTAACAGGCAGAAGACCTGCAGACCGCTGCTGTGCGCACTTGTAAAATAATGGTTATTAATTATGTTGAATTGTGTTTTTCAGTTGCTGCGGCTAAACGTAGGAGGAGGCGGGGACATATATACGTCGACTAATCATTTTAAATGACGACCACTGGTCAACCCAGGGAAATCTTTGATTAGGGAAAGCTCAGTATAGCCCTATTTGCCGCTTTGACATATTATTATTATACATATTGGAGAGAAGGTAGACATCTCGGACACTTGGAAACTCCAACCAGAACAATCTAAAATAATAAACAGCACAATGGGAAGAGGAAAAACATGTCTTCTTGATTTTGGGGTGAACTGCCATTTAACGACGATGTATAATTCTCAGGAGTGACGATGAGTCATCAAATCCTTGCTTACAGTGACAGAATGACCATAAGATCTCTTTCCTCTTTTTTCTCCCGCAGCTGTGGACATCAGAAAACCAGGGAGACGAGGGTGAAACCGGCGATGGAGAGAACTAGAGCGCACTTCACTGTTAACCCATCCCCACTCTCTTCCTCCTCCTTTTCTCTCTTCCTCTTTCTTCTCTTTTTCCTCTCTTCGTACACATAAACAGCCCGTTCATTCCCCTCGTCCCACTTTTTCAAGTCCAGCCTCCTGACTTCCCTTCTGTATAACCAACAGCATGAATAGTACCTGACCTTCACAGACAGATATAATACATTTAACAAAAAAAGGAGAGGGTAGAGAGAGAAACTACTCCACTCCTCCATCCCTCCCTCCCTCCCACCCACCCCTCCCCTAGATCATGGCACTCCAAGGCAGGCCAACAAACTAAACCCACTGGTCAGTCTAGTCTTATTTTCCGCAAAGAAGGTGTTTATCTTTTAGAGCCCACATTTTTCCCCTCCTCCATTCCTGTCGTTCTTCCCTCAGTCCTCTTCCCTCCTTCTTAACATGTTAGTATGTTCTCTCAGCTCTCTAGTGAGTTAATGCACATATATAGTTGTCCGAACCCCTCCCTCCGCCCCCCTCCCTTCCCACTCTAGTGAGTTAACGCGCTCATATATAATTGTCCATCCCTTCTCTTTTGGCTTGTCTTAGTGTTACTGGCAAATGGCTGGTTTTATTCCACTTTAAACAAAACAAAAAAAAGGTTATTAAACTGTCTGTTTATTTTCAACAAACACTGTGATGCTTAGTTTTTCCTCCACCAGATCCTCGTTCGACGGCAGAATAAAAAAAGAATAAATATATATATATATGGGTGTTTGAACAGCAGTGCAATTCTGCTGAGGTTTATACAGAAGGGTCCTCCTACAAGGCTGTATTGTGACACTGACAAACCTAAAAGCAAAAGTGTTTTACCTGCTGTGTAATCAAACACTCACACAAACATGTTTTACTTTCTAACCCAAGACCTGGAGTTTTATTTTATTCAATGTCATTCTGCATCTTTTTTTCAGTTCGGAGCAAAAAAAACTGATTTGAAAACGTGTTAAAATAAAAAAAGAATACATTCCATCTTAATCTTTTAGACAATTTTAGACATTTCCCCCCCCCCAAACGTCCGGTGACCTGCCTGCTCCCTCGGATCCACCTCCAGTTCAGGTGCTGTTGAACATCACTACTGCTGTCCCTAGAGTTCCTCCCGTAACATGTTTATTTCCCAGTGCGATTGCTTTCTCTCTTTTTTTTTTTGTTGTGTATGTGTGTATAACAAATCAAAATCTTTCTGGTTTTTGAGAACTGTAAAATTGTAAAACATTTTTAGAGCTTAACTGTAAATCTGTCTTTTGGAAAAAACAAAAACGGTTATGTCGATGTTGTTCGTTAACACCTGCTTGCAGTGAAAACCTTGAAGCCGTTACAGTCAGCTGCTGTTTTTATGCTTTGGCATTTTTGACCAGAACATCTTTTGGTACTTTTTGTTTTTCTTGCCCCGCCCTTTTGCCCCTTTAAGCTTTTACTGACATGATACAAAAAGCCCACTCACTGCTTAATGATGCGATCTGACAACAAGAAAGCACGCCATCATTGACCACCATTTGAATGTACCGCAGGTATCGAGCGGAGAGTTGCACACTTCCTGCTTCCTCGTTAAAAAAAAAAAAATATGAACAGCGATCAAGATTAGGGTTCAGCTAACTCCCTTAAATACAGTTATGGAGCATTATTGCGTATTCTTAGACTTGAAAACAGGCTAAAATATGATTATTACTATGAGAAAGTCCAACAATTTGATTCATATTGTAGCCTTTTATAGGTTAAACGCAGCTGACTTGTTAAAATGTCAAATTTCAAATTAGAAAAAAAAGGAAGCAGTGATGTAAAGTGTCCTCTGCGGCGCGTGTCCCGCAACAGGTACTCGCATTGAAGGAGCCAAAACCTCCCAGCAGCCGATCAGCCAATCATCTGTTTGCGGAAGCGAGAACCTGTAGTTTGGATCGCGGTTGATGCATCCCGGCTAGCGACCATTTACGTGCGTACATGTCGAGGCAACTTCATTGGATTACCTTTTTGACTGCATTTAGAGAGGCTAAAGCACGCCATTGGCAGTTAACGGTACATTTGTTCCAACTCATATCTGAATTATCTTTCACAAAATGCACATTTGAACCGGCTTCCTCTCGTTTATACGATGACACGCTACTGTTAATTCTTAAAAGCAGTACGAACCGCACACTAAAGGTCCCCAAACCTTTAGAAATATCGGGATGCCACTCCGTCAGAAGCCCCTCCTCTTCTTCAAAAGTAGATTTTATTTTTCATATTCACTCAGTGTCACAATAACCTTGTCACCAACCATCTCGACATTCCACTCTTTAGGTGTAGAAAAGTCACGTGTCAATGTTTATTTTTTTCTTTTGCTGGGGACAAATGTTTTCATGCACTGATGTTTATAAGGTTTAAAAAAAAAAAAGAAAAATCCTCCCTGCCGCTGTTTTTCTCGTTAGCTGATCAAAAAAAAAGGCAGTTATTCTTCGCTTTATAAGGAAAAAACTATCCCATGCAGTAGTGAATGTGGCACCGAGCCTGTCTGTATATCTGGTATCTCAAATCATTTTGTTTTTACTGACCAGTATTATGCTTAAAATAAAAAGGAAAAAAAAAAAAAACAACCCAAAAAAACAACAAAAAAAGTTTGCTTCTGTGACGGTTTTATTGCTTAGCGCGCACGTGGTTGTGAAAATTTAGACTTTAGCTTAAGGACACCAATAAAAATAAGAAAACGATAAAAAAATAAACTCAACACTTCCCCCCCTCCCCTCCTGGTTATTGAAGTAATACTAGATTTGTGTATGTCTTTTAAAAAAAATCCAACTCTAGTTTCACCTTACATGTTATAAACAGGACAAGATGTAAAAGGAAATTTAAAGTGAAATAAAGGTTTTATCAGTTCCGAATCAGCCCTGTTCTGTTTATTATCATCACTAGCCTCTTAACGCAGCATGTTTGTTTTTGCTTTCCTGTACTGACCTCCTCAAAGCAACTTCAGTCAGAAGCAACTGGACTTGGTTGTTTGTCTAGGAAGACGTTTCACCTCTCATCCAAGAGGCTTCATCAGCTCATGTACGCATCTGACCAGGCTGGGACTGGACCAGGACCAGGCTGTGACTGAGGGCGCACTCAGACTGTCCTTCCGCACCGGGCCAAAACAGGTTTTTCGACTAAAGCCTAGTGCGCTTGACCAGTGTGAGTGCAACCGCTCCGCGCATAACTGCGGCCAGCTGGCCGTCCACAGCCCATCTAAGAGAGGTGGGCTTTTGAAGAGTGCGATTGCACATGTACGAGTGCGAGCGCGAGGCCTACGGCGGTTCTGACGTCATTTATGTGCACCTGTTTGGACATAGTAAGTAGAAGGAGGGACCATGCGCGGACATTTAACAACAATGGCGGTGAAAGGTTCACGTTGGTGGAGTGTTTACTGCAGATTTGGTCGATGAAATTATTCAAAAACAGTCGACAAGACGCACAAAAACTCAGGTCTGTGGAAAGATTTGTAAACAGAGACGCATCGCGATGACGTCAATCAATGCGTGTGACGTGTTACGGCGTGATGACGTATGGACAGCAAGAAGCATTTGCGCAAGGCCCAGGTAGTACAAACGGGCAGGGGAGTGGGAGGGGGGACAAGGACCCCAAAGCCCGGGGCGCGGTGCGGAAGGACAGTGTGAGTGCTCCCTGATCCACCTAAGTGGTGTGGGATCCAGGTATTTAACCTCTCACAAGGCCGATGATGTCACTAAAACCCTTTGTGCTCCAACGCCCGTCGTTAGAGTGGCAGTCGTTGGTGGGAAGTAGGTTTCGACTTCGTTAGTGCTCTATTGAGTCTGAACGACAGTCGTTGGGAGTCACAGGAGGCCTTGTGTGAACAGTTGTTCTTTGAGGTTAGATTGTTGAATGAAGGGATGAAAGGGCAGCATTGTAAATGGGAGATAAGTGGTGTCTCAGACCTCCTCCTCTGTTTAGTGATGGTTTCAGGAAGACGTCAGACTCAATAGAGCACTAACGAAGTCGAAACCAACTTCCCACCAACGACTGTCACTCTAACGACGGTCGTTGGCACTTGGAGCACAAAGGGTCTCAGTGACATCACCGGCCTTGTGAGAGGTTAAATACCTGGATCTCACACCAGATAGTTGGACCAGTCCCAGCCTGGTCCTGGACCAGTCCCAGCCTGGTCAGATGCGTACATGAACTGATGAAGCCTCTTGGATGAGAGGTGAAACATCTTCCTAGACAAATAACCAAGTCCAGTTGCTTTTGACTGAAATTGCTTTGAGGAGAACGACGACCTGGACGAATGAGAACATTCACAGGCTTTCCTGTATTGAGTTTCCTGATTGGAGATGAAAGCATGGAGTCTTACGTTTGTCTCGAAAGAACAGAAAACACGAGAGAAACAGCATAAATTCTGCAAATCCGTGCACATGTGTAGAGTTTTTCAAGGTTTGGTTTCTCCCTGAGAAATGCAAATATTCAACGTAACAGAAGGCGTCGCTGGAAACTGTTGTATGCGTATGCAGCAAGATGTTAACTGTATTCGCAACTGGTTTTCACAGAGGACAAAACTGCAGATTCACAAGTGTACAGGCTGAAGAACGCGAATACCCCATTCCAGATAAACACGGTGAAACTTCGGAGCCTCTTTAGGAGTAGACAGCCACCAGCCAACACCCCTTCCGTGTCCAGGGTTAGATGTGGGTCGAGCCCTGCCTGTCTAACGCCATTTATCTGGGTGTACAAGTAAGTAAGTGTACATGTTTACAGAAGAAGGGAAACTTTATTTGGTAGATTCAGTGTAATGCACTAGGCTTCAACTGAGGTTGTTAGCCCGCCCTGTTGTTTGAATTGGACGTATGTGTGAAAATACATGAACATACAATTTTTTTTTATTACATTTTACTGAGTTCAAATCTTTTCAACTCGAGGCGTTTACGGCGCTGATGGGAGATGCAAAGAGCGGAAAACACCAAGGCACTCAGCAATAACAGCAGCGAGCAAGACCAGGAACAAGAAAACACAGGTGTATCCTACTTGAAAGTCTTTTATCGAGTGCCGTGACATAGATGCCGCACCGTTCACACACAAGTTTCAGCGTCCAGCAGGAGCTACAGATGATGGCTGATTACCTGCTGAACATTTTTTTTTCTAATTATGATGGTAAAGACTTATTCTCAGTTCGAATTATGATGCATGTCAAAAATTTCAGTGCTTTGAAATAACCATAAATACTCAGTGAGACCAAAACTGGTAGAATACAAACATTGCCAATGCTTCTTCCTGATACCTCCTCAGTGACGTTTTCGAGTTAAGTTAAATCTTTGACTTAAAGTGGTGGAATCGTGTCACTGCTCAGCTGTTTTCTGTCGCCTGACTCGTCACCGAAACATCAGTGATTTGTCATCTTGACGGACAGTGACAGATCCTTACCACCGTCTCCAGAGTCCCCAATGTGCGGTCAATTATTCTGCGCCTCCTGCATCAGCTTCATGGCAGCAGCGTTCATGGGATCTACTTTGAGCAGAGTACTCAGGTCTTCCTCAAAGGCTTTGATGTCCTGCAAGATATGACAATGAGTTTGAGGAGAAGGTCAAAGAAAGTCATAGTGTAGCAAAAAGTCATTAAAAAGTAATTAAAAGCCATGTAGGACATTTAGGGCGCACTCACACTGTCCTTCCGCACCAACCAAAACAGGTTTTTCGGGTCAAGCCTAGTGCGTTTGACCAGTGTGAGTGCAACCGCTCCGTGCATAACTGCTGCCAGCCGTTTGAGAGAGGTGGGCTTTTGTAGAGCGTGTTTGCACATGTACGAGCACAAGTGTGCGCACGTGTACGACACCTACGGCGGTTCTGACGTCATTTATGTGTGTTCGGACATAGAAATTAGAAGGACGGACCATGCGCGGACATTTAACAACAACAATGGCGGTGAAAGGTTCACGTTGGTGTGATGCGGAGGTGGAGTGTTTACTGCAGATTTGGTCAATGAAAAGATTCAAAAATTCTGAGGTCTATGGAAAGATTTGTAAACAAAGCGACGCATCGCGATGACGTCATCAATGGGTGTGACGTGTTACGGCGTGATGACGTATGGACAGCAAGAAGCATTGGCCGAGGCCCAGGCAGTGTGAGTACAAACGGGGCTGGGGTGCGGGGGGGAGAGGGAGGGGGGGACAAGTACCCTAAAGCCCGGGGCGCGGTGTGGAAGGACAGTGTGAGTGCGCCCTTAGTATCCTGATACTGATTTACCATGATATAGCATGTTTTCTGGTAATTCCATTAATAACTAGTGTGTATGAAATAACACGATAAAGCCTAACTTTTTGTTTTATCCTGTGTGAATTGCAGGTGTTCGGTTCATTGATGAATCTAAGGGCGTGATCACACTGTCCTCCCGGACCACGACCCGGGCTTTAGGGTACTTGTCCCCCCTCCCTCTCCCCCCCGCGCCCCAGCCCCGTTTGTACTCACACTGCCTGGGCCTCGGCCAATGCTTCTTGCTGTCCATACACCATCACGCCGTAACACGTCACACGCATTGATCGCGTGTGTGGCTTTGTTTACAAATCTTTCCATAGACCTCGGAGTTTTTGTGCGTCTTGTCGACTGTTTTTGAATATTTTCATCGACCAAATCTGCAGTAAACACTCCACCTCCGCATCACACCAACGTGAACCTTTCACCGCCATTGTCGTTGTTGTTAAATGTCCGCGCATGGTTCGTCCTTCTATTTACATGTCCGAACAGGCGGACATAACGCTACTGCCGTAGGGCTCGTGCTCGTACATGTGCAAACGGCTCCGCTAAAGCCCACCTCTTTCAAGCGGGCCGTGGACGGGTGCACTCACATGGCTTAAAGGTACTAGACTTTAGCTGAAAAAACGGTTTTGGCCGCGGCCAAAAGGACAGTGTGATCACGCCCTAAATCACCCGTAGGTGTGAATGGTTGTATGTCTCTGTTTGTCTCTATGTGTCCTGTGATAGACTGGCGTCATGTCCAGGGTGGACCCCGCCTCACGCCCGATGTCAGCTGGGATCGGCCCCAGCCCCCCCGTGACCCCGACAGGGACAAGAGGCTGAAGATGAGTGAATTAATGAATGTTATTAAGAAATTTAGTGCAAAATAACACAAGTTTCAAATGAAATGATATTTTCCAGCTTTATACTATGACTATACACCATCACTATGACTACGCATACATGCTATAACCAGGTAGAAATGGGCTGTGTCTATTGGTTGTTGTATTTTTGATAAGGTTCATGCTGCTTGGTTCTAGTCATGGCTCTTTTCTTGACATCTTTCCTACAACACAAACCTCCAAAGTACAGAGTTGACAGTTGCAACTGTACGGAGCTGTGAGTGCAAAGCTAACTGTGTCCTCTCTGTGTGTGTCGAATACTGATGAGGAGATGCTGCCGTAGGGAAACATCAGCAATTATCAAGGCAGGGAATGCATTTATTCTGTCACGCGCCCTGAAATCGTGTACTCTGATGCACAGTGATGTAAAATCACACCCTTACCTTGAGCTCCTTGTGAGCCTGAGCCCTCCTGTAGAGAGCCTTGATGTTGCTGCTGTCAATCATCAGAGCCTCGTCACAGTCTTTGACAGCGTCTCTGTACTGCTTCACTGACAGGTAACACAGCGCCCTGATCACAAACACAAATAAAATTGAATTCAAACACCTGAAAGCTTATATCCCGAATGCTCTAGCCAAAAACCTACAGGTCTGCATTGACCGCTAACCCAAAGAAACTCCCTTATAATACATTACGATCAAATTACACTAACATTTGGATGAATACCAAATTGATTTTGTTCATTTTGCAGTTTTCTCAAAATCAGAACAATTCCACTGCAGTTCCTTAAGCCTTGAGCAATAAACCTGCCATGACATAGCTGCGTCCCCCTAGCACTGCTAATGTATACATGTCCTTTGGCAACGGCTAACTACGGCTAGCTTTGGGCGGCAGTAGCTCAGTCCATAGGTGACTTGGCTGGGAACCATGGGGTCACTGATTCAAGTCCCGGTGTGGAGCATGTATGGAGCGTGGACTGGTGGCTGGAGAGGTGCCAGTTCATCTCCTGGGAACTGCCGAGGTGCTGTTGAGCAAGGCACTGAACCCCCAACTGCTCGGGGTGCCGGTCACTTGCAGCCCCCTCGCTCTGACATCTCTCCTTAATTGCATGTATATAGGTCCTGTCTGTGCATGTGTGTGTATTTCGGGCCTGTGTGTGTGACATGATTAATAATAAGAGTGAAAAAATTTCCCCGTTGCGGGATTCTTCTTCTTCTTCTTCTTCTTCTTCTTCTTCTTCTTCTTCTTCTTCTTCTTCTTCTTCTTCTTCTTCTTCTTCTTCTTCTTCTTCTTCTTCTTCTTCTTCTTCTTCTTCTTCTTCTTCTTCTTCTTCTTCTTCTTCTTCTTCTTCTTCTTCTTCTTCTTCTTCTTCTTCTTCTTCTTCTTCTTCTTCTTCAAACAAACGCGTTGGATTGATGCTTGAAATGTTTAAGTTTGCTACAATGTAACAGCTCCAGTCTCGTTCTCAATTTACTGAAGCGAGTTGTACCCAAGAATTAAAGAAATAAATAAATACTTCCATAGATCTCAGGAGATTGCACTCTACACTGCACTTCCTTGGGTCCTCAGCTTCACACTTGCCAAGTGTGAAGCTGATCTGATGAATGTTTGTTGAAGAAAACACAGACTCCTTTCATTTTAGTTAGATTGCACTGGAGAATATGTATAAAATTGAGTAAAAGAACCTTTTGACCAAATTTCTACCCTGAAAACAAACATTTTCTGGATTCAGTCGTTTCAAATATGGATGTATGGATGAAGATCTGACCCACCGGTTGGTGTAGGTTGTGATCTCAGTCGGGTTGTGTTTAAGGCTCTGGGTGTACTTCTCTATGGCCTTCTTGTGTTCTCCTCTTTTCACCAGGGCGTTGCCTTCTTCTTTCAAGGTTTGGCCTTTCTTTACGTCTTTATCGCTGGGAGCTGACGAGAGGAGAAGAATGTGATGAGGAAGACAGAGGACGAAAACAAGTGTTACAACTTAAGTGTCTCCAGACTATGATTACACACACAGAGGATGTTTGTGAACATCTGTTCTTCATTGTGTTGTTGTTGATGTGTTCACTTATAATATTTGTGGATCACTTATAACAATTTTCAGAAAATGTTTTTATATGATGCCAGTTCCACAGAAATAGGGCTAAAGAGAAAAAATGCTTTAACATAAAACAAGAGAGACATAGGGCGCACTCACACGGTTCTTCCGTACCGCGCCCTGGGCTTTAGGGTACTTGTCCCCCCCCCCCCCCGCTGGCCAGCCCGTTTGTACTCACACTACCTGGGCCTCGCGCAAATGCTTCTTGCCTGTCCATACGTCATCACGCCGCAACACGTCACACGCAATGATGACGTCGTCGCGATGCGTCGCTTTGTTTACAAATCTTTCCATAGACCTGAATTTTTGTGCGTCTTTTTGAATATTAACATCGACCAAATCTGCAGTAAACACTCCACCTCCGCATCACACCAACGTGAACCTTTCACCGCATTGTTCTAAATGTCCGCGCATGGTCCCTCCTTCTTTTTTCTATGTCCCAACAGGTGCACAGGAAATGACCTCAGAACCGCCGTAGGCCTCATGCTCGTACATGTGCAAAAGCGCTTTACAAAAGCCCACCTCTCTCAAACGGGCTGTGGACGGCCAGCTGACCGCAGCTAGGCACGGAGCGGTTGCACTCACACTGGTCAAATGCATTAGGCTTTACCCGAAAAACCTGTTTTGGCCCGGTGCGGAAGGACAGTGTGAGTGCGCCCATACTTTCCAAACTGGTTATCATCAAAACACATGAGGTCTTTTAAGCTAAACAAAACTGTCAAATTGGAAATAATGGCATGAGCAGAAAACGTAAATGTTTTGTTTTACCGGGTTTGCCTATCTGTTGGGTGCCATTCTGTTTCAGTGCAGCGTTTGGTTGTGCAGCGTTGGTCGTAGTTTTCGGGGCTAGTTTCTCTCTGACAGACAGAGGAACGGTGGGGATGGGAGGAAGCTTTTCTCTCCATGACAGACCATCTGCTTCCGTGAGCGCCTTTGACATCCTGGGAAACAATAAAACACACACACACATGAAAACTATGTAATAAAAACATCTGAAAACACCTCGTTCGGATCTTTAAGTGTATTAAAAGATGCCTGGAAAGATAAAACATCCAGTGTGCTGTTCACCATCAGCCTACAGTCTGAAGGATAATTAATGAGTCTGTTGTTGGATTCATAAATATTTCAGCTCGTGTAACAACAGACGATATTAAAAACAGATTTGCTGGTGCCTAAAAACACATGGTTGTAAATATGACTCAACCCTTAATTTTCAACAATTTATTTTGTATCGAGAAATCTTAAGTTTAAGAATGAGACCAGTGATTTGTCCTGGATTTAAGAGGGGACAAATACCAGACACAGATGAATTAAGTAAAAAATTGTCAAATTTTCAAAAGCGACTGCATTTCCAGTTGCTTTTGACTGAAATGGCTTTGGGGATAGCGACGACCTGGACAAATGAGAACATTCACAGGCTTAAATCATCTGATATTTGAACCATGCCATCACCACCGGGCCAGTTACCTATTGGTGCCGTCGTGAGCAGATACTATGTTGCAGTCAATCTGCAGAGCCGTCTTGTAGTCTATGTAAGCCAGCCTGTAACGCTCCAGAGCTTCGTAGGCAGCAGCGCGACGAAGCAGGGACTTCACATTGAACGGGAACAACTCCAGAGACCTGAGAGAAAATATGTACAGTTCAAAAGTTAAGACACTCTCTCGTCCAGATGACTTGACAGTGAGCAAGACGGCAGAATAGGCTTTTGTCACAAGGTCAAGAGTCAGAGCTGCAAAAGACCAATGTCACCTAAATACATCCTTACTACAACAATAATGCGTGCAGGCATTAAGGTTGTCAAAAGTATTAATATTAATTAACATACTTTTCAGGACTACACGTTTCAAATTGACACAGTAGCCACAGGCGCGGGGGGGAGAGGGAGGGGGGACAAGTACCCTAAAGTCCGGGTCGTGGTCCGGGAGGACAGTGTGATCACGCCCATAGTGTCAAATATTCAAAATAGGGATGCATATTATCGAGGAATTTATTAATCGCTCGTTTTTTATCTTATCGATCGATGATTGATTAATTGATAAGCGGCATTTCTACTGAGAAGCTGAATTTCCCTCTGAATAGGTAAAATATAACTGTATAGACTACTTAATGGAAGTCCATTGCTAGGCAACAGCCTTGGTTCTTGTTAACTTCCTGTCAGCTGATGTCGTTCACATTCACTGCAACAGGAATCAAACTTGGACACATTTAGAATATTTTTGTTTACAACTTTGAAAAGGTATTTTGTAACAAAAAAAGCTATTTTCCTTATGATATAAAGACTAAATGAAAGTCATATTCCTTAATCACTCACTTGGGGGCAGGAAATAACATTTTGGCAGCATATAAAACATATTCTGAATAGAAAATATCAAGATATTACACAGGCTACTTAAATAAATAAATTCTCATTTGCGACATTGGAAACATTAATGGCAGAAAAGAATCAATCCTGAATAGAAGAATACAATCAGGGCTCCAGACTAACTTCATTCACTAGGAGCACTGTGACCCCCCACTGAACATTTTAGGAGCACACACGGTAAATCAATGATAGATGCAGAAATTACAATGTGCTGTATCAAATTCCGTGTCACAATTTTAATGAGCTCTTTTGAAGAAACTTTGAAGAAACCCCCCCCCCCCCCCCGAGAGCGTCTGTCAGCAGCTCGTCAGGTGACTATAACTTGTAGCCTGATGTTAACGAAACTGCGGAAGCTCACGTCTTAAAGTGGCTCCATACCGTACTCCGCTGTGGCTTCTTCATCCTGTCGGTGCACCGCTTCTCGTTTTGTTTTGTTGTTGTCGTCAGAGAGAACTGCTTAAATTGTGTTCCCGCGTGTGCGTCAAGTACGTCTGACGTCAAGCGCTGGCAGGGAATTACGGGTTCAAAACGCAATTATTGCAATTCATTTATTTTAGGGTTAGGGTTAGGCACTTTACTAGCTTGAGATCAATCAAGTATTTCTATTCTATTAATCGAGTTATTTCTTATCAACAATTAATCGATTGTCTATTACCGTAATTTCCGGACTATAAGCCGCTACTTTTTTCCCTCGTTCTGGTCCCTGCGGCTTATACAACGGTGCGGCTTTTCTACGGCTTACGGTAACCAGGGGCGCGCACTACCGAGGATGCGCGAGACCGAGGCAGACATCTGGCGCCAGGTAACGAGAGCAAAACAAAGAGTAGGAGAGCGTCAGCGACAGTTTGCGAGAAGGAAGTGTTCATGCAAACACCCTCAACATGGAAAACAAACGGAGAAGTGCATATGATGCTGCTTTAAGTTAAAGGCAATCGATCTGGCTGTCAAAGAAGGAAATAGAGCTGCTGCACGTACCCTTGACATCAATGAATGGCTGGTTATTTTGATAACGTAAACGGCCGTGGGACTGCACTTTTACTGCCGTGTTACAGGCGAGCACTTTGTATTACTTTACACCGTTGTATTATTTGTACTCTGCACGAATGCTGTTCGGCATGTCAAAGATGTGAAAGTTTGATTGAATGATTGAAAGATTTATTGTTAATAAATTGGACGCTTTGCGTTCCCAAACAGTCATCTCTGTCCCGACAATCCCCTCCGTGGTAGCAGGAACCCCTATATACTACGGTAATTACACATCAAAACGCCTGCGGTTTATAGTCGGGTGCGGCTTTTATATGGAGCAATCTATATTTTACCCTAAATTTAGCTGGTGAGGCTTATAGTCAGCTGCGCTCTATAGTCCGGAAATTACGGTAATTATTTGCATCCCTAGTTCAAAGGTCAAAAAGTCAAGTAGTAAATAACAACACTTACATATTGCAGTCTTTAACACACTCCGCACAGCTGCCATTTTTCAGGTAGCTTGCTGCACGGTTCGAGTACAAAATGCCCAAATCCTCAGGGTTCTTTTTATCTAAAGAAAGAAAGGAAAACTGTTCAAGTAGTCACAGTCGAACATACATTTGCTATGTCCATTTAGAAGAAACAAACCGAAAGAGAGAAGGCTAACAAAACACTAATTAAAAAGAGACAGGACAAAATTGTGTGGTATCCATGCAGAAATCATTAACACATGGTTTTAATATAATTCATGTAGACTGCTACAGAGACTGTGAGCCCCTGGTACCATCTACTACTGATGAGTTTTCAATGTATACGACTAAGATATTATTAGGGTTTCAACAGAGCCTACGACTAATCAGGATACACAGTGATGTGGTAACCAGTTAAAAAAACATTTGACCTTAAAAACATCAGACTGGGATCAAACATGGATGATTTAAATAAAGGTGTTATTGAAATTAGCATGCAGATGTGACTTCTCACCTTCTACTTTAAACCGCATCACTGTATGATACGATGTACTGTATGTGCTGCTCCCATTGTAAACAAACATGATTGTGTCTATATTTGCATCTATTATCCACATGTTATATTTAAACAACACTTACTGGACTTCTCTAGCTCTTTGATTGCCTGGCTGTAAAGATTGTTGGCTTCTCCGTACTGGCCCGTCTTGAAATATTCATTTCCAGATTGTTTCAGCTCTGTCCAGGACTTGGACCTCTGTTTCTGAGGCATCTCTTCTGTTTAGCGGTTATCTGAAAAGATAAGACACTGGTAACAATCCGTGCATTAACAAGTAATCTTTGTCAACTGATCAGTGACAAATGGATCCAGGCATCTTTATTTATAAAGTGCATTTCATACAAAGGCAACTCAGTGTGCTTTACATAAAGACAAAACGTTTTTTAAAGACAGAATAAAAACAAAAAACAGGTTAAAAGCAGAAGAAAGAAGAATAGAAATAGATAATGTTTAAGAGATTGGTTAAGAAGAGCTCAGCTATAAGCACATGAAAAGAGAAATGTCTTTAACCTGGATTTAAAAGTGCTCACAGTTTGGGCTGATTTCAGATCTGCTGGTAGTTTGTTCCAGTTGTGTGCAGCATCACAGCTCAATGCTGCTTCACCATGTCTAGTTTGAGCTCTGTGCTCCACTATCTGACCTGAGTCTGTAGATCTCAGAGCTCTACTGGGTTTAAACTCTACTAACATGTCATTCATGTATTCTGGACTGAACCATTCAGTGATTTGTAAACCAGTAGCAGAACTTTAAGATCTATTCTGTAGCTGACTGGGAGCCAATGTAACGTCTTAAGAACTGGTGTGATGTGATCTGATCTATTTTGTTCTGGTTCAAACTCCAGCTGCAGCTGTTTGACACTTTTTGGGGGGAGTCCAGTCAGAAGACCGCTCTGTAGATCGGCCTATTTGAAGCTACCACGCTTACTTAGGATCTGCTCACACTGTCCTCCCGGACCGCGACCCGGACTTTAGGGTACTTGTCCCCCCTCCCTCTCCCCCCCGCGCCCCAGCCCCGTTTGTACTCACACTGCCAGGGCCGGCCAATGCTTCTTGCTGTCCATACGCCATCACGCCATAACACGTCACACGCATTGATCGCGTGTGTGTGGCTTTGTTTACAAATCTTTCCACAGACCTCAGAGTTTTTGTGCGTCTTGTCGACTGTTTTTAAATATTTTCATCCGACCAAATCTGCAGTAAACACTCCACCTCCGCATCACACCAACGTGAACCTTTCACCGCCATTGTTGTTGTTGTTAAATGTCCGCGCATGGTCCGTCCTTCTATTTACATGTCCGAACAGGCGGACATAACGCTACTGCCGTAGGGCTCGTGCTCGTACACGTGCGCACGCTCGTGCTCGTACATGTGCAAACGGCTCCGATAAAGCCCACCTCTTTCAAGCGGGCCGTGGACGGTCCGCTGGCCGCAGTTGAGCGTGGAGCGGGTGCACTCACATGGCTTAAAGGTACTAGGCTTTAGCTGAAAAAACGGTTTTGGCCGCGGCCAAAAGGACAGTGTGATCACACCCTTAATAACTTGCTCTTCTGGTTTGCACCCTAATTGTTGAATGCACTTATTGGAAATTGCTTTGGACCAAAGCGTCATCTAAATTAAATGTAATGTAATGTAAAGAACGTTACAGTAGTCTATTGGAGATGAAAGCATGAATCTGCTTCTCCTGATCAGTTTGGGACATAAAACCCTTACTTCTCAATATGTTATTAAATGGATAAAAGGCTGATTTGGTGACTGATTTGATATGACCTTTGAAGTTCAGATCTGATCATCTGAATCGGCGCGCTACAGTTTTAGGGCTGCAGCTATCAAATCTTTTTTTAAAAAGATGTAATTTTGCATTAAAATGTATTTAATTGCAATTATAAATTATATTACGTCTGGGAAAGGCCTCATTGGTGTGGTAACCTAACCTAAGGTGTGTGTGTGTGTGTGTGGGGGGTGTTTGTGTTTGAGTGTGCATGTGTGCGTGAGGAGGAGAGAGGCGAGATGTGTGTGTGTTGAAGGCAATACTTGCATTTTACCATGAATAAGTTTACTATTTAAACAATTCAAAGTGTTGCATACATTTCTACGTGACACACTTGTTTACTCAAAACAGGTTTCAAAGATAAATAGATTTATTTAGAAAAGGAATTAGAGACAGATATTATCAGGAAGAGCGAAACTAGAGTAACTAAATTAATTGTTTCAGCCCTACAAGGTTTCAGACTTGTCTTTAGTTTCCAAAGACAGTGACTCAAGGTGTTTACTGACAGCAACCCTTTTCTCTTTATTGCCAAAAACAATTATCTCAGTTTTTTCTTGATTTAACTGAAGGAAATTTCTGTTCATCCCATTGTTGACTTGCTCTAAACAGTCACATAATGACTCTATTGGACTGCAGCCATCTGGAGATAGTGCAAGATATATCTGTGTGTCATCTGCATAACTATGATAGTTGATATTAGAATTTTGCAGAATTTGACCCAAAGGCAGCATAAATAAGCTGAACAGAAGGGGTCCAAGGACTGACCCCTGAGGAACTTCGCATAACATAGCCACTCGATCGGATTTATGGTCACAAAATAACTCTGCTCCTCCAAGTAGGACCCGAACCATTTTAGGACTGTCCTGCTGAGTCCTGCCCAGGTTTCCAACCTGTTCAGCAGTTGACTGTGATCCACAGTGTCAAAGGCAGCACTGAGATCCAACAGGACCAGAACTGATACCTTGCCTGAGTCAGTGTTTTACCGTATGTCATTTAACACTCTAAGGGCGCACTCGCACTGTCCGTCCGTACCGTGCCCCGGGCTTTAGGGTACTTGTCCCCCCGTCCCTCTCCCCCTGCTAGCCAGGCCTGTTTGTACTCACACTACCTGGGCCTCGGTGAATGCTTCTTGCTGTCCCACGTCATCACGCAGTAACACGTTAACGCATTGATTGACGTCATCGCGATGCGTCTCTTTGTTTACAAATCTTTCCACAGACCTCAGAGTTTTTGTGCGTCTTGTCCGACTGTTTTTGAATCTTTTCATCGACCAAATCTGCAGTAAACACTCCACCTCCGCATCACACCAACGTGAACCTTTCGACACCATTGTTGTTGTTGTTAAATGTCCGCGCATGGTCCGTCTTTTTTCTTTTCTTTTCTATGTCCGAACAGGCGCACATAGAATGACGTCAGAGCCGCCGTAGGCCTCGTGCTCGTACAAATGCGCATGTTCGTACGCGTGCAAACACGCTCTACAAAAGCCCACCTCTCTCAAACATGCAGTGGACAGCAAGTTGGTCACAGCTAGGTGCGTTGCGGTTGCACTCACACTGGTCAAACGAACTAAGCTTTACCCGTAAAACCTGTTTGGGCACGGTACGGATGGACAGTGTGAGCGCGCCCTAATAAGAGCTGTTTCTGTCGGAAGCCTGATTGAAATTTGTCAAAAAGTCTACTGGAGTTCAAGAAGTTGCTGAGTTGATTAAAAAAAACACTTTCTCAATGGTCTTGGCTATGAAGGGAAGATTTGAGACGGGTCTGTAGATGGTTAAAATGGTGGTATCCAACGTTTTCTTCTTTAAGAGCGTGATCACACTGTCCTTTTGGCCGCGGCCAAAACCGTTTTTTCAGCTAAAGTCTAGTACCTTTAAGTAGTGTGAGCGCACCCGCTCCGCGCTCAACTGGGGCCAGCTGGCCCTCCATGGCCCGCTTGAAAGAGGTGGGCTTTAGCGGAGCCGTTTGCACATGTACGAGCACGAGCGTGCGCACGTGTACGCGCACGAGCACGAGCCCTACGGCAGTAGCGTTATGTCCGCCTGTTCGGACATGTAAATAGAAGGACGGACCATGCGCGGACATTTAACAACAACAACAATGGCGGTGAAAGGTTCACGTTGGTGTGATGCGGAGGTGGAGTGTTTACTGCAGATTTGGTCGGATGAAAATATTCAAAAACAGTCGACAAGACGCACAAAAACTCCGAGGTCTATGGAAAGATTTGTAAAGAAAGCCACACATGCATCAATGCGTGTGACGTGTTACGGCGTGATGACATATGGACAGCAAGAAGCATTGGCCGAGGCCCAGGCAGTGTGAGTACAAACGGGGCTGGGGCGCGGGGGGGAGAGGGAGGGGGGACAAGTACCCTAAAGCCCGGGTCTCGGTCCGGGAGGACAGTGTGATCACGCCCTAAGAGTGGCTTGATGGCAGCTACTTTGAGGGGTTTAGGAAATGTGCCTGATTGAAGAGAGCAATGTATTGTTTGCTGCATTGTTTGGACAGAGATAACAATCGTTTTAAAGAAGTCAGATGGCACCGTGTCAAGACAACATGGTGATGATTTAAGATGAACTGTTTCTTCTACTGTTTTTGGTCACCTGTATTAAACTGTGTGTGACATTACAGTTGATTTATTCCTAGGTGATTTTAGGGATTGCATCATTGTATTATAAGGCTAATTTATGTGGATATTTAGCCTTATAGATTTTATTTTCTTTCATTGAAACCAAGCAAATTCATTGCATTTTTCTGTGGAGGAGAGTTCTGAAACTGTCTCCTTTTCTCCATTTACTCTCTGATTTCGTGCATTTTGTTTTCAGAGCGTTTACCATCACAGTGTTCCTCCATGGAGTTATGTCTGGTCAAGGTCATCTTAGTTTGAATCGGTGCAATGGTATCGATGACATTTGAGATTGAAATAATCCAGGAGTTTATAAACTGTCTCTGCACTCACACTTGGCGACATTGCTATAGCTTCCCCTAAACTTAACACTGGTATTCTCATTTATGTACCTTTTCTTAAGGAGACACAGAGGTTGACTGAATGTTTGGATTTGTCTGTAAGTCAAAGAACACGCAGGAAAGTTCAGAAAGAGCCATGTCCTTGATATCAACAGATGGTATGTCAACTACTCTAGAAAAAAACAGATCCAGAGTGTGTCCTTGAGTGTGTGTGTGGGCCCTTTCACATAGCCAAAAGTGTCAAGAAGAGAAAAAAGTTATTTGGCATTTGTGTCCATGTTATTGTCTATGTTAAGGTCAAAACCCTGTACGTGTAGTCAGTGCAGATAACTAACAGCAGTTCAGCAAACTCATCAAATAATTTTCCTGGACATCTTGATGGTCTTTAAATAATCAGGAAGAGACCTTTTGTCTCACCCTTACCTAAAAGACAGAGGTATTCAAAAGAGCTTAAACCACCAAATATAAATTCCTTGCACTGAAATACAGATTTAAAAATGGCAGCAACTTCCCCGCCTTTTTTACCACTTTGAAAAAATTCATAAAACTGAAATTTGTTAGTGCTGCCTCATTGAGGGCGCACTCACACTGTCCTTCCGCACCGCGCCCCGGGCTTTAGGGTACTTGGCCCAGGACTGTTTGTACTCACACTACCTGGGCCTCGCGCAAATGCTTATCGCTGTCCATACGTCATCACGCCGTAACACGTCACACGCATTGATTGACGTCATCGCGATGCGTGGCTTTGTTTACAAATCTTTCCGTAAACCTCAGAGTTTTTGTGCGTTTGTCGACTGTTTTTGAATCTTTTCATCGACCAAATCTGCAGTAAACACTCCACCTCCGTATCACACCAACGCGAACCTTTCAACGCCATTGTTGTTGTTATTATGTCCGCGCATGGTCCCTCCTTCTATTTTCTATGTCCCAACAGGCGCACATAAATGACGTCAGAACCGCCGTAGGCTGCATGCTCGTACACGTGCACACGCTCGTGCTCGAACATGTGCAAACGCGCTCTACAAAAGCCCACCTCTCACAGACGGGCCGTGGACGGCGAACTGGCCGAAGTTATGCGCGGTGCTGGTGCACTCACACTGGTCAAACGCACTAGGCTTGACCCGAAAAACCTGTTTTGGCCCGGTGCGGAAGGACAGTGTGAGTGCGCCCTGAGAATGGTACCACAGCTACATCCAGTCAGCCATGTTTAACTAATTAATAAAAAGTCTAGATTAAACCAACACCTGCTCACTTAGTTTAAACTGCCCGCATTGAACTTGGTAAATGTCTTTGCTGTACTTTAAATGGACATAAGTCAATAAATAAATTGTAAATTCTGTCTGTACATGGTAACGATTCTCAGAAAACTCCGACAGCGTTGGAGATTCACTTGTTCAAAGAGCGTTTGTTAAATTGTTTGTTTCGTTTTTTTAGTTTAGATTTTTATAATATGTGAAAAAAACTAAATTATCGTACATTAATGGGCAGTCGTAAAGATAAGGGAAAGAAAACAGAGAGAAAAATAAATGTACAATAACAAAGTTTAACAAAGTAAACTGAAAAATATATAAATTATGTTTACATTAAAAGGAGGGGAAAGAAGTATAAACTTATTTAATTCCATATTTTTCCTTCTATCTATAAAGTAATAATAACAATAATAAATATAATAACTTCCATTTGTCATGTGAAGAGAGAAGAACGAGAAAACGAAACTGAAACTTAACAGCGATCCTTTGTTATTTAGTTCAGAAGATTCACTCCTACAAAAAACAACTAAAACAGAATTAAACAAACCTTTTCTTTATATTTTTAATTTAACTATGGGCTGTTTCTACTGGAGAACAAATATTTGGACCTTTTGAACAATTATTTAAAATACATTTTCTGGTGCAGAGTGTGGCTCATTATGCAATACACTGATTTACACTGTTTTTGCGTTATTACATTATTGTTTATATGATTGTGATGCTTCTGTCTGGTGATTTTTTACGCCTTTCAACACTGATTAATTTATCCATGTGGGGTTTTGACCTTTCAATACGAACCTCACCATTAAATTGTTTGATTAAACACAGACTGACACACTAAAAAAATAACATTAAGGCAGGAAAATCATGATTTCCTTTAAAAAAAATAATGTGTCATTGCACCTCCAACCATGTAACACTGGGGGAAACAATGGCCCTGTCTCTATCAATCAAATCTCTTTCTAGGTGCAACATATATTACACTTAAAACACAGATTGCATTGTGTATTACTGAGTGGTGTTGGTAAAATTCAGCCTAATCTGTTATAAATCAGTAAAAACAACAAATATTTGGACAATAATTTAAAATACATTTTCTGGTGCAGAGTGTGGCTCATTGTGCAATACACTGATTTACACTATTTTTGCATTGTTACATTATTGTTTATATGATTGTGATGCTTCTGTCTTGTAATTTTCACGCCTTTTAACAGCGATTAATTTATCCATGTGGGGTTTTGACCTTTCAATACGAACCTCACCATTAAATTGTTTGATTAAACACAGACTGACACACTAAAAAAAATAACATTAAGGCAGGAAAACCATGATTTCCTTTAAAAAAAATAATGTGTCATTGCACCTCCAACCATGTAACACTGGGGGAAACAATGGCCCTGTCTCTATCAATCAAATCTCTTTATAGGTGCAACATATATTACACTTAAAACAAAGATTGCATTGTGTATTACTAAGTGGTGTTGGTAAAATTCAGCCTAATCTGTTATAAATCAGTAAAAACAACAAATATTTGGACAATTATTTAAAATACATTTTCTGGTGCAGAGTGTGGCTCATTGTACAACACACTGATTTAAACTGAGTTTGCATTGTTACGTTAATGTTTATATGATTGTGATCCTTCTGTCTGGTGATTTTTTACGCCTTTTAACACTGATTAATTTATCCATGTGGGGTTTTGACCTTTCAATACGAACCTCACCATTAAATTGTTTGATTAAACACAGACTGACACACTAAAAAAATAACATTAAGGCAGGAAAACCATGATTTCCCTTAAAAAAAATAATGTGTCATTGCACCTCCAACCATGTAACACTGGGGGAAACAATGGCCCTGTCTCTATCAATCAAATCTCTTTATAGGTGCAACATATATTACACTTAAAACAAAGATTGCATTGTGTATTACTAAGTGGTGTTGGTAAAATTGAGAATAATATGTTATAAATCAATAAAAACCTCTCAAAAACTTAAAGTAGACTTGACTGCAGGGCTGTTGTGCATGTCTAAGCTAGGGAAGGGCGCCCCTAGCTAAAATAAATGCTTGTGTAAAATAAATAATCACCTTATACTGTGTTTATATTTGTCTTAAAGCAATTAAACACATTTTACCTAATGTAACGTTCACGTACCGCAGCGTTATGTCATGTTATACTGTATATTAGCCCGGCACCTAGCTGCTAATAGCTGCTGTAGCACAATGACAGTGTGCCGAAAGTATCTCTAACTTTACCTTAAAAGAAAACACACCTGTATTGTTATATTCCCGTGTTGTCTTTTGTTTTAAAACAGCGTTTAATGTCCACTCTTTAATTGCTAAATTTCGATGTTAGCTCGTTATGCTAGTTATGCTAACTCGAATGGCGTTTTTTTTTTTAAATAACCGTTAGCTAGCTACATGCTAACGAGATGCTAGCGCTCACAATCTCTTACCGGTGCTGAGAAAGAAACAGCCTCCACTTCACGACACAAATGACTTTGTCGAAACTATTATTATTATTACCACCACCTCAAACTGAGTGTGCCCGTTTTTGATACTGACATTTCTCTGTTAACTTATTTTTACGGATCCACGAGGCTTTTGCTGTGTGTGCCCGCGGGGAGGAACTCACCGGTTAGCTCAGCTGTGTGTGTGTGTGTCTCAGTTTGCTTGTTGATGAGCTGCTCAGCTTCTGACTGCATCGGTTTTGCTTCTTCATATGCTGCGTTTAAGGTCCTGCGGAAAATGTAAGACTTTGGGGAGGGAGTCGTGCGTCCTCTGGTGGCCAAATTGGGTGTAACATGTGTTGCGAGAGTCTATATATTAAAGGAGCAATCCGGCTGTTAAGTCTGACGTAACACCCTTTCAAAATAAGATTTCTGGGTCCAAATGCTCCGTTGAAACAAAACAGACACAAAGGTCAAACATGTGAACCATTACATCACCTCTTTCGTCTGTTAAACACCTTTTTAAATGATGAGAAATACGTTGTTTTTTAAAAACTCAGATCTGTTCAAACAACGGGGAACATGGCACTGCGGCGTTGTAGAAATAAAAGGCCTTGGACCCGGGAATCATATTTTGAAAGGGCCTTACGTCACGACTTAACAGCCGGATTCAAATGCTTTACATAGGCCGGTGGTTCTCAAACTTTGCACAGTCAATTCAGTTCAATTCAATTTTATTTATAGTGACAAATCATAACAAAAGTTATCTCAGGACACTTTGCAGAGTAGGTAAAGACCACACTCTATGACTTATTTATGATTTACCACTCATCTCTTCTCATCTTCAGCCTCTTATCCGGGGTCGGGTCGCGGGGGCAGCAGCTTTAGCAGGGGACCCCAAACTTCCCTTTCCCGGGCCACATTAACCAGCTCTAACTGGGGGATCCTGAGGACGGTCCTGGGACACCTCCCTAGGGAGGCGCCCAGGGTTCATCCTTACTAGATGATCCTGAACCACCTCAACTGGCTCCTTTCAACACAAAGGAGCAGCGGCTCTACTCCGAGTTCCTCACGGATGCTGAACTTCTCCCCCTCTCTCTAAGGGAGACTCCAGCAGCCCTCCTGAGAAAACACATTTCGGCCGCTTGTACCCGCAACCTGGTTCTTTGGGTCATGACCCAGCTTTCATTACCATAAGTGAGGGTAGGAATGAAGATTGACCGGTAGATCGAGAGCTTTGCCTTCCGGCTCAGCTCTCTTTTCGTCACAACTGTGCGGTAGAGCTAAGATTTACATAGACCCCAACAACCACGAAGATCTCATCTCATCTCATCTTCAACCTCTTATCCGGGGTCGCGTCGCGGGGGCAGCAGCTTTAGCAGGGGACCCCAAACTTCCCTTTCACGGGCCACATTAACCAGCTCTAACTGGGGGATCCTGAGGAGTTCCCAGGCCAGTGTGGAGATCTAATCTCTCCACCTGGTCCTGGGTCTTCCCCGAGGCCTCCTCCCAGCTGGACGTGCCTGGAACACCTCCCTAGGAAGGCGCCCAGGGTTCATCCTTACTAGATGATCCTGAACCACCTCAACTGGCTCCTTTCAACGCAAAGGAGCAGCGGCTCTACTCCGAGTTCCTCACGGATGCTGAACTTCATAATATTGCTGACAATAAAGTTTGTTTAAAAACGAAAAAAAACCCCGTAGTTAATGAGGACATCAGGCTCACTTCCACCTCTGATAAAGCTGAAGTCTTACTAACTGTCATGACGCACACTAATATGAACATTATCTGTAATAAAAAGGCATGAAGTTGTTTCATGTGTCAGGCCTTGATTGAAGAGATGTGATGGTGATCAATATTCTTCTGCTCTTCTGACATTGCTACGCTGATTCTCCAGATCTCAAATGACTCATCTCGTTATCACAAGAAAATGGAGGAAATAAAATGTATGTTATGTATGACCTTTTAGGGCTCCCATAGTTTGGTTCTTAGGGTTGGCCTGTTTTAATTTCGAAGTACAGTATAAACTGGTTTAAACTGTGCTCTACCGCACCGTTGTGAGGAAAAGAGAGCTGAGCCGGAAGGCAAAGCTCTCAATCTACCGGTCAATCTTCGTTCCTACCCTCACCTGTGGTCATGAAAGCGGGGTCATGACCGAAAGAACGAGGTCGCGGGTACAAGCAGCCGAAATGTGTTTTCTAAGGAGGGTGGCTGGAGTCTCCCTTAGAGAGAGGGGGAGAAGTTCAGCATCCGCGAGGAACTCAGAGTAGAGCCGATGCTCCTTTGCGTTGAAAGGAGCCAGTTGAGGTGGTTCAGGATCATCTAGTAAGGGTGAACCCTGGGCGCCTCCCTAGGGAGGTGTTCCAGGACCGTCCTGGGAGGAGGCCTCGGTGAAGACCCAGGACCAGGTGGAGAGATTAGATCTCCACGCTGGCCTGGGAACGCCTCAGGATTCCCCAGTTAGAGCTGGTTAATGTGGCGCGGGAAAGGGAAGTTTGGGGACCCCTGCTAAAGCCGCTGCCCCCGCGACCCGACCCCGGATAAGCGGTTGAAGATGATATGAAACTGGTTTGCGTTCCATTTCTCCCACAACAGTGAACACATCATGAGACCGAGAACGGTTGTAGGTTTCTATTTTTGATGAGAGGGAAAATCTCGGTTTGCAAATATTGCGTTATTACAGTTTGCTGTTTAAAATCTAACGCAAAACTGCTGTTTCATCTGCCTTTGATTGAATTGGTTTATTTCTTCTGCACTTTTCTCATTTATTAATTTTGGGACACTGTCTGATTGTACTAACACTGTTTGCTTTCAATTATTTTTGCTGATTTTCTGCATTTTTTGCAGTATTGTGAAGTGGGCATCTGTGGCTATATTAAGTAACTGCTAGTGCAAGCACTGTCGCCTCACATCGAGAGGGTTCCTGGTTTGAATCCCAGCTGGGGCCCTTCTGTGTGGAGTTTGCATGTTGTCCCCGTGTCTGCGTGGGTTTTCTCCGGGTTCTCCGGTTTCCTCCCACAGTCCAAAGACGTGCAGGTGTTCGGTTCATTGATGACTCTAAAATCACCCGTAGGTGTGAACGGTTGTCTGTCTCTGTTCGTCTCTATGTGTCCTGCGATAGACTGGCGTCCTGTCCAGGGTGTACCCCACCTCACGCCTGATGTCAACTGGATTCGGCTCCCAAGTGTTATTCGGAATACAGACACTGTCCCCATATTTAAGAGTAAACTTAAAACTTTCCTCTTTGATAAAGCTTACAGCTAGGGCTTACGAGCCCTTAGCTATGTTGTTATTATTAAGCTAATCTTGTTCTGCTTAACTCTGCTGCTATAGGTCTAGTCCTGATCCTCTGAGCTTCTCTCCTCTCTGTCTGTATCATTCATGTCTCATCAATGCATGTTACTAATTCAACTTCTTCTCCAGAGTTGTTTGTGCTTTGTCGTCTCGCAGGTCTCTGCTGATGGTGGTGGTGCCTGCTGCCGTGGTCCTGCATGACGCTTCCTGCTGCTGTTATAATCTATAACATTAGCTGTGCTTGTTTCTGCTATTCTGCTGTATTAATAAGTCATATTCACATTACTATAGATATTATTATAGTTACTGGAAGTGTGTCTGTCTCTGTCTTTGTGTCTGTCTTTGTCTCTCTCTGTCCATCTGTCCGTCTTTTCTCTCTCTCTCTCTCTACTTCTCTTCCTCTCTCCGGTGCAGACAGATGTGCGTCCTCCACAGAGCTGGGTCTGTCTGACGTTCCTGTCTGTTATAGTGAAGGTCTTCGTTGCCACCGTACTCTACGGGGGAATTGTTGGGTCTCTGTAAATCATAAATAAGTCATAGAGTGTGGTCTTTACCTACTCTGTAAAGTGTCCTGAGATAACTGTTGTTATGATTTGGCACTGTAAATAAAATTGAATTGAATTGAATTGAATTGTGATAAACACATTTATTGTCATTATCACAGTAGTGTGATTACATACAGATCTGTAGCATCACTATCAAACACACAAAGGTCACATGCCTTTCAAAACCATTTCATTTGCGTGTTTCCAACATATTCAATAAAGCCATACAAATATGCAAATAAAGGTACAGTCCGTACAGTTCATTTTACACAGTGTTGAGTGAGTTTACAACAGTTTACTGTCTGTGCATCAGGTTTAGCTGCATTTTCTGAGTTTGTAGAGCTGGTATCTGAAGTCCCCAACAGTCTCAATGTACTGTAAACGCAGTTCTCCCCACTCCCCCCACATATTTAACATGACACAGTAGTAGGAGTCGCAGCACCAGGAAATAGCACATAACGCAGTTCAGCAAGAAACCTTGCGCCCATACTTGACTGAGAAAAACAACGTTAATGCTCCTTTTTTTTATGAAAATCACTGAAAGACGTCATAAAGAAACATTATCTGACATGTTTTTCCGAGTAAATGTCAGTGACGCTACGGCTTGACCGTGACAGCGCAGCTACCCTTGATGTCTCTGAAGGTGGAGCAGTCGAAGTCGGCCACGAGAGTCTTCTTACCCAACTTGTAGGGAACAATGTAGAACTTGACACGTATCTGTACGTTTGGCTTCATATCTGGAAGGCTGTGGGGAACACGGACAGTCAGACGTTAAAACAATCTCTAGAGTGGACGCATGTAATCGAGTTTGCAGGGTATCAAACCGCCAAACCTTTCGGTGCCAATTAAAGTGTGTTTATAGCACCAATACATTAAATGTCACCAAACACCAAAAGCTCACATCATCAGACTCATAATGTTGTTTTCTTATTCTTTGATCAGATGATTTATTACTTTTAATCATGTTTATAAAATACTTTTACAAAAAATACATAAAATAAAATGGGGCGGCACGGTGGGGTAGTGGTTAGAACTTTTGCCTCACAGCAATCAGAACACACACACACACAAACACACACATACATACAGTATATACACACACACACACATACACACACACCCGGACACACACACACACATACACAGAAACACACACACACAAACACACACATACATATATACACACACACACACACACACATACAAACACAGACACACACACACACACATACACACAAACGCACACACACACACATACAAACACAGACACACACACACATACACACAAACGCACACACACACACACACACACACATACACACACACACACACACACACATATATACACACACACATACAAACACAGACACAGACACACACACACACATACACACAAACGCACACACACACACACATACGCACACACGCACACACACATACGCACACACGCACACACACACACACACACACACACACACGCACACACACACACACACACACTCACTTGATTTCAAGCTCCTCTTTCAACAGGCCACTTCCAGAAAGAGTCAGAGTGCACCCCGTCAGCTTCTCCTTAACCGGGTTCAGGAAAACCACCTCCCCTTTTACCGCACGGTTCAGTCTGCCTTTACCGAAAACCTGAAACACACACACACACACACACATTTTAACAAACAAATCAAACACACTCAGTCAGGCAACCAAACAGAAACCTCTGAAACAACATTAGCCATCATGCATCAGGACTCTCTCGTCTCGATGGATTCGACTTTAGAGTCCGAGGTTTTCTACTGACCTCGACGGTGATGGGAGGGTCAAGCAGCACAATGTCATCCTCAGCCAGGTATGTCAAGTCTGGCCTCTCTTTGTCTGTGACCAAGGCCGACATCTTAATGTTGTCAGACTCCACCATGTGTTTATGGTAGGCCAAGAATGGGATCCGGATAGGGATGAACAGATCTCCAAGACACAGAGGAAGAGATGACAGATTTAAAGTCGGCTCACAACAAATTCCCACGAAAACATATAACTCTGCTGGTATCTAGGGCGCACTCACACTGTCCTTCCGCACGGTGCCCCGGGCTTTAGAGTACTTATCCCCCCCTCCCTCTCCTTCCGCGCCCCAGGCCCGTTTGTACTCACACTGCCTGGGTCTCACGCAAATGCTTCTTGCCTGTCCATACGTCATCATGCCGTAACACGTCACACGCATTTATGACGTCATCGCGATGTGTCGCTTTGTTTACAAATCTTTCCATAGACCTCTGAGTTTTTGTGCGTCTTGTCGACTGTTTTTGGATATTTTCAATCTGAGAGAGGTGGGCTTTTGTAGAGCGCGTTTGCACATGTACGAGCACGAGCATGCGCACGTGTACTAGCACGAGCACGAGGCCTACGTTGGTTCTGACGTCATTTCCTGTGCGCCTGTTCGGACATAGAAAAAAGAAGGAGGGACCATGCGCGGACATTCAAAACAATGGCGGTGAAAGGTTCACGTTGGTGTGATGCGGAGGTGGAGTGTTTACTGCAGATTTGGTCGATGTAAATATTCAAAAACAGTCGACAAGACGCACAAAAACTCTGAGGTCTATGGAAGGATTTGTAAACAAAGCGACGCATCGCAATGACGTCAATCAATGCGTGTGACGTGTTACGGCGTGATGACGTATGGACAGGTAAGAAGCATTTGTGCGAGGCCCAGGTAGTGTGAGTACAAACGGGCCTGGCCTGCGAGGGGAGAGGGAGGGGGGGACAAGTACCCTAAAGCCCGGGGCGCGGTGCGGAAGGACAGTGTGAGTGCGCCCTTAGATATCCACCTCTAAAATTCAACAGCGACACTTTCCAGATAAAAAGAAAACACAAACAGAAGAATATTCACCTGTCTCAGGGTGCAGTACATATTCCAGCACTATTTTCTGGATGTTCACAGCTGGTGAGCCGTTGTACAGCATGGTCTGGATGCTGATGTTGATGGACAGCGACCTGGCTGCACTGCTCTTGCTCTGCAGCACCAGCTTCACTCTAACATCCTTACCGTTGGTCGGTGGGGTCACCTGTAGCACCACACAATGAGAGGGCCGAGACATTACTATTATACACTTACTGAAACAAATATTTTTAGTTTAATAGAAATATAGAAATAACAAACACCCTGTTCAATAGCTCAGACGCACCTCTTCAAAATGCATAACCACTGGCAGTGGTAGAGATGGAGAGGGGACAACTGGGGTAACTACATTCGTACTTCCACCGGTCTCATTCCTCTCATCGTTCGTGTCCATCCCTCTTCCCTCTCCTACCGCCTCCGCCTCCTCTCCGGTCATGATCACCTCCTCCGTCTCTTCACTCTCATCTGCGTCCTCCTCTGCGTCCTCTGCCTCCTCCTCTCCAACCTCTACGTTCTCCCCCTCCTCCTCATTCTCGTCACTTTCATCCTCCTCCTCCTCCTCCTCCTCTAGCTTTTCATCCTCATCAACTACGGAGTAGTCTCTGGTGAGGGCGTATTTAAAGACAGACCTCTCCTTTTCGGTTCCTGTAAATTCAGTAATTTAGTACATTTGCAGAGCCACAATTGCACAGCATGCACAGCTGTTTGTGTGTGACCTGTTCGTCAGGTGAACCCACCCTCTCTGTGTTTGTAGCTGTCAGTGATGTTCAGCCTCTTGTTGGAGCCGACAGACTTGGTGGAGATATTATGCCCGACTTTCGCAGTTTCAGAGAAGATATTAACTTTTGAACCATCAGCTTTGACCTGACAGGACACAAAAACACAGACAACCGATAGATTTGATAGTTATTTTTTATACTTAATACACTAAATGGGAGGGTGATGAGATTAGGCTCAAATTCTGCTCACTGACCAGCCAGTCAATACAGTCGGCGTTGACCTCAGCGAAGGCAAATGGGACGTCATATTTGAGATCAGTCTGTCCTTTAAGAATGGCCTTGACTGGGGCTGGACCGCAGCAGTAAACACCTACAGAAGAGGGATGAAGTCATGTAATAAAGAAACAAACTTCTCAACTGACAATAGAGCTTTTATCACAGCGGTGTCTTGTATAATTTGACTGAATCAATATATGAGGCGGCAGTAGCTCAGTCCATAGGTGACTTGGCTGGGTTGCTAGTTCGAATCCCTGTGTGGACCATGAATGGAGTGTGGACTGGTGGCTGGAGAGGTGCCAGTTCATCTCCTGGGCACTGCCGAGGTCCTGTTGAGCAAGGCACCAAACCCGCAACGGCTCGGGACGCTGGTCACTGGCAGCCCCCTCGCTCTGACATCGCTCTATTGGTTGCATGTGTATAGGTCCTGTATGTGCATGTGTGTGTATTTTGGGCCTGTGCGTGTGTAACATGATTAATAATAGAGTGAAAATTGAATTTCCCCATTGCGGGACAAATAAATAAATTCTTCTTCTTCTTCTTCTTCTTCAAAATGTCTTACTTTGGTGCGATCTGGTGGCTGCATTAAGAACGATGCTTTGAAAGCAACTGAGATTGTTTCATTTTCATACCAAAAATAAGGTGCCATCGTAATTTGCTGCAATCAGATAAAAAGTCTAAACATAGTAACTAGGGCGCCACTAAGTGCCCACAACATTGAAGCAGAATATTTACGCAGATAATAAGATGTGAATTTTGGAAATGATCACATATTTCCATAATCTTCAATACAAATTGACTTATACAGATGAAAATTTTGCACCGAGCATATATGACACCATTGAGGCTGCATAAAATGAACCCAGATACATCTGACTTATGTTGGCACTGTGGTGAGAGAGGATCTCTGATACACAACTCTGGGCTGGAGTGCAAAATATCTTATGTCCAATCCTAAGTGTGGATGCATCTATTTGCCCAGAAGTGTGTCGGTTGGGCCTGAAACTGGACGGAGTAGAATCCAAAGTATTGCGGTACCTGTTATCTTGTGTTTCTGTAAAAAGGATCATTCTGATGAACTGGAAAATCACTGGCTAAAGGATGTTATAGATCTGATAACGATGGAGCAAGCAGCCGTTCCCCTGCTTGAATCCTACAGGGATCATGGTCTAAACCAGGCATCTCCAATCCTGCTCCTGGAGGGCCGCTGCCCTGCATGTTTTAGGTTTCTCCCTGCACCAACATGCCTGAATCTAATGCTCTGTTTGTTATCAAGCAGTTGAAGCTCATCACAGGTTTGAAAATCATTAGACTCAGGTGTGTTTCAGCAGAGAGAGACATAAAACATGCAAGGCAGCGGCCCTCCAGGAGCAGGAATGGAGACGCCTGGTCTAAACAATTTATGCACTTCTGTTCGGGATTATGTAGAGGAGAGAGAAAAGCATTAGGCTCTGTATTCTCCTTCCCCCCTTCTTCCTTGAGAAGAATGAAACTTTGATTTAATACTCATCAAGAAATAAATGAATACCTTTTTGAAACGTAATTGATTTGTGCTTCTTGACGCATGTGCTGTTATTGTTGTGTTTGTATTGTTTTATGTCTCAGTCTTGTTTAATGCTATGTTATGTTAAACCATAAAATGTAAATAAAACAAATAAAATAAAAAAAGTTATAGGTTATGAAACGATAGTGGTGAACCCATGCAAGGTGCAGTTACAAAACTTTACAATTGTGTAGTAAAGATCAAAATGAAGACCGAGTTCAGAGATGGGTGTGGTGCAGGGAAAAGGGCGCCAGAAGTAGGGGGGTAGAAAATAGGCCCAACGTCCGATTTGGCTTCACAGCTGGTGTGATCCCATGACCAGATGGTGTTTAGTTTTTATGATTTTTTAAAATTTTGGATACAAAAATTTGGAGTCGAAATGGGACAGCTCTTCAATTCGATCCAGAACTAAAGGTCATTAGAGCGGGAAAGAAAAGTGTGTCTCAGTTGAAGTTTATGGAGATACCCTCTCCACCAGCTGCTGACTTCCAGCAGAAGCACCTTCAGCCACAGACTCATTCTCCCCCGGTGTAACACTGAACGCCGGAGGAAGTCTTTCCTTCCTGTGGCCATCAAACTTTATAATTCATCTCCCCCCGGTCAGGTAAGGAACAGTGGAGACACTGTATCCTGAGAAAATGTCACTTTGTAACTTTATACCATCACTGCATCACTTTATATCACTTTATATCATCACTGCACCACTTTATTCAGTTGTATTGTAACTTACTTCAGTAAGAAAGGCTGCTACACTTCACTGCACTTTCCTGTAACTAACTTACTTCAGTAAGAAAGGCTGCTACACTTCACTGCACTTTCCTGTAACTAACTTACTTCAGTAAGAAAGGCTGCTACACTTCACTTTACTGTAACTTACTTCAGTAAGAAATGCTGCTACACTTCACTGTACTTTACTGTAACTAACTTACTTCAGTAAGAAAGGCTGCTACACTTCACTGTACTTTACTGTAACTAACTTACTTCAGTAAGAAATGCTGCTACACTTCACTGTACTTTACTGTAACTAACTTACTTCAGTAAGAAATGCTGCTACACTTCACTGTACTTTACTGTAACTAACTTACTTCAGTAAGAAATGCTGCTACACTTCACTGTACTTTACTGTAACTAACTTACTTCAGTAAGAAAGGCTGCTACACTTCACTGTACTTTACTGTAACTAACTTACTTCAGTAAGAAATGCTGCTACACTTTACTGTACTTCACTGTAACTAACTTACTTCAGTAAGAAAGGCTGCTACACTTCACTGTACTTTACTGTAACTAACTTACTTCAGTAAGAAATGCTGCTACACTTCACTGCACTTTACTGTAACTAACTTACTTCAGTAAGAAAGGCTGCTACACTTCACTGTACTTTACTGTAACTAACTTACTTCAGTAAGAAATGCTGCTACACTTCACTGCACTTTACTGTAACTAACTTACTTCAGTAAGAAAGGCTGCTACACTCCACTGTACTTTACTGTAACTAACTTACTTCAGTAAGAAAGGCTGCTACACTTCACTTTACTGTAACTAACTTACTTCAGTAAGAAAGGCTGCTACACTTCACTGTACTTTACTGTAACTTACTTCAGTAAGAAAGGCTGCTACACTTCACTTTACTGTAACTAACTTACTTCAGTAAGAAATGCTGCTACACTTCACTGTACTTTACTGTAACTTACTTCAGTAAGAAATGCTGCTACACTTCACTGTACTTTACTGTAACTTACTTCAGTAAGAAAGGCTGCTACACTTCACTGTACTTCACTGTAACTAACTTACTTCAGTAAGAAAGGATGCTACACTTAACTGTACTTTACTGTAACTAACTTACTTCAGTAAGAAAGGCTGCTACACTTCACTTTACTGTAACTAACTTACTTCAGTAAGAAAGGCTGCTACACTTCACTGTACTTTACTGTAACTTACTTCAGTAAGAAATGCTGCTACACTTCACTGCACTTTACTGTAACTAACTTACTTCAGTAAGAAAGGCTGCTACACTTCACTTCACTTTACTGTAACTGACTTACTTCAGTAAGAAAGGCTGCTACACTTCACTTCACTTTACTGTAACTAACTTACTTCAGTAAGAAATGCTGCTACACTTCACTGCACTTTACTGTAACTTACTTCAGTAAGAAAGGCTGCTACACTTCACTGTACTTTACTGTAACTAACTTACTTCAGTAAGAAAGGCTGCTACACTTCACTTCACTGCACTGTAACTTACTTACTTCAGTAAGAAAGGCTGCTACACTTCACTGTACTTTACTGTAACTAACTTACTTCAGTAAGAAAGGCTGCTACACTTCACTGTACTTTACTGTAACTTAGTTCTGTAGGAAATGCTGCTACACTTTTAACACTGTTATAACTCATCGCTCCTTTTCACTTATTTAGTTTGTACTTGTTTTATTTCAATATGCTGCTAAACTGCACGCTGCGTATTGTTGTATATTGTATAAACCTACGCTTAACCACAATGTCTGTTGCACTCTGTCTAACTTAGTTTATTGTCTGTTTTATTTTACGTTAGTTTTATTTTGATTTGATTGAAGTTTTTATGCTTATTGTCACTCTGACCCTTTCCTGTCTTTGTATTGAAACTGTTGCACCAATTTCCCTCGGGATAAATAAATAAAGCTTCTTGAATCTTGAATCTTGGATAAACAAGAGAGCCTGTACCGTCGCTCTTCTCCTGCGGTGTTGGATCCAGAACTTGCCAGCCGTCATAATCGCCCTCCAGGTCTGGCCTCTTCATCCACGCCTCCACCCACACGTGATAGTTCCTAAAACACAAAACAAAATTCAAATTCTGCAACAGTGCAGTTAATCTGAAACACAACAGCAAAGAACTGTAATCAGCACTAATATTCTTTAAAGATAGCTCCCGGTAATAACGAACTGGCAAGGAAAAGGTTCAGAAATAGCATTTTGCCTGAAGCTTAATGGGACACTTAAAGTCTGAACTGCAGACAACGATGGCATTATTTACTGGCAGATCAACATCTTAGAGGGTGAGTCACCACTTAAACCTGTTGACCTGGTAATTCATTGTTTAGTCAGTTCACAAAAATATTTACTGTTTGCGTGTCAAGTGGCTTGAATCCATTTTTTCAACGGATCGCATGACTACTTTTATGTGAAAACCAACGGAGAATGATCAACCAAGCCCTGTTTTGGTTCACTATCACCGCCGCCTTTATCATTTACAGTGACTCAGCATGGCGTGTGAATATTATATCAGCAGAGAGCCTTCTGTGCCACTCAAAATCTTGCATTTTTTGCATCAACTTTGACGTTTAGTCTCCAGAAAAGCGCCGTATAAGTACAGTCTACATGTTTGCAAGGACTGACAGTGGGCCCCTCGGCGAGGACATGTAACACGCCCCCCACCCTGTCCCCTAACAAATTCAAGTCCACTTTAAGTCGTTTTGTAGTCATTTTGTGTCTCTTAGTGGTCATTTTACATCTATTTTTTGTTGTTTTGTATGTCTTTGTTATTGTTTTGCATCTATTTTCAGTAATTTTGTATATTTTTGTGGTCATTTTACATCTATTTTTAGTCGATTGAGGTGTCCTTGTTGTCTTTTTGTTCCTCTTTGTGGTCATTTTACATCCATTTTTAGTTGTTTTGTATGTCTTTGTTATTGTTTTGCATCTATTTTTAGTAATTTTGTATATTTTTGTGGTCATTTTACATCTATTTTTAGTTGGTTGATGTGTCTTTGTCGTGTTTTTGTTTCTCTTTGTGGTCGTTTTGCATCCCTAAGTCCTTTTGTTTATACTTGTGCTCATTAAGCATTTCCTTGTGATCAGGCTGTGGGTTTTTTTCAGAATTTTGTTAAGGGGAACTGACCTTATGGACCCCTGGGCCCCTGGGCATGTGCCCGGTAGGCCCGTTCAGTAATCCATCCATGAGGTGAATAATTTATTATTATTATTATAATTATTGAATATTATCTTTGAAGAAAGGACGATTCTAATGTGATACTTGAGTCAGATGATAGATCAATGCATTGAATATAAGGAAACAGGGACAACCATGGAAGTTGATGAAGGTAAGATGGACGAAAATGTTAAAATGAACTTTCACTTTCACTGTAGCACTGCGTGTACCACAGTGCCGCCTCTTAAACTCACCAAATACTGTCAAGGCTTGGCTTCTGTCTGACTCCGTAGTCGGCGTGGTACACATCAATGGTCAGACTCTCGTTGTTGTCGTGGGCTGATTGGTAGTTGGATACCACACGGCAGGGGATGCCCAGCAGGCGCATCACTGGAACCAAACACAAGATTTGAGTCTGAATCTGAAGCTAAATGTTTCCCTAGCTTGCTCGAATTATATGAAGCATTCGGCTAACTGTAAAACAGTTTTCTTTTTGTTTTGTTGTATCTTTGCATCATGGTGTTGAAACCATGTGAAAAGAAATCTTATTTATTGTCACAAAGGGTCAGACTTAAAGGGAGAGTTCTGATTTCCGTGTCTGTTCTCCGGCCTGCTCATCCAAACTGGGGGCAGGCCAACCGCCATCTACCGTAGATAAAACACTGACAATGGAAAAGTAGGTAGACTGTCCCTTTAAATACAAATCACCAGCAGGTTTAAACACCTTTGGATCTGACCTCACTGAAGCTAACTAAGGTTCAACAGCATTCCTCATTTAACCACAGAGGAGGAGTTAATGCTACTAATGCTACTACACTTTGAAGTCAGCTATATTTGGCAGCGACACACAAAAGTGATGCAACTGTTATTAAAAGGCTTAAGCTACGCTGCAGAAATCCCCCAACATGCGTGATCAATGCCAACATGATGAGTCAGATGGTATGTTTTACTGTTGTATTGCTCTATTGTTAGTCATATTCTAACGTCAATAACTAACGGGAATACCCGTAGCATATTAGCAATATTCCTACTTATTTGTTGGTTGCATAGACAAACAATCAAATTAGGAGAGCAGGGTGAGACACTTCATAACTAACACATGTATTAAGGGCTGCAACTAAAGATGATTATCCATTAAATTGTCAGGCTGTTTATTATCTTATTTGTTTAGTTTACAAATTGTTAGAAAATAGAGAAAACTGCCCGATGTGACCTATTTAAATCACTCGTTGGACAGCTTGACCTGCTCCCTTAAAGTGAAGCTAAACCTCTGGATCGTTCCCTGGTGGCTGGCTGCAGTACAGGTCCAAGTCCCACCCCCTCTTTGTTAGCGGATGGAACATGAGCTAAACTAAAAGCTAAAAGTACAGGTAAAATGCAATTTTTTCTGTCATTTAAGGTAGTTCTTATCACGTTGATGTTTGTTTAAGTGTTGTTGTTGACTGGTGATAGGTTTGGGGTGGGGGTGGGGGGGGGGGGGGGCATGGTGTGGGGGCTGGACTTCAATATCGTCCGATCACTACAGCGCAGACCTGCATATGTTACCTGAGCACATGACACCGGCGA